>NC_067401.1:77264033-77617783 GCF_016432865.1 Antechinus flavipes | reverse complement strand
AAAAATGAATGCATTGTTTCCTAAGGGATCACTTTAGCAATATCATTTATTTTCAAACAATAAATGCATTAATTATAAATCATTTTATCTAATTGTTAAAGCATTAAGGAAATATATATTTCAGTGTCTTCTTTTCTATAGATAAAATGTCTAAATTGTTTGGTCATTCAGTTATATTCAGTGCTTCCTGATCCCATACATCATTGGTATATCAGGCCCTTCTCACTTCCACTATCTCTTGAAGTCTTTTCAAGGTGATTTTCATTGTTTCCATGACACTATCTATCCATTTCATGCTCTGTCATACACTTTTCCTTTTCCCTTCAATTTTCCCCAATATCAGAGTCTTTTTCAATGAATCCCATCTTCTCATTATGTGGCCAAAATATCTAAGCTTTAGCTTTCATATTTGACCTGAATTAAATTCTTTAAGAATTGATGGATTTGACCTTCTTGCTGTTTAAGAAATTTTCAAAAGTCTTCTTTGAAGGCTTGTATTCTGTGATGCTCAACTTTTCTTATAGTCAAACTCTCACAGCCATACATTGCTACTGGAAAACCATAGCTTTGAGTACACAGACCTTTGTTGGCAAGATAATGTCTCTCCTTTTTTAGTAAGTTGCCCAGATTTGTCATAGTTTTTTCTAAGGAGCAAAAGTCAATGTGTGTACTTTAACATAATGAAATGACATTTTATTTTTAAAGTTCTAAAAGTGAGATTTTATTAAGCACACTGATCTCATGTTAGTCATGTAACAAATATTATTCAGTGATAAGAGCCCTGAGATGAGTATTAGAAGTCTGGATGCAAATGCTTTATCTGATTCTCACCACTTGTAGCTTCTGGAAAACCTTTTCTTGACCTCAGTGTTCTCTCATCTGTTAAATGATTTGGGTTGGATTAAATAGCCTCTGAGTTTCCTCTTAACTCTGTATCTATGATCCTATAGTTTATTAGATATATTATGATTATAGATATTTATTTAATTTGTTGTTGTGTCAGTGTCCAGTTCTTAATGACCCCATTTGGTTTTCTTAGTAAAGATACTGGAGTAGTTTGCCATTTCCTTTTCCAGTTCATTTTACAGATGAGGAAACTGAGGCATATAGGGTTAAGTGACTTGCTCAAACTCCTCCTGACTTTAGGCCTTTATCTACTTTACCACCTAGAGGCCCCATTTTAAACAAGAGTCTTGCAGATTGGCATAGATCCAAAAGGCCAGGGTTTGAACATAAAGAAGTTAAGGCAAGTCAGAGCATGAATGAATACAGAAAGGAGTTTTATGATTGTACTACCATTTTCACTATATCATTCTGACTCAAGAAAATGTTGGTAGATTTGTGAAAATGTTGATCAGATGAAAAGTTCAAGCAAAGCCATAGGACTACTTTAAAGGCATGTTATACTGTCTGACTCATCATACCGAATTCAAACCCTGCACACATTTCTTCAATTTCAAGCATCCATGATTTTATTGATACAGGTGCTCATTCCAGTAGCACAGATCACAACCTCCCCAATAATTTATGAGATGGACACTGAGAGTTGTTAAGACTGGAAGATTCATCATCTTACAGTCAACTTCATGGTGGTCAATTTTAGAGAATAATCTTCTAACAAATAGACTCAGGATCTGTCACCAGACTTATATTCAAATTCTTTCTAGCATAGTAGGACCTTCTAGAGCTTATACAGTTTGAAGAGCCTTCAAGACCTCAGACTCAATTACAAGGCATTTTACAGCATCAGAGAAGGACTTTAGGAGACCCTGCATGAATAAAGGACAAAGTCTTCCTTACCCTGGGATTTTATATCCCAACCTACTGGTCTAGAGTTTGAATCCATTGTGCTTGATTTAGGACCACTTACTAGTGGGAAGTTGTGGGAGGATGTTTTATGAGATGGATTTGGGGCACAGTTGTCTTCAGAAAGACATCTGAAATTATAGTTGGTGAAAATGATAGTAAAGAATGTGCAATTTTTGTTTGCTAAAGTACCAGAGAGAGGGGAGAGGAGGAGACCTGGTTCAGAGGAGAATATTTGGCAGATCAAGAGGCTCAGAAAAAGAGGTGTGGAAGCAACCATTTTCCTGGGAAGACATAGTCCTCCCTCTCCTCCTATACCTATGCATATCTCATAGGTACTATAACAAGTATCTGACGGGGACTCCAGGAGCTCAGAGTCCATCTAACAGTGAGGCAAAAAGCATTTAAATAAATAAATGTTAGGTCCATTTCCCCTACCTAGTGATCCTTTGGTAATTTGTGCTAGTCACCCACTCCCAATTATTATTATTATTTGTTATTTTTAATAATATTTTATTTTTTCCAAAAACATGCAAAGATAGCTCTCAACATTCACCTTTGCAGAAGCTTGTATTCCAAACACCCTCCCTGTTATTGCAGAAGGATCAATATCAGTGTCTTCTAGACAAATTCAAGACTAATGATACTTGTGGTAGCCCCACAGAGATTCACCTCAATAGAACCCTAAGATGTTGCTGTAATTGGATGGAGGTGGGAGGAGGGGGAAGAGAAGCCTGAAATGGCTATCCATTGTTAGAGGTACTATATTACTTCTAAGTTTTATTATCATGGCTTTCCTATTTCAGGATCCATGCAGCCATTTCCCCAGATTTATCTTTGCTGGGTCATCGTTTGGGTGTCCTCCATCCCATAGGACACATTGATCTTTTAAAGAATCCTGTCATTAAAGCAAGACTTTTAAATCTTTTTTGTACATTGAATCCCTTTAGCCATCTGGTGAAACCTCAGGAGCCCTGTTCAGAATAAAAATTCTTGCTAGAAGTTCACAGTTGAAAAATATTACTTACATAGAATTGTAATAGCACGATACCCATCTTAAAGTGAGAGAAAAAAATCTTTTTGTGATAGTTCCCAAAGAAAGCAGCAAAGATACTCACTTAATACAACAGATCTGTAATCTCTTTAATTTGGGTGTTCACTCCAGCAATGCAGATCTTAGCCCATCTTATCCTGCTTACTCAGATGACTCTTGTTCATGTCTTCACATAGGTTTTCCAGTGTCTGGGATTTCTTTATTTTTTCTAAGATTAATGGAAAACTTCACTCTTAAATTTTGCCTTGGATGGGTTCTGCCTGTTTCCTGCTTCCAGAAATCTAGATCAGCTGTCTTAAATGTCAAGACTTGGATTTTACCTCTCCCATGTTGCCTAAAGTTCCAATAGTTGGGCATTTCTTTAGGTGAATAAGTGAATACTTCTGGGTGGAATAAAGTACAGAATTGGTAGGAAGTCATATTAATTATTAGGAATGTGATGTGATGGTGCTAGTACATAAACAAGGGATGGAACTGGGTAACTTCCTGGGTTTCCTTTAAATCATATTACTCAGTCCTAGAGCTTTGCTGATCACTTTGGAATATAGGTTATTGGTGTATTCTTTAAGAGAAGTAAAAAGACTTGGGTTCTGCTGATTTACAGATTTAGGGGTTTAAATGGGTATATCAATATAATTTTTCATTTTTCATCTACCTTCAGTACAATTGACCCCTGAAATTATGCTATTCATTTTTGTTGCTTTTTCTTTAAACCTTTGATATTTAGGGCAGAGTTATCAAAATGCTGTTCATGATACTCCTGAATACAGGAGTTAATCCTCAACACAGGATTAAAATGTAATTGGAAAATATTTACCAAAATAAATAAAAATGCAGTAAAACATAGATAATGTTAATATGTGGTTTTCTAAGACAGTATTCATTGGCAGGGATCTTTATATATGGTTTATTGGTCCTTATTTCTATCTGAATTCAACACTACTAGTACAGGGAACTCTTCAAAGTTTATTTCATCCAATTATTTGATCAATAGAGAAATCATTTTTATAATGTCAGAATATTAGGAATAACCATAAAATGAGGTATCAGAATAGAAAACAACGTCTAGGGCATAATCAGGTGATTGTACCAGTATTTCCCTGTTTGTTACCTGTCAATTTTAAGAAAAAAGCATTGAAATCTGGTTTTTCTTATTCAGCATTATAAATATGGAAATATGTTTAGAAGAATTGCACAGGTCTAAGCTACATCAGATTGCTTGTTGTCTTGGGGAGGGAATGGGTAAGAAAGGGAGAAAAATTTGAAACACAAAGTTTTGCCAATTTGAATGTTGAAAACTATCTTTGCATGTATTTGGAAAAATACAATACTATTAATTTTAAAAAATGAAAGAAGCATTGAAGGAACTTCTGGGGCATATTGTTTGGTTGAGTAGCAGTTTTTTTGGTTGTTGATGGACTGTGTACAAGGATGAAAGAGAGGAAGGAAGAGCCAGATAGGATGTCAGATATGGCTGAACAGTGGGATTTGGTGTTTCATGTTTCCTGGGCATATTTCTTTCATCTACAGTTTTCTGTCCTGTTGATCTTACCCTGTAGGAGTAAAAATCAAGAACACAGGGCATATTTTCCCCAGCATCTCCTTAGTATATGGCTATGGTTTTGCTATTTCTAAAACATGTAACTTATACCTGGAAAAGTGGCCTTTGATGACCCATATCTTAAATTCAGAAAATATTGCACTGTGTATATTCAAAAATCTTTGTCCTGTCCCTGGTAGGTTACCTTGCAGGGAGTCAATTCACTTAAAGTCTTTCTGACTCAGTTTCCTCAACTGTAAAATGGGAATAATAGTACTTACTTTTCAGAGTTGTTATGAGGATCAAAAGAGATAATATTTGTAAAATGCTAGCATAGTGACTAGCACATAGTAGGTACTAAAAATACATATTTCCTTTCTTCCTTTTAATAAAGGGATCAGAGTGGTAACATTAGTCAGAAAGACTTCCTAGAATAAATTGGAATCTATGGTTTCTAAGATAAAAATTATATGATTATAAATGAGTCTTGAATAGACTGTTGAAGGAAAAGAGGGCCAACTGGTGAAAATGGCTTGGGCAAAAGCATGGCTAAAATGACCATTATTTCACCACAGTGGATATGTAATTGTTGTTTGCCCAGTTCTTTTTAAGTTGTATACAATTTTTCATGATCCCATTTAGGGTTTTCTTGGCAAAGATATTGGAGTGGTTTGACATTTCCTTCTCTAGCTCATTTTACAATTGAGGAAACCGAGGCAAACGGGATTTGCCCAAGGTTATATAGCAAATTAGTATCTGTGGCTATATTTGAACTCATTTCCTGACCTGGTACCCTATCCACTGTTCTGTTATGAAAGTAGCATCATGAATTGTATAAAGCTCTGACTCTGAAGTTGTGAAGAGCTACCTCAGATAATTACTAACTGTGTGACTTTAACTCTCTGAGCCTCAATTTCCTCATCTATAAAATGGGGGTTAAAATAGCACCTTCTTCACAGGATTGTAGTCAGGGTCAAATGAGAGATAATATATGTAAAGCGTTTTGTAGTGCTTTGCTACACTTATAGCAACTGCACTTAACGGGCTATATAAATGTCAGCTATTAATTATTTTTATTGGCATGTAGGTTTGCTTATTCACACTAGATAGTCTGTGTTGAAGAGTAATAAAAAAGATTAATGATAGTGTTGGGGACATTTGGTACCAACGCTCAAAACTCAAGCTGTGGCGTTCACAGAGATTGAATTCCTCTGACCTTCTACCTTTCCACCAACATCTCAAGAATCAACTCAAGGAAAACATTTCAGTTGTGTTTGCTAGATTCCCTTTTGTGAGCCTTTATATTAGCTCTCTCGGTCAATGTGCCTGGGCCTTCTGATCATCAACTTCCCTAAAGTTGCCTTTACCTTGCCTACCTACAAATTAGCCACAATGACAAAAGTGGCATCTTTGATCTCAAGGGATAAAGGTTTCTTGGAATTTGACAGTGCCCTTCTCTTAAATAAGGGCATCCAGCCTATGATTAAAGGTAAACATTTAGAAGAGTATTTCCACTTCTTCCTTCTTATCCTGGATGCCAAATGCCAAATAATAATGAAAAACAGAATGATTCAGTACAGTATGGCCAGGTTCTCATGACTCAAAATTTCAGTATTTAAAAATGATTAGTGACTCAATTGAATTTAAGTGGACAGATCCTAACAAATGTTATGACTTAACTGTGCATTGAAACAGGAAAACAGATGGTAGGCAATATATTGTCTCAGGATATTATCACAGGATCAGTGGACAGTAAATGCCCAATTTTAGCCAGAAAGCTCCTGGAAGTAATTCACTCCCATTGATACTTATTGGAATTCAGATACCTTGCCTGAATATAGACATGTCATTTTTAAGTGTACTGTCATATTTTTCTGCAGATATGTGTATATATGATCACATATAAAACAAGTTGCTTTGAGGCAGTCTTGCCTTGCTTCCTAATAGCATACTCCAAATATTTTATGAATCATATTTTTAGTATTTTATGGCCACATATAGCATTGCTGACACATCATCCTGAATGCCTGTTTAAGTCAACAAGGGAGTCTTGAGTATTTGGCATTTTGACCAAAAGGATTGCCACTTGGATATTAGAGAAAACACTCTACCTTGTACCTTATACTTATTTTGACATTAAAGTCTTCAATTGCTCAGCACATTGTCAGTTCACAATGAAATTTTAAACTGGTAAGAGGTTCAGGAAGCATAAGAGTGTGTGTGTGTGTGTGTGTGTGTGTGTGTGTGTGTGTGTGTGTGTAAGTGTAAAGCCATGGGGAGGGGGGGGCAAAGGGTGCTTGAGATCAGAGTCAAAAAATCTGTTTTCATTCTGCTATTGACTAGCTCTATGAGTCTGGGTGAGTCATATCATCACAGGATTTAGAGCAGGGAAGGAACTTAGATCGTAACTATTCTCTTCCTCTCTTTTTATAGATGAGTTTCTTTGAGTTTCAGTTTCCTTCAAATGAGCATAATAGGTATGCTACCGACTGATTTTATAGGGATAAATGTATTAAAGTATAAATATAAACTTGAAAAAAAAGACAGTGGTGGTCCTCTGTAGTTGGTAAGTATTATGTAGTGCAGACTGGTGACCCATCACTAGCTTATAGTGTTACAGAGCTGCTTATGACACTGAGAGGTCCATGGAATTATGTACAGTCATATGTGGCAAAGACAGGATGTGAAGGCAGATCTTCCTGACTCCATATCATTTTACTATTTTAAACTCAAATTATCAATGAGAAAATAGTCCTCTAATGTTTTATATAGTTGTTTAATATCTCTATATATTTATGTTTATATATCTCTATATATTTATGTTTATATAGTTTTTTAGGTCATATCTGATTCTTTTTGACCCCCCTTTGGGATATTCTTTGCAAAGATACTGGAATATTTTGACCTTTCTCCAGTTTATTTTGCATATGAAGAAAATCTTTCTAGCTTTTTCATATTCATTTGTTATTGTTCAGTCCTGTCAAATTCTTCATGACCCCATTTGGGGTTTTCTTGGCAGAGATACTGCCATTTCCTTCTCTGGTTCATTTTACAGATGATGAACCTGAGGCAAACAGTAACTTGTCCAGAGTCACACAGCTTATAAGTATCTGAGATCAGATTTGAACTCAGGAAGATGAGTGGTCCTAACTCCAGGCTCAGCACACTATCCACTCTGCCACCCAGTTACCCTTAAGGTTTAATGTAAGATTTTGATAAATATAATATGATTTTTTTCTACAAATAGAACAAAAGCTTTTTGAGGGCAAGGACTATTTTACTTTTGCTTCTGTTTCTCTAATGCCTATTATATATAGTGGGCACTTACTAAATGCTTATTGATTGGTTAGTTCACTCTGCCTTGTTGGTAGGTAGCGGTTTTGCTTCTTTCAGAATTGCTTTTTTAAGATGCAGCCTGGATATTGCACCAAGTGGTGCTTTGATGTTTCCCACATGGCTTCCTAGTGAAGAGCAAACAAGGCCATATGGTATCCTTGGCACCCCTTGGTCAGAGACATTAGACCATAGCTAGTGTTCCTTAGTTCGCTTGCGCTAGGGCTTTGATTACAGAAGCAGATGACTTGGTCGTAATGTTTCCAGCCTGGTTAAAATAAAGACATGAGAGTTCATGTGAACTGGCTGCTTTGAGAACAGGCAGATTTTTTTCCCCTTAATATAATCTCAAGCCTCAACAATCTTGCTTTATGCCCTATACAGAAAGGGTCAGGGAGTTGGGAAATAAATTAAGTGCTTTTAGGTAAATGGATGGTACAAAATGACTCACTTCCAGGGCATGTTGGAAGTTGCTTTCTTTGATCTAACAAGTATTTTAGATTCTACCTTCCATATTCAAGACACTAAATTGTCTGCCAAGATCACAGAAACAAAAGAAAAAACAGTCCCTGCCTGACTTTCAGGAGTTTACTTTTGGACGACTCAAGGATATAGTATATATTGACAAAGAAGTATCTCCATGAGCATTAGAGAAGAGAGCATGATAGGCTTCTTGTAGGAAGTAATACCTTAGATAAGCCTTGAATGACATTAGGGATTCTAAAAGATAAAGATCTCCTATTTTTACAGATTGAATAGATCTTTGCATTCTCATTGCATCATTATCTTCTTCTGCCTCTCTGATTGGAAGGGAGAGTCATGGCCTCCAGGGCCTCCATATGAGAAGGGGAACTATCAGGCACAAACTGTTTTTGATTTCTCCATCTTGCTCTGTTGTGGGTATCTTGCTCCCCTCATCTCTCCATTCTTATCTTTTTTTTTTTTTTTTTTTTTTTTTTTACTTCCTTATTGTCTTCCCCCATAGAGGACAAAAGGCTGCCTTAAAAAAATAAAAAATAAAAAATTTGTATTTGTATTCTCACCACTTAATGTAGTCCCTAACACATAGTAGGTGCTTGATAAATGCTTACTGATTATTTTTGACTAGTTGAGGAGGTAATATACAAAAGAATGGAGGTGGATGATGGAATCTTCAAGTCAGGAATTAAGAGCTATTCATTCTCTGGCTTCTCACCTTCTATAAAAAGCTTTTCCCACTCTTCTTTAATATTCATGTCTTCCCTCTGTTGAATATCTCCAATTTATCCTGTATATTACTTGTTTGTACATAGCTGTTTGCATGTTGTCTCCCCCAATTAGACTCTGATTTTGAGATAAGAAATGATTTTTTTACTTTTCTTTGTATTTCCAGCACTTAGCCCAGACCTGTCAGTAATAGACACTTAATAAATGCTTGTTGACCGGCTAACAGTTGACTGACTGGCTACATTGTAGAGTATATTCTGAACTTTTTTTTAGTGGTATCTCATCCCAGCTGTGTATAACAAGAAATCTGGGAAGGATGGGGGGGAATTTTTATGTTTTTGGTTTCTTCAGAATTACTTTATAACCAGTTTTAAAAGAGAAGAAGAAAAGGCAAAGAAATGCTTCTATTTATTTGTAGCTGGAAGTTGTGAAGACAAAATGAGACAATATTTGGAAAGCTCTTTGCAAAGCTTAAAGCGCTATTTAAATGATAGTTATTATTATAGAGGAGTCACTTTCTACATCTATATTACAAGTTACAGCTGAGCTAACAGCATTTTAAGTTTTGCAGAAAGCATTATAAATATTGTCTCCTTTGGTCCTCATAACAACTCTGTGAGGTATTCCCCTTCTCAGATTCAGAACCAGGGTCAAGAAAGGTTAAATGATTTTTCAGAATCATACTGCTAATACAAGGCTAAATTTGAACCTGTTTTCCTGACTGCAGATCCAGGGAGTGCTCCATCCAGTGCATCACATAATTGGCTCTTTTTGATGTCTGTGTCGCTTCAGTCTAGGGCTGTGGATTTAGACTTAAAAGAGTTCTTAGAGGTCATTAGGTGCTTATTTTGTGAATGTTGAAATTGTACCAGATAAATTAAAGCACTTTCCCAACCTCACACAGGTAAATAAGTAGCAGAGACAGAATTTGAATTTGTTTCTCTGACTGTAAATCTTATATATTTTTTCATTTATTAATGATAATTGATATGGGCTGTCATCAAGCAAAGGGCAACTTGGTAGCTGGAGAGCTCAGCGGATAGAATCCTGAACCTGGAGTTAGGAAAATCTGAGTTCAAATTCATCCTCAGACACTTACTAGACCCTAAGTAAATCACTTAATCCTATTTGCCTCAGTTTCCTCATCTGTAAAATGAATTGGAGAAGGAAATGGCAAACTTTTCCAGTATCTTTGCCAAGAAGACCCCGAGTGGGGTCATGAAAAGTCAGAACTTACTGAAAATGATTGAACAGGTGGTGCAGGAGGTAGAACACTATGGCCTGATGTCAGGAATATCTGAGTTCAAGTTAGGCCCCAGACATTTACTAGCTATGTGACTTAGGAAAGTAATTTAAACCCTAATTGCTTTCATTCCTCCTCATTTGTAAAATGGGGATGCACTGGAGAAGGAAATGGCCAACAATTCCAGTATCTTTGTCAAGAAAACATAATGGATAATGACCATGGGTCTTGTAGAGCCAGACACAACTAAAGAACTGAACAACAACAGCAACAGTGATTGAGTAAGCAAGCATTTATAGAGTACCTACTGTGTGCAGATGCCATACTAAGCACTGGGGTTACAAAAACAACTGAAATGTCAACATGCACACATATAGGGAAATCCAAAGCAGACTTGTGCATCCAACCTTTATTAAAAATCTACTAGGCCTTGTGGTGATCCTGGAACCCTGCACACAAAAATTTATAGGATATAGGAGGTTATAATTTAATGGTGGAAAAGATATAATTAAATGATATGAGACAAAGGAGGGGAAAAGAAGTGGAGGCTAAATACTGTGAAAAACTTGAGGAGGAGATCTCTTTTGGATTTGATTGAGAGAAGGTCAGGGAAGACTTCTGTAGAAGAAACGGGTGAATTTATTGGGGTTCAGGGGCTCCCAAAATATTGGGATTCCAGACTGGTGATGCAGGTGTCCTAAAAGAATTTGGAGGTTTAGACTATCTCCAAGTCAAGAGGCATAATTTTATTATAATTATGATGCTAATTAAAGTGGGCTAAATTCTAAGAGAGGAAGACAGCCAAGAGCAAGGAACAAACATAAATATATAGGGAAAACTGTTAGAGGTGGAGTTGGGGAGTACAGAACAAAAAACAAAGCAGGGTAAATTACATCATGGAATTGGATTGGTGAGAAGTATGGTAATGGGAGCTAAAAATGACCCTCTTTCTTTTCTCATGAAACTAAGAAGTGCTCATTGTTTGAGTCCAGATATGACATAGCAGCCCAGACTTTTGGATGACAAATCAGATGTCCTTGAAGGATAGTTTAATGGATTATAGATAGTGGGCTCAACTCCCTTTCTTTCACACATATCACTTTCAATAGTCACATTCTTAAGTTGATTACATCATTTTCCAGGTCAGGGTCTCCACTGTTATTGGGGTTTTTTAGTACATCAAGTTAAAGTATTAGAAGTGAACTTATGAAGTGTCAGAAAAAGATGAAATTCTGGGCACGAGTGCACCTTTGGAATGACATGCACCACAAGTCATCAGTGGAAGTGGTGGGGTGCCTTGATGTAGTCTGGTAAAGTCTTAAAGTGATAGTTGAAAAACTTTTGCTCTGCTTTGGGTCATCAACTAGTGATATTGAGTGGGTTTTCAAGCCTCCCTGGGCCTCAGTTTCCCCATTTGCAAAATGAAGGTATTGGGATAAAAGATACCTAAAGTCCCCCTTCAGCTCCACTGTTCTATGATTCTATATGAATAAATGGGGAAAATAGCTAGCCACTATTTAGCAACATTCACCATCCTATATCCTTCTTCTTTTACCTTTCCCTGTTCATGCATAGATATTAGCAGGTCGATCCTCTTGTTGATATGTAGGGACTTGGTTGCATGGGAGTGCCTCAGAACAATTTATAGGATTTTTATATTGGAAGAGCTTCATTAGAAATCATTCCGGAAAAATGTGTCCCTCCTTTAATTATTATCATTATTATTATTTTTTTTTTTTACCAGATGAGAGAACTGAGATCCAAAAGATTTGTCCATTTTTTCTCCTCCTTTCTACATGGCTACTACCAGCTACAGTGATTGTAAATGCTAGATTCAATTGTATCTAGTCTGTTTGTTTGAATTTGTTCTCAGTCTACTTGAACTCTGTGTCTACCATTGCCTGGGGTGCTGACTGTATATAGGCTGCTGGAAGCTGGGGACATGCAATTTTATTTCACTTAATGCCAGGAGAGAGAAAGTTAAGAACAGTAACTAAAACAAATGTGACTTTTTATTGGCAGATATTTCTTTCGCCTTTGACTAACCTATTTTCTTTTTCTTGGTATGAAGTTTATTTTCTTGTTTTCTGTTTTCTGAATCCATGTCTGTGTTCTCTGCTTAAAATTAATAGTGGTGGTGGTAGGGGACGCATCAATTTGAGACTTAGGAAAGAGTGAAGATCTTTCAGAAGAACTAGAAAAGCATAATAAGCCACTGAAAGAATGCCTAAAGAATCTTACAGCCAAAGAAACATTTCTTTATTAAAAATAAAATTAAAGTAGTAACATCTGGTCTTATTTTTAATCTGAAATCTAACCTCCCTCCCCCAAAAGGCTAATATAATTTTAACTTAATGATAGATATAGAAAAATAACAAAATTTCAAAATTAGTAGTGTGCAAAGGAGTTAGATGAGTGTGATACTGAGGGGAACAGTTGTTTAAAAAACAACAGAAAAGGAGACAAGTATATCCTGGTAGTATATCCTGTAAGAAAGAGAAAAAATATTTCTTTCCTGAGAGTTGTGAGGCACAGGACTTTGGAGATAAAAGTCATAACTAGTTTAGGGAGTTTCTAATAATGCATGTTAAAATTGTGAAGGGGGAAAGGGGAAAAGACAAGGATGAACTACAGTCTATATAAATGAAGGATCCAAATAATGCATCCCCCTCCCCCAACTCTTCTGGATATGAATATCAAAATCCTCCATCAGAACTTTGAGAAGAATCACTGAAGATTTATTTACTTAACTTCCACTTAGTTCTCTTCTTTCCTTTTGGGAAAAAAGCTAATGTGATTTCCCAAAGCTCAGTTCTAACACATCACTCTCCTGTTCATAAAGCTCTAAAGGCTCTCTCTTGCCTCTAGGATAAAATCCCTCTACTTGATCCTTAAAGTCTAATTTTCCAGACCTGCTCCATATTACTCTCCTTCAAAAGCTTTCCAGTCCAAACAAACTGATCTACTTGCCACTTCTCACAAAGAAGATTACTGTTTCTTTGCCCTTGCAAAGACTATATATTTCATGCCTGGAATGCTCTTACTCTCATGTTTGCCTTTTAGAATAGCCAATTTCTTTCAAAGCTCATGTCAGATGCTATTTCCTACATAAGAGCTTCCTAGCTGCCTTCTTTCTTATTTATAATAGAATGGAAGCTTGTTGAGGGCAGAGATTGTTTCATTTTTGTCTTTGGGTCCTCAGTGCCTAGCATAATACCTGGCACATGGTGAGTATTTAATATTTGTAGATTGACTGGAGAGAAATAACTATTACTTATGGCAATAGATGAGAAGGGAGAAGAGGAAAAAGAATTGGTAGAGAAGGACAAAATTGGGACCATTAACTCTTGAATCACCAAGAGTTGTAGTTCAAGCAGTATAGAATGGCATGTGCTTTTGGGTAGAATATTGTCATTTGACAGATCAATTGATAAGGACTTTACAAAGTCTAGTGGGCCATATTGTACAAGTATATCATCTAACTCCAGACCAATATTTCAATATTTTTCCTAGAATAGTGGCAATGTCCAGAAACTTAGATCCTCCATGGAGTCTTAGATTGCTATCTTTAGAAGTTTCCTCAGCACTTAAAACATTATAATCATCAACGAGTGGCAATATAAAATGCCTGATAAGGTCTTGAAGAGCATGTGAATTTAGTAGTATAATGTGGGTGTAGTACCTCTCTTGATCTCTCATGGTGGCAAATAGAAGTGGTTCCTTAAAGGGGAGGCCATGGTGCTATAACTCTTTTATTTATTTTTTTAATTAAAGCTTTTTATTTTCAAAACATATGCATGGATAATTTTTCAACACTGATCCTTGCAAAGCCTTGTTTTCCAAAATCTTCCCCCTTTTCCCTCTACCCCGTCCCCTAGATGGCAAATAATGCAATGTATGTATAACTCCCTTATGGAGAAACTATACAACTACTACTCATAACTATAGTCCTTATGCCCCTACCATTGAATTAATTGCATTAATACTTCAACCAAGAAGATACTACTAATTCTTAATCACGAAACATTTTTATAATAATAATAAAAGTTATATAGCACTTATGTGCCAGCCATGATGCTGTGCTTTACAATTATTATATCATTTGCTTTTCACAACATCCTATAAAACTGAGTCACATTCTCCCACTAATGCACATAATGTCCATGGGGAAGAGTAGGCACAAACTTATAAAATCCTATCAGGGAAGCACTTGAATAAAAAAATCCATGTGAAAAGAATAACAATTAATGGACAATTAATAGGCTTAATTCATCTTGAATATTACACATTACCTGTTGGGTGGGGCCTGTCCGTCAGTCAGCAAGCATTTTTAAAGTGCTTACTGTGTGTTAGACACTATATTAAATACGAATATACAGAAAGTAAAAGTTCTACTTTCTTTGTGGGGTATGGCCAATTCTATGCTAGTTTTTACTCTAGGGCCACTGAAGCATTGATAAACTCTTTTGATGAAGGCAAAGAAAGACCCTAATTCTAGAATCTACGAAACTATTCAGGTCAGTTTCCTTGACCAAACTTTGAGGCAAGGTTAGCTCTCTCTCAGAAAAACTGTTCCTCTAAGTCTGGAGTTCATAAAGCTATTCAAATCTGGTTAGTTATCCCCTTCTCAAGTCATAGGCAGCATTTAAAAGCAAGATGTACCTCTGAGAGATTTCCAATTTTTAAGTTGTAGTAGCATTAAAGGAGAAGGCAGTCTAACCTTTCCTTTCCCCAATCATTTCTTTAAATGACAGAGGATTCTGCTTTCCTTCAATTAGTTTTTTTAAACAAGAGGGTTTTCCTTCAATTAGTTCTTTTAAATAAGAGGGCTTTCTTTCATTTAGTTCTTTTTAACCAAGGCTTTCCTTCAATTAGTTCTTTTAAATGGGAATGTTTTCCTTCAGTCAGAGTAACTCCCATCAGCAGCTGTAAAACCTACTTCCTTACACTTAGCAAGTCTTAGCTAGACTTAGCTTGAATCAGCTGTTCTTCTCATCTCCCTTCTCTGTTTTGCTTCAAACCACTGTGTTGTTATACTTAGATTTTATTGCTAACTTTGGTTGCGAACTGACCCTTACCTCTAAGTCAAGGTCTCCATATGTGAAGTGATTCATCTCTATCTTAAGTGAGAATAAAAAATTTTTATTGTTGTTGTTAAATTCCTCACAAATAGACAATGTACAATTGTCCCATAATTACCAAAAATGCTTAGTTGTCAGAGTTTCTCAATTGTCTTCTTCAAATCATATGTAGATGAGAACAAGACACTTTGTCATCTTTACCATCAGTAAATCCTTTTTTCTCTGAGTGGCTGTTTCGCTCAGGTTTCCTTTCTGCCTAACTACTGAAAGTCAGTTTTCTCAGAGGTTTCTCACAAAATGTCTTTCCTCCACTATCCCTTTCAATAAGTAAAAATTTCCAAATAAAAAGAGGGTTCAGTTTTATACCAAGAGAATAACAATTCTCACTTTAACACAACTTCTGGTGTGTGCTGTGTAGGGATTTGCATGTCGCAGGATTTAGGATATAATACAGAAATTTTCTCATTAACTAATTGCTGATACTTCTTTATCCACCTTCTTCCCAATAGTTCAAAGTATAAAATAGTGCATCTGCCTAAATGTCCTCTTAATATTTCAACCTCATGGCACAAGGAATTGCTATGATTTGACTTGAACCTTTGATACAAGTCAACAGGTCAAAGGAAACCCATTATGTCCTCCAGTACTATGGTCCTTGATACTACCGTGAGAGATGGAAAATACTCAGCTGGGTAGATCATAAATCTGACCTGGGATAATAGTTCTAAGGTGGAGAAACTAAGCTGGAGCAGACACCCTAAGGATCTGATGAAGTGTAATTTCAAATTGATGTGGTCTGGTTATAAAACAGTGAGAGAAAACAATGGCAAACAGATTGACTGATGTGTAGCCATCCAGAGACATGTCGTGCATTCTGAACAGACTGAGCTTGAAAGATAATAGTTACCAAGGTACGAGCTTGGTATGAATAATGAATTGGACTTTCTTGTAACTCAAATGGTGGCTATAGCTGCAGACTTTGTATGTGTGTGTTCAGCATGGCAAGGACCTCTGGTAACATCTAATTATCCCAGTCACACCTGAACTTTGGATAGTTTCCACCATCAGTCAGATTCTCTGTGGGGTGGGAAATCATGGTGAAAGTTAGTACTGTTGATTCTATTAGAGGAAATGTAATGGTTAGAATGCGGGTTCTGAAGACTGTGGTCAGATGTGGCTGTGTGACATTGGGCTTCTGCCTCAGTTTCCCCATCCATAAAATGGGAATAATAGCAGCATCTGCTTCCCAGCATTATTGTGAGGATTGAATGAGATGTTTTTTTTATAAAACATTTAGGAAATTGCTTGGCATGTAGTTAGCCTTATATAAATGTTAGGTGTTATTATTATTATTATTATTATTATTATTTAGCGAGGGTAGGCTTTGAAAGTCATTGATGAAGATCGTGAGACTGTCTGAATCCAGATTTTCAGGAGGAGAGATGGCTTGTGGATTTAAAACAGATTGGTGGTATCTTGCCTGGGTGTTCAAATTCAGGATTTTCCTCTAAGGTCCGCCTCAGGAGCCACCTTCTTTATGAAGAGTGTCCTGATTCCTCCTTCTTCCTATTCCCAGCCCCAGGGGCAAATGCTTTCTCCAGCATCCTCAGATTTTCCTAGAGCACTTTGTCTGGCTCTCTCCCTTGCTTTAAAAGTATCTTCCTGTGTAGCACCCTTATTAGTATACATATCTATCCCTGCTAAACAGACTTTTAGAGGGCAGGGATTGTTTGGATTTTCATTTGTTTATCCTTGACTCCTAGCATGATGCTTTGTACGTTAAATGCTTACTAATTTGAATGACCAATAGAGAAGTCTCTTCTAACCCTGTGAGTCTGGGATTGTTTTGTTTAGTAGTGTGATTAAGAGCCGTGGACCTCCCAAACAGAAACTTCAGAGAGGGCTTATTTATTCATTACAAATTGAGTTTATCTTCTTATTCTCTCCTTAGTATCACAGGGAGAAATATTTACTCCCATGTTTGTCCTTCCTTCTTGAAGAGGATCAATGACATCACTAGGGTGATTTCTTGACTTATGAGTGAATTGAATTTAAGTGAATCAGACCTATACAAGTCTTCAACTTCATTCTCTTCTCTTATGGAGGGAGATAAAAAAGGAAACTCTTTTAGTGGACATTGTCATCTTGCTTTGAAAAATTACTTCCCCTCAACAAACCTACTAACTCATATTCAGTATGAGATATTTTCTGCAACTTTAAAGTGCTTATAGTATTATAAGTTCATTCTTTTTATGCATTCTTGGAGAATATGACTCCCCTCTTTAGGCACCCCTGGCCATCCACAGCTTGTCACCATGCCCTGACTGGCATATGTTGGCCCATCATTCTGTTTGCTATTTCTGTCAATTTGCATCCTTGAGTTGGGGTCCCAGAGGGCATCTGATACTCTCAGGTCTTGGTGGGATATTCTGTAGGTCTTGACCTCCTCATATTATCATTCACAAGCCTCCATCAATGAACTTACCTTTAATGGCAAGTGAATACAATCAATTCAAAGCAATGACATTTATTATAATTACACAGAGACAAGAGTACTATATTTACAAAACATTCACTCCATAAACCTGGGGTACAGTCTCCCCCAAATATAGCATATATAGCCACGGGCAATCTTTTCCAGGCCAGTGACCAGACTCCACTTTCTATTAAGGAAAAACTAACTCTTTCACACTTTGTTAAAGGATGACAAGATGTTAACACTTTTTTGAACTTTTATATGTTAACATCTCACTTTTGATTATATCAATGAGGGGAGTATATGGGAGGCCCAAATTCCCTCTTGCATATACACATAGACACATATATGTGGTTATGAGAAAAGTCCTGAGTTTGAGTATTCTCTCAAATATTGACCCTTTGAATCTAGGTACGAATCTTAGCTACTCACTGCCTTGGGCAATCTTCCAAGTCCACAAGTTAAAGTATAGACTTGTGATTTCATTGGTAGAGAGATCTCCCAGATGAAGAAATTCCTTATAGCACCATTTTCAGACTTAAACTCTTAAAACTCATATGAAGACCTCACTAAGGAACTTTTGTCTATGTGAATTATTGTTATGAAGGTTCAATCTATCAGTATTCATCATAGTAGAAATTAAAATGGCATAGTATTATTTTGAAAACAGTTTCGATCTTGTTAACCAACTCCTGAGAAGTTTGAGAACTTTTCTTATGCCAACAGACACTTGCTCTGATATTAGTGATAATCCCCTGTCCTCCAACATCCACCTTCCACTCAACTCATATTCTCATACAGAATCTGAGAATTGATAGGGACCTCAATGGCTATCTAGTCCAACCCACTAACCAAAATATTCCTCAATATAAAATGTTTGATAAATGGACATACATTCTGTATTTTAATATAAATATGTATACATATAAACATATGTTATATATATGTAATATATGTGAAATATTATTTGCATTAAAATTCATGTATATTTCTACTTATATGTTATATAAATAAAAATTATGTATTGATATATATTCATAATTATGAAACTAGACGTATGATATATCTAATTATATATCATATAATTATATATATTGCATAAACCTTAGTAATTTATATTTGTATATAAATATATTATATCTATATATGCACATATTTTACCATATACATGCATATAGGATATTTATATATAAATACTTAAAATTGTATCTATATACAATTACAATACATGTAATGTAATATATGTTAATGCATATTTATATTCATGAATTATGTTTTTACATGTAAATATATTTATACCTACCCCCATATATCTTACTATACCATCATAAATGAGAGGCAGTATAAAACTGCTTCAGAAGCAAGAGACCTGGACTAAAAGTCCTTCCTCTGGAAACATACTGCCTGTGTGATCCTGGGCAAGTTACTGAATTTCTGAGCACCTCAGTATTCATTTCTGGAAATGGGGATAATAATAGTATGTACCTCCTAAGACTGTTGTAAGGACAAAAAAACTTTACAAACCTTTACATGACATATATATGCTAGCTAGCTAGTAGTTGTAGTAGTATTGTAATTGTTATTAGTCTTTTCCAAGTTGTTTTCCTAAACACATCTTATATTTTTCAACCTGCAAACTTTCAAACTGCTTAGGTTAGTTTAGCAGACAGCTACATACCTGGTGTCATGTAGATCTGACATTCATATCCAGCCTCAGACATATTTAGCTGTATGATCATCAGTAAATAACTTACTGTTTGACTCAGTTTCCTCAACTGTAAAATCAGGATAATAGCATCTATCTCTCAGGGTTCTTGTGAGACTCAGATGAGACAATACCTGCATATAATAGGCACTTAATATTTATTCTATTTTATCCCTACACATGCACATATAGATCTTATTTAATTAGCGGAATCTTTGGGAAGATGGCACTGTGGAGCAATCTTATAACAACCCCCTCTATGACACTGGAGACATGATGATATAGTGAAAAGAACACTGGATTCACTCCCAACACTGACCTGAGTTGACATCCCACCTCCACCCCTTCCTGGCTTTGTGATCTTGAACAAATTCCTTTATTTGTCAGATCCTCAATTTCCTTCCCTGTAAAATAGGTATAATCTTGTCTGTACTGGTTATTGCAAATGGTTGTTGTGAAGATCAAATGAGATAACACGTACAAAGCACTTTGTAAACCTTGAAATCATTATATAAATGTCGGCTATTATCCTTATCAGTTTATGAATTATTTTTCTATAACCTTCATGGTGATTTGATTGGAAAGCAGCTATAGCTATGCTTGTATCAATCTGCTATAGACAAGACCTCACTAAGACCTCATCATGAAATAGGAAAACTCTTTTCTCTGTTTAGCTTGTTCTCTCTAGTGAATGGGTGAAATTATATGATGAGTTAAAAATGATTTACAAGAAATTGTGCACACTGGTATGAGCTTGGCATGGATAATGAATGGTACTTCCTGGGAACTCTGTAGATGTACTATAATTTTTAAAATAAATTTCCCCCTGTCATTTACAATATATTTCTGTTAGACTCATGACTTTCCTGGGCTTCATCTCTCTCACAGCCAAATTAAATCAAATAACTGCATCATTGGGGATTTGTTTGTTTGTTTAAAAAATACAATGATTTCAGCAGAGTGGGAGATTTTCCAGCTCTTTTGAGGGGAAAACAGGATAGAAGACAAGCTCCATATGGAAAATTCTGCTTTTCATAGCAGCCTTGTCACTGTTTTTCATGAATAACATACTTTGGACCATGGCTTTGTTTACCTCAGTTTTCCCTTCTGAAAAATGAAAATGGAGAATTAGTTTGCTTGAATATTTGTGGAACTACAAGCCCCCTAGCTACAAAGTGATCCATAATGGTAGTAAAAGAGTTTGGGGTTGAGATTAAAAGGAGAGGTCTGTTGTCACAAACAGCCAGTGTCATAGGAGTAGACAAGGCTCATGGTTCTGCAGAGGAGAGAGAGAAGAAAGAAGAGAAAAGGGAACAGGGAGGGGTAGAGGAGAGAAAGAGAGAAGGAGGAAGTAAGGGGAGAAAGAGAGAGAAAGAGAGACAGACACAAAGATAGAAAGAGAGAGAGAAAGAGAGAGGGAGAGAAGGAGGGAGGGAGAGAAGAAGGGAGGAAGATGTTGATTTAGTTAGCTAATAACTTTTATATACACTTAGTTTCAACAGCCGATCAAAAGACTTTCCTATGGGCCCTCCCCTCCACTTTTCCATGGACTTCCAGAAACATGGTCACCCAACATGTATAGAAGACACTACATCAGGTGGAAGTAAGTCTCTATTGGCCACACACTCATTACACCTACGTAGCTAAGATTCATAATAAGATCACTGTTTTAGACCTTCAAGACCAACTGGTCCCACCTCATTACTCTACATATGAGGAAACATACCTAGGAGGGTTAAGTGGGTTAAGTGATTTTCCCAGTGTCACCAAGTAGTAAGTGAGTGAGGGGAGGTTTAAATCCATGTCCTCTGACTTCTCCTGCCACTGTAGAACTTTTTAATGCATCTCTTTAAACAGTGAAACTTTTGAAATGTTCACTATTTTAGATGAAAATCTTTCTAACGTGTATTATGCACTCCCTTGCCATCTTAAACATAGGAAACTTAATATAATTTAAGTTCTCTGAAAAAAAAATTAACGTCATCATTTTGAACACCCATTATTGTACCATGTTGTAATGCAATTTAGCTTTCAGGAGTTACTGAAGTATCTAAGACTATCTTCCTATAGACTAAGTGGTCCCAAACGAGCCTGTTTCTAGTTTTCCTCTTTCTTACTTTCTTGTTACTCAGTCATGGCTGATTCTTTGTGACTCTGTGAACTATACTGTCTATGGGGTTTTCTTGGCAAAGATACTGGAGTGGTTTACCAAGGCTACAGAGATTAAGTGTCCTGCCTAGGTTATAAATCAATCTAATCCAGATTTGTTTTCTATCTACTGCTATCTAGCTACCATCTCTCCCACACAACTAAATAATAGTTAGCACTTTTATAGTACTTTTATAGTACTTACTATGTTCTAGATGCATAAACAATTTTACAAGTATTGTTAATTATTATTTTGCAAAGCAATTGATTTATTAGCAATTACAACTAGTAAATGAGGTTGTATTTGAACTCATGTCCTCCTGAGTCCAGGGCCAATGCCCTAATCATTAGGCAATCTAGCTGCCCCAAGTATTATTTGATCTTCAAAACCACCCTGGGAGGTAGGTACCATTATTATCTCTATTTTACTATTGAGGAAACAAAGGTAAATAGATGTTAAATGACTTCTTGAAAATCACAGTTAATATCTGTGGCTGGAAATGAACCTATCAGCTTTTCTTGATTTCCAGGCCCACTACTTACTCCACCTATTCTCCTTTCTTGTTGTCAATCAATCAATAAACATTTATTAAGTACTGTCTGCTGAGCCATGAGTATAAATAAATAGCAGTGAAACAAGTCTTACCCTCAAGTAACTTGCATTCTATCCCTCAGTTGTAAATTTTCAGTCATTGTACCTGTTGCACCTCTAGCGTACCTCTTCCCCAAGTCTCTCCTATACGTGCATATATATTTGTTGTTTGTTTGTTTGTTGTTTTTTAACTAGATAATGAAGATTGAAGGTTTAAATAAGTGGTTCCCTCTAGGAAGGGATGAGCTAGAGCCAGTTTGAAGGAGTTCCCAAGAGGTTGATTGTTAATTTTTGAGAGACTATTTACACCTTAGAAATTAGCTAACAGTGCAAATGAGGGCTTAATTTATTGTTTTGTTGATCATCTAGCCTTAACATAGCTCAATAGAAAAAATGCTTATAATACAGATTAAATTTAAAAATATTGTGTGCCATCATTTTTCTCCCTAGAGAGCTGGTTGTTAAATATTTAGCAGCATCTTTCTCTCTGGAGGTATAGTCTCTGGATTCCACTGTCATGAGTGTTTATATTATTATTAAAAGCACAATTAGTATTTTTATTATGATACTTTATCATAGGAAGAAAGAAGGCAGGCAGGTAGATAGATAAAAGGGGGATACGCCTTTGTTGGATTTTCAACTTCCTCTTACAATGTGTTTAGTGTTATATTCCTTCCATGGAAGAAGGAAAAGTATAACAGAATTAGAAATAAGCCTAGAGAAGTGCAACTAAATATCAAGAACAAAGGGCGCATTGGGGAGAAGTAAAGGCTTAAGATGATGGTTAAACCCTTTGAAATTTGAGCAATGGCAGTCTAGGGCAAATCTTATCCAATATGGTCTACTTAAAGCAGTCTTCCAGTTCAAGATATTCCTTGCGTTAACATATGTTTAAATCCACCTGAGCTCCCATTTATTATTCACTTTTATTGGGCTAAACCAGAATACACATTAAGCAAAAAAGGCATTTAATTAAGCTGAGCATCAAGATAAGCAATAATAAAGGGCAGCAACCTTCCTTCCCCTATATAGTCACAGGATTCTAAGAGGTGGAATTCAGTCGGTCAACAATCATTTATTAAGGCCTACTATATATCAGATGCTGTGCTAATCTGGTAATACAAATATAAATGGAAAAAATTAAAAGGACAGTCCCTGTTCTTAAGGAGCTTACATTTTATTGGTGAAGAAGATAATATATATATTGTATCTAGGATATACTGCAACATATCCAACATATAAAGGACTGCTTGCCATCTAGGGGAGGGGGTGGAGGGAGGGAGGGAAAAAAAATCGGAACAGAAACGAGTGTCAATATAAAGTAATTATTAAATAAAAATTAAAAAAAAAGAAGATAATATATAAAAGAAAGCTGAAAATGGGAAGGGAAAGGGGAGGTGATAGAAAGGTAGCCAGAGCATGGAACATGGCAGAGGAAATCTGGAGAGAAGCCTGGAAAGGAATGAGATATGACTAATCTGGATACCTCCCTTACATGGAGGTTCTGGAAAGAGCCATCCAATTAGAGACCAGAGGGACAAAGGATAATTCCAATGCATGAATTCCAGGGCTGGTGAGGAGGGAGAGTCTTCTAGAAAGAGATCGGAAACTTGGACTATCATCATAGAAGAGTCCCCCAGGAAGAATAATCTGATGAAAGTTTGGAAAGCTAAATTGGGGCCAAAATGAAAGGCTTTGATGCCAAATGAAGTCATTTTTATTTTCTCTTAGGGACATTATAGCACTAATAGAACTTGAGCTAGGGGATCATGTAGTCACTGTTTTAGGGCTGTCACTGGAGAATAGATAAAAGAAGGAAGCTTGAAGAGACAGGGAGACAATTGTTTCAACAAGTCAGGTAAGAAATGATGAAGGCTTTCATCAAGGTAGGATGGGATTAGGTCTAGAGAAAGGGACAGATAATCGGGATAGAGATGTAGTGAATTTAGAAGCAATAAGTCTTGGCAACTAATTGAACCAAGTTGGTTTTTTTGTTGTTATTGCTTTTAGTAGGAAGCGTAAATTGATTCAATCAGGGTTTAAATATATATAACAAACAGCAGAACTATAAATGAATACCAAGAGAAGCTGGGTCAAGGTTGGCATCTGGAAGAACCTTCCAGTGGGGCTTGTCACTTGAGGCAGCTCTTGGCAACAGTTTACTAGGTTAGCACAACTCTTTTGGCCTGACCTTGTGGCAATGCCTTTGTTCTTATTATAGCAGAATTTATTAGCAAATGCTTCTGGAATGAAAAGCAACTCTTTCTTATAAGAGTGGACCAGTACTCCCTGAGGCAGATTCTTTGTGACCAATGAAGTGTCTTTCATTGCCCAATTTACAGGGCCCAGAGACTAAAAGAAAGCTGTTTTTGAATGCTTTCCTATTTGAAAAATGTTTAGTAAGTCCCCCAGCACATCTCTTGCTTCATTGCCCCTGTGCTTTTGCAGGGAAATGTTTATCTTTAGCAAGGAAATATAACCAAATTGGGACACCCACATTCTCTTGGCTCAGATGATTTTGTAGGGCCTCAATGCAACCCCACTGGTAACCAGAATGCCTTCTCAGCTTCCTGGCAGTGTCCCTGGAACCCCTGGCATATGAATAGGGAACATTTGCTAGGGTGAGAGAGAGCACTCAGCTCTGTGCTGGAGCCCTTGAGGTCTGGCCAAGAGGGAGTTCCTGAACTATCCAGGGATTATTCAGAGCTGAATGAGGAGCACACCTCGGCTCCTGGTTGGTCTGATGTAAGTGGTGTTATTAGCCTGGGTTTTTCTTTTATCACAGCTTCCCTTAATCTTTTAATCATGATTCCCTATGAACAGCCCAGAACTTCCTTCCCAGAGGAAGGGTTTAAAAACAGAATAGAAAGAACATGGAGGGGGAAAGGAGAAACAACATGAGTCATTTTTTTTTTTTAAGTTTTAATGTTGATTGTGTTAAGTGGTGATAAGGAATGGGAAGTCCTTTTTTTCCTAGTTTTCCCCCCACTTTGGGAAGCTATTCTGATTCTCCCCATATTGTCTTATACTTCTCCTATCTCAAGATATTTAGGAACAACCACTCTATCCTCCCTTGCTCTTTTCATCCCTTTCACATCCAAGATGGGAACTGAAGTCTTGGAAAAGGTTTACCATTTTTCAAAGGGAATTTTTCCCAGGGCTAGCATAAATCAGACAGTAAAACATTTGTTTTTATAAACTCTGGATTATTGTGTTTTTAGCATCCTGAGTACTTTAACTATGTCAAATAGGCATGAAGTTTTCGCTTAAATGTGCTTATTATATAGGAACCTGTTATAAGACTCTCTGCTCCCACTCCATTTTTCTTGCCATTTGATTTAGGGACAAGATGAGAAAAATCTCACCTCCTTAAACTGAGAAAAAGACAAAGACTGGCTCTAGGATTTAATTGGTATAGGGAGCTCCTAGGTAAGAGAGGTTCTCTATGAGTACAGGTCACCATCTTTCCTGAAACTTAGTCTTAGTTACCTTAATCATAAGTTAAATGATCAAACCAGGAAAAATGGACAGAATTTGCCAAACACAAACCCAAATTTAGATTTCCTTGGCTTCAAAGCCAACTCTCTAATCACTATGATTACCTTTCAGGACTGGCTGAGGAATCCACATGTCCTACTTTGAAATGGGTTAGTTAGTTCCCTACTAGCTGCCAGATCTCTGAGATTGGAAGAAACACCAACCTTCTTAAATTCCATCTCAATCCTTAATTCTATACCCTGAGCTGAGCTGAGATCTTAAGTCCATTCCTTGAGTCATGAATCAGAATATCAGAGCTCCTCCAGAATTCTGACATTTGTATATTATTATTGATCCCACCAGATTTTGGAGGTTCTTAACTGATTTTGTGTCATAGAATACTTCAGGATTTTCAGGAATCTTATGGACCCCTTCTTGGAATATAATTAAATGTATAAAACAAAACAGTAGTACCAAGGAAATCAATTATACTGAAAGAGGTTTTAAAAAGTTTATGGACCCTAAATTAAGATTCTCTGAATTAGAGCAATTAGTTAAATATCATATGGGTGCCTGGTATACTCTGAAATAATAGCATTTAGCATTCTGTCCTTCAGAATATGAGCAAAATATCAGGGTAGTATGGGACTCCTTACTGAGTGGTTTTTCAATGCCACTTTGTAATTAAATTTCATTCGATCCTCATAACAAACATGTTATATACTGATAACAGTACATAGGTACTACTAGTGTTTTAATTCCCATTTTAAAGATAAGGAAACTAAATTCAGAAATTAAATGATTTGGCCAAAGTTGCACTAGTTACTTTTTTCTTTTTAACCTGCAAGAGACTAGATTGAATTCAATGCAACAAGCATTTCATAATTTGTTTTGGCTGAGGTACAAAGAAAAAAAAACACAAAGCAGTTCCATTATCAAGAAGTTTAGCTATGTAACATATTTTTATTATTAACCTTCATTTTTCTAGATTCACAATTTAGTGTAGAATCTTGTATACTGTAACACTTAATATGTACTTGTTGAATATCACAACTTTAGAATGGCTTGTTGGCCAAGGGAATGCCCAACCAGAAGAGACAAGTGACTGCTGGATACAGTTACAATATATCAATTTCACAGGAAGGTTGTTGGATCCATCCTAAGTAAGTGGAATAAGATTTATAGTCTCATGTAGATAAAGCAAAATCTGACCATGTTACTTCCTTGCTCAATAAATTTCAAAGGCTGTGACTATAGAATAAAAGGCTAACTCTTTTGTATTCAAAGCTTTTTACAAGCTGGGTCCATCCTATTTTTCCATTCTTGTTGCTTATAATTGTCCCTTTAACCTATTTGTTGTTCCCAACACTTGGTGCCAGTGTCTATATCTTTGCCCAGGCTTTCTTTCATGCCTGCAGTGCATTCTATTTTGACTTTTGCCTACCTTCCTCCAAGACTCAGGTGATGATGTCCTGCTGTGAGCTTTTCCTGCTGCTCTAAATTATCAGTGCTTATTCCTTCCTTCCCGTTATATACAGTCTTAACTGACCTCCCCATAGAATGTTAGCTCCTTGAAGACAGGGATTATGTTCTTTGTTTTCTTTCCACATCTCCATCAGCCAGCATAGTGCCTTGAACATGGAGATACTTAATTAATGCTTGTTGCATTGAATTGGATGCCTACCATTTTGCGGCTATTTGTGGAATCAGGGCACCACCTGTGATCCCAGGGACATAGCCAAGTTAAAATGGGTCATGGTGCATGGGATTCATGATTTCATGAAAAATATTGATTAATTTTATTTTTCTAAAAAAAAGAAAAGAAAGAAATTCATTCTTCTAGAAGCATCCTTTCAGAGGTATTGGAGAAATATGAGTTGTTGCCAAAGAATGTTTACCTGAGGTTACCCAAGGGTTTCCTGAGAGATTAAATGTTATTTAGAAATAAAATCTTTCCAGAACCTGATTGAGATCTGGGAAGTACAAGAGGTCCTTTTGGAGCATCTGCAATATGGAATTAGTAACCAGGTCTTTCCTGGTTTTTTTTTAAACATCATTTTCCCCAAAAGCTTGTAATAATGATAGAATTTACAACATAAAGAAATGGAAAAGGTAATATAGATATGTATGATAAGATTAAGGAAGGAATAAAGGAATACATTCGGGGAAACTTTGGCTTATCTCTAGTAGCCTCAGGTGTTGTTATGTCTAAAGTTAGCTAGGACACATGGGGAATCAGTTTGGCATAATTGATTATTGATCCCAGTCTTTTCTCAAATACTTGCTATGTGATTGTAGATCAGTTAGTTAAATTCCAATCAGTCCGTTGTTAAATATTTATTAAGTTTCTACTATGTGCCAGAGATTGTGCTAAGTATTAAGGATACAAAAAAGAGTCAAAAAGACAGTCCCTGACCAAAATGAATTTACAATCTAATTTAAACAAATATATATGAAGCCTCCAACGTCATTATCTGGAGCATGAAAAGAATAGTACATATTTCATAGAGTTGTTGGGAGGCTCATATGATATTGTATATTGTCAACTTTCTGCCCATATTAAAGCTTTATGTAAATATGAGTTATTATTATTATTCCGTCTGCTGTTTAGCCACAGTGAGAAGACCCTGCCTGACCCCACAATAAGACAAATTCTTATCTTTTGGGATTCTGAATTGAGGAGTAGAAGCCAGGACTGCAGATATAATATGGAGCTGTGTTTATAATGAAGCTTTGAAGTCTGTCTGTGACTCTGAAGGATTCAGTGCCAACAATTCTTGGCACCTATAGAATTCTTCCCAACCCCCAAACCATAGAATTATAGATTCTCAGAGTTAAAAGCATCCTCAGATGCCATCTAATACCTGTGCAGGAATCACTTCCATAGCATCTTTAACAATTTGTCATCAGGCTTCCACTTAAAACCTTCTAGCAATAGGAAACTCATTAACTTTTGAGAAAACCCATTCCTCTTTTCAACTCATATAATTGTAAGGAAATTGTTCTTTTAAATCTGCCAGAAACCTGGCTCTATACCTTCAACCCACTGTTCTTTATTCTGCTCTGTGGGGCCAAGGAGAATAAATCGAATCCCTTTTGTATATGATATCCTTTCCAATACTTGAAAATTATATATTACATTTTCCATCTTAGTTTTCTCAGCTTTGAGTTCCAATTTCCCAGCTCTCTCAGCCTCTCTCCATTTGGCAGGGTTTTTGAGCCCCTTTCACTGTCCTGGAAGCTGTTCCTGAACATATTTAATCATATTGATTAAGGACATACTATGTGCAAGTTAGTGCACTAGGCTTTTCTAGCTTGCTAGTGATGTGAACTAAGAGAACACAGAGAACTAAGATTCTAATCAGCATCCTTCCAGAACAGAATACAAACCTGCCTCATCATCTTGCCAGATGAATGGAAAAAATAGTGGAAAGGGCTTCATAAACCAATATAAGTACCCACTCTTCATAAAACTATGTAAGTTACAATTCTTCCTCCTTTGAATATTATGCTTCTTTTAATATAGTCTGAGAACACAATAGAGGCAAAATGCCATACTAGATAGAGAGTTGACCCTTGGGTCAGGGAGTTTTACATTCAAGGACAGCTGGTTATACATTCTAGCCATGTGACCTTGGACAAATGTCCACTCAGTCCTTCCAGGCAGCTAAGCACTTGCCAGTTGCAGGAGGTGTTTCTTTACTGGTAGTTACCCCTACTAGTGAAATCACAAGTCTTGTCCAAAACCAGATCATTTTATTTTTGTTGACTGCCATATTGTAGAGTTGAATCATATTGAGTATGCCTGTAATTCAAGTGGATGCTATTCTAATTTTTGTTGTTCAGTTGTATTTCAGCCATGTCCAACCCTTTGTGACCCCATTTTGAGTTTTCTTGGCAAAGATACTGGATTGCCATTTTCTTCTCCAGCTCATTTTACAGATGATGAAACTCAGGCAAATAATGTTGAGTGATCTGTTTACTCATAATTAGGAAGTGTCTGAGGTCCAATTTGAACTCAGTCTCTTCCTGACTTCAGACCCAATGCTTTATTTGGTGTTGTTTGTCCTTTGTTCTTGAAGAGGACCATGATATCAGTGAATTGGATGTAAGAGAGGATAGGCCATGCAAGATCACCTGCCTCACTTTTCTTTCCAGAGCTATCTAGGTCCAGTGGTCAGAGATAGATCAGGATGATTAGAGATGACCCTGGATGAAATGGAAACCCTTGGCCTTTTTAAGCTAAGGTCTTTAACAGGTTTCAGTTCTATTGAGCCATTAGCTGTCTTCATATTCTATTTATCTCTAATAAATTCATCCTGTTAGGCTCATTCTGATCCATTGAAATCTTCTTATCTCAGGTCTGTCCTCCAATATAATAGCTATTCTAGTTGCAGACCATTCACAGATGTATTGGGCACATTATTTGTGCTTTCATTGAAGCCATCAGAGGAAATGTGACATAGTCTATTTGAAGTCAGAGCCCCTGGGTTTGAATTTCATCTCAACTAACATAGAAACACAGAATCTCAAGAGGTGAAAAGGACTTTCACAGCCATCTATTTCAACCCATCCTAATTTAGAATCCACTCTACAACATACACCTTGCCTTGGATTGAAGGTCTCAATAAAAGAGAACTTTCATTACACTTTCAGGATAGCTCTAATTGTTAGAAAGTTTTTCCTTTTATAGTATCTCTTTTGGGCTACTTCTCTAATTCCCATTTATTTTGGACAGTTAAGTTCCCAAAGGAAGGCTGATCGATATTCTCCTAGGGTTCTGAGAGTAACTCTGATGGTCACTAGGGCTTTTAATACTATTGGTCATAAGGCCCCATTAAAGTGCTCCCCATTGATTATTAATCAGAGTTAGTTTTCAGAAAACATATCTATTAAACAGTTATAGCAAGGAGGGATGTTATAGAACTATACCTCCAAACTGGAAACATACTCTCCTTTTACATTGTTCAGTGCATCATATCACTGCTATGATATATAGAGTGCTGAGTTCAAATCCAATCTCAGACACTTGCTGTGTGTCCCCAGAGAGCATCTATCTATCTATCTATCTATCTATCTATCTCTATCTATCTATCTATCTATCTTTTTTTTAATATTTTAAAAAAATTAACTTTTTATTGACAGAACCCATGTCAAGATAATTTTTTACAACATTATCCCTTCCACTCACTTCTGTTCCATTTTTTCCCCTCCCTCCCTCCACCCCCTCCCCTAGATGGCAAGCAGTCCTATATATGTTAAATAAATTGCAGTATATCCTAGATACAATATATGTGTGCAGAACCGAACAGCTCTCTTGTTGCACAGGGAGAATTGAATTCAGAAGGTATAAATAACCCGGGAAGAAAAACAAAAATGCAAACAGTTTACATTCATTTCCCAGTGTTCTTTTTTTGGGTGTAACTGCTTCTGTCCATCGTTAATCAATAGAAACTGAGTTAGGTCTCTTTGTCAAAGAAATCCACTTCCATCAGAATACATCCTCATACAGTATCGTTGTTGAAGAATATAATGCTCTCCTGGTTCTGCTCATTTCACTTAGCATCAGTTCATGTAAGTCTTTCCAAGCCTCTCTATGTCTGTCTGTCTGTCTGTCTCTCTTTCTCTCTCTCTCTCTCTCTCTCTCTCTCTCTCTCTCTCTCTCTCTCTCTCTGAGCCTTTTCTCCTCTGTGCTGTATTCCTGAAGTTCCCCTTAAGTCTGGCTCTTTGCTGGGCTCTGAGAATCAGTGCCCTTACAGAGAGTTCTTTTTTACCCCCTTTAGACTAAATCTCTCTTTCTTGCACAATTTGGAAGTATGATGTTCTGAGAGTCTTTTGACTTTCAGGACTCTTGGATTTTACCTGCCTATTGATGGCAGTTAGTGATAGTGTTGGCCAGGAAAGTAGTCACCTTTTCCATAGGAAGCTTCCCCCAAATTATAACTTCAATGGCTGAGGTGGGTACAGGACCAGAGATCTATGGGGTACTGCTATCCCCAAGGTGCTTAAACCCAAGTGTTCCAATGAGTTCTAAGGAGAGGTGTAGGGTTGAGGTGGTAATGGTGGTGATGTGCCTGGCATTTGCTAGCTCCCCTCTCTCCTATTGGTTTCTTTTGGTTTCAATAATTTTAGGTGAGAAACAGCCACAACAACTAGGACCAGAAAGGCATTCTCATAGGAGACAGCATACAAATTGAGTCTTAAATAAAGCTAAGGATCCTAAGAGACAGAGGTAAGGAGGAGGTTTATTGATCCACTGATTTTTGGATTCAGTCATTCCACCAGTTCTCATCCCAATAGCAATGCCATCTAGTTTACAACTTTTCCTTCTGTCTGCAAAGATATGGAAGACTACACAATGCTTGGCTGAAATCCACATATAGCAAGTCTATACACCCCCCTGGTAAGAAAGTAGTTAGTCTGGAATGACTTGTTCATAATGAAACTATGCTGCCTTGTACTGATCATGAGTTCTCTCCTTAAGTGCTCCTAAACTATTTCTTAAATGGAGCACTCTGGAATTTTGCCAGTATCACAGTAAAGCTTACTGGTCTAAAGTTTGAATAATTCACCTCCTTTACCTCTTTGAAAATTGGGACATTTGCCTTTCTCTAATCATGTACCTCTCCCGTTTGCCACAGTTTTCATATTTCATTGACATCAGCTCAGCATTGACATCCACAATGTCTTTCAGTCCCTGGAGTATAGTTCATTTGGGCCAGATGCCTAAAATGCATTGAGGGTAGCTACATGCTCTTTTATTACCTTCCCAATCTTCCTGGGTTTCATTTCACTGCTAATTATTTGTGTTCTACTTTCCTGGTCTGAAGATTATTCTTCAGGTAGAGGAATGGGAGCAAAATTGGCACTAAATAGCTCTCCCTTCTAACTATGGTCTTATTTTCATCGACTCTTCTATCCCAGGCAACAATCTTAATCCATCTTTTATCATTCTTTTGTCTTCGACATAGTTTTTTTTTTAAAGGGCCTTCTTTATTATCCTTAGCACTTATTATTATCTTTAGCGGTTAATCAATCAATTAGTAAACATTTTATTAAGTACCAGCTATGTGTCAGGCACGATAAGTGCAAGTGATACAAAAAAGAGGCAAAAAACCCCCCAAAAACCAAAACCAATTTCTATCCTTTAATGGGAGGAGATAACATACAAACAAATATACACAAAGCAAACTATATATATGATAAAAAGCAAATGATTAACAGAGGGAAGGTACTAGACTTAAGAGAAGAGAGAGAGATTTATTGCAATAACAGAATGGACTTTAGTTGGGATTTGTCACTGTTTATCCTTCATTTTCAAAGAGGTCCATGACAGTGGGGAGAAGATGGAATGAGGAGCAAGTGAAGTGGATTCAAGCGAGGATGGACTATGCAAGGTCACCGGCCTCATTTTCCCCTCGAGTCATAAGGGTCCAGGGGCCAGATATAGATCAGGATGACTGGAGAGGGCTCTTGGTTTCCTATTACCTTCAAGGGAGCAATACAAAATACTGTGTTTGGCATTCAAAGATTTGGATAATCCAGCCTCTATCTACTTAACTCTCAAATCTTCTCACACCTTACTCCCTGACACATGATCTTTGATTGGCCTCCTGACTGATTTCACAAACAAGACACTCCATCTCTCAGATCCTGGCATTTTCTTTGGCCATCCCATATGCCTGAAATGTTCTCTTTTTTTTTTCTTAGTACTGACCTCCTTGACTTCCTCTAAATCCCAGTTAAAATTCCGCTTTCTACAGGAAATTTTCTCTAACCCCCTTTTAATTCCAAAATTTTTTCTGTTAATTTAGCTCCTATTGTCCTGTACGTAGCTTGCTTCATGTATATTTGTTTACTATCTGTTTGCTCCCCTACTAGATTTAAGATCCCCAAAGTCAAGGACTTTATATTGCCTTTTTTGTGTATCCCCAACTCTTAGCACACTCCACAGTCCTTAGCAAATAGTAGGAGTATAATAAATGTTTATTGCTTAGTTAAACCTGGCCCTGGTACAAAGTTCCAATTTAGTAATTAAAGATGACCAATTCAAAGAAGAATCCCAACCAACATTAAAACAATTATAGAGCTGGAGATTCCCCCTCCCCCCCCCAAAAAAAAGAAGGAACAAGTAGCTCCAAAAAAAATGCAATCAGTGACTCAAAGAAGAAGAAAAAAATATTTTCCATATTTAATACCTACAACACAATTATCTTGTAGAAATGAAAAGAGAAATTTTCAAAATTGAATTAAAAGCTCTGCCCTTGATAGAACCTTCTTGGCAGTTTTCTCTTAATCTGATCTGGATGAGTTCCTGGCACAACCCCATCATTTTCCAGACCAGGGATTTTTAACTTTTTTCTGTCATGGACCCCTTTGGCAGTGTGGCAAAATCTGTGAACTCTTTCTCAGGATAATATTTTAAATGCATGAAATAAAATACATAGGGATTAAAAAGGAAACCAAAGGTTAGTGAAAATAAAGACATCATTTTTTCCAATTCAAATTTATAAATCTACATGGACTTAAGGTTAAGAACGCCTATTCTAGACATTTCTCTTTTTTTTATTGTTCATTGGAACAATTTATACTTATTAGAATTCTATTCTTAAGAATCTTGCATTCTTTTTGAATGACCTCAGATGTTGACTATAGGAAGAACTATGAAAAGAAGTCTATCCTTATCATCACTTTCCCATGCTTCTGATATACTGTCCCTCTCCAATATGTTATTATTATGAATAATTACTATATTAATTACCAAACTATTAGTGCATTTGTAAGAAGCAGCATGACCTACCATCCCCTTCTGTTGATTTATCTCCTACATTACTTAGCTAACTAGAGACCATCTCTGGAGGAACTTCTGCCTTGTTGTCCTGATTGGTGACTACTTCTGAACTATCATTTTAGGAGAACTACAGTCACTCTTTCTCACTTTACTCCATACTCTCTGGCTATGCCCTCCTCATCAAATTCCTTGCAGTCACACAGGTGTGCCTTTCCATTCTTTCCCACATCTTTTCATCTCAACCCGAATGTCTATTTTTTAATACCATGAACCAATGAATTGTGATCAAATCAATTCTGCTATTCCTCCTAGATGTGAGTGTATAAATCTATACAAATAAATAATCTTCCTCCCCCAACACCAAGCTCAGTACCTGAAACAGTAAGTTCCTAAACTATGTTGCCTTAAATTTAAAGGAGGCAGCTCATTTCCAATTTAAGTACTTATTGGTAAGAGAAATTTAAATATGAATCACCATTCATTCTCCCTTCCCCCACATCCTGAACTAGGACCTAGGTTGCTTCTATTTCCAATCCTCTCCTTTCTGGCAGTTAATGAGATGAATTGTGGGCTCCATACAAAATTTAATAGCAGCTGCTTCTTTCTCTGCCTACTGTACTTTGAATGATGATGGTCTTATTTGCACAGCAGCCTGAGGTATGAAAATATGGAATGGCAGGAGCCAGAAGTCTTTAAATTTAACCAGAATCATATGGTTTTTCAGATTGGCTTTTATAAAAAAAAAAATTGTGAGCACCACCTCTCATGCACTTAACGATTAGCACTGCAAATGGATAAATGATTGCTGTTCAACCTGTTGGCTGTTAATTAATAATACCTCACAGGTGTGGGTGCTACTAGAGGCTTTGTGTTGAATTAATGTTAAAGGGATGAAATTACAAAATGAAACAAGCATATAGAAAACCAGTGAATGGTTGAGATTCAGAACTAAAATACCTAAATTCAGTTCTAGACAAAAAAGAAATGGAAAATATGGATCTTGTTGATTTCAAAGCTCCAAGCTTAAAATTTTATATTTTTCCTGGCCAGTTATGATATTATTAATTCAGATAGTTGTAAAGAGAACATCTGCTTTCTTTTTTATTGGATCATATAAGAGAGAGAGAAAAACCCTAAGCTTGAATCTAACCTGAACAGGAGCCTTTGCTAAACAGACAAATATTTAGATCTTCAGGGATTTCTATCAGAGCAGCTTCTCTGTATGCTCGCATCTGGTCTCTATGATTTTGGGGGTAGTAGTGTTTGAAAATGTCAAGGCTTTCTGGCAAGTCTTTAGAGGTCACCTCTGTGCAACTTAGCAAGATTGGACCTTGGGTAACAACACCAGGGTCACCCTTAAAAGCTTGACAGGATCTGCCAAAGCATGTCCTACAGTGATGTGATCAAGAATCCAGATTCACCTCCAGGTATCCAAAGATTATTTTAATGATCTGTCAATCAATCAGCAAGCACTTATTAAGTGCCTACTATATCCTTGACTTTATTCTAGGTACTGAGGATTCAGACAAAAATGACAATCCTTGTTTTCAAAGAAATTCACATTTCTATCAGAAGAGACAATTTGTGCAAATAAAGATATTTACAAAATATAATCATAATAAACAAGAGGTAATTGGGAGGGGATATACCCACTTATAGCTGGAAGAAGTATGAGAGCTCTCATCTGGAAGGTGGTATTTGAATGGAGTTTTGAAGGAAAAGTAGATTCTAAGAGGAGTAAGTGCATTCCAGGCATAGGGAATAATTTTTATTGTTGTTTTATCATTTTCAGTCATGTCTGATTCTTTGTGATCCAATTTGGGATTTTCTTGGCTAAGACACTATAGAGGTTTCCCATTTTCTTCTTGATGAGGCAAACAGGATTAAGTGATTTACCTAGTGACCACTCAGCTAGTAAGTGTCTGAGGCCAGATTTGAACTCTTGAAGATGAGTCTTCCTGAGTCCTAGGCCTGGTGCTCTATGTACCACTTCATTGCCACCGGAGAATAATAGATTGTGCAAAAACACTGAGAGAGTTGTGTGAAGTCCATCAAGAAAGTCCATTTGCCTGGAATGTAATTGTAGATATAAGAAGGGAATCAGGTTATAAAGATGATTAGGTGCAAGCCAGAGGTCTGTATATCATTTTAGAGAAAATAGGGAGTCAGTAGAGTTTATTTAGCAGGAGAGGGACATGGTGAGACCTGTAGTTTAGGATAATTACTGTGACCTTTGAGTGCATTGTAAACTGGAAAAGGCAAGAAAATCAGTTAGAAAGTCATTGAAATAGTGCAGGCAAGAGGTGATGAGAGCCTGAACTAAGTTTATAGCTATATGAATGGAGAAGAAGAGAGGGGGGTGGTGCAAAAGAGTTCAGATTTGAAGCCAGAGAACCTGCTTTCACAACCCAGTTTTATCACTTACTTTCTATACATAAATCATTTAATCTTATTGGATCTCAATTTTTTATCTATAAAATGAGAGACAGATTCAGATGACTTCCAAAATTCCTTCTAGATTCTGAAGCAACTGTAACACAGTAGGAAGTTCATTAGATTTAGAATGAGAGGAACTTAAGTCTTAGTCCAAATAGATGGCTTTTGAAATAGAGATAGACATGTGGTCTTAGTACAGGAAAGACTCAAATGAGGAAATTTCCTCTACCAATATTCATTGGTACCTTCTGAGTAAAATATAGTAGGAAAATAGTTTTAAAAATTTAAGAGGCTAAGCACCTTTCCGGTAGTCACCCAGACAACTGTAGTAGGCAGTCAAGAAATATTTATTAAGCGTTATGCATCTGGCACGAGGAAATATAGGAAAGACCTTTTGAGGTGGAGAATAGTCAAGAAATATTCAAATATTGAAAAGACCCTTTGAGTGAAGAACAGTCAAGAAATGTTCAAATATAGGAAAGATCTTTGAAGTGGAGAATAGTCAAGAAACAGTCAAGAAAAGGAAAGACCTTTTGAGATGGAGAAGTCATTTCTCAGTCATTTATTAATCACTTTAAATGTGACCGACATTGTGCTAAGCAATGGAAATAACAAATACCAGAAAGAAATATAATCCTTACCTAAAGATAATTTATTCTAATTGGGCAAAATAACATTTAAAAAGGGGCTGGAAGTGGAGAGGAGGGCAAAGCTGGTGGGGAAGAAGGAAGAAAAGATCAGAGAGTTGAGAATTAGACTTGAACCCTAGACTTCTTGTTTTGAGACTAGCTCTCAAATTACATGAAGCTGACTTTATGAAATACCTTTTGAAAACAATTCTGTTTCCAATTCAAACTCCTTTCTTCTTTTATCCATTTGACTGCATATAGCCACACTGACTTCATTATTACAATAAGCTGTCATTTTTAATGAGCCTTCCAAAGCAGTAAATAAGAATGGAAACCTGCGGGTTGAAAAAGCTTCTGCTTAGGTGCCCTCAGTGAAGAGAGCTTTCTGAAGAAAAGCTTGTCATCATCCGTGCAGGGCTGCCTGAAAAAATTCTCACGTCATTAGTGGCATTTTCCTTTATCCTCTAGGTAGTTCTCAGACTCAGAGAAGGAGACATTTTCAAGGAGACTGACAACATTTTGTCAAACTACTTCTGATTCTCATCTCATCACAAACTGAATGACTCCAGCGACAGCATATTTATAACAGCATTTCTGAGATTCAATCATTTGGTAATGGCTTATAATGAACCTCAGACAGACCTTAGCATTTTCAGGAACCTTCTGTTTTGTTTCTTTATTATTCTCATGGACCCTCTTCACTCGTCCCCCTGATTGTTTTCTGTGTGTGATGGTCCCACTTGTGCAGGAAAGCAATAAGCTAAAACCAGAAGCATTCTCGATGTTACGGTCTACCTAAGGTAACATCTAAGATGTTAATTATGAGACACTCCAAGATGAACAGCAGTGTGCTCTTTGGAACTATCGTTCCATTGCAATGCATCCTGCAGCTTCTTTTTCCAGATCTGGCTTGCTTTTTACCTTTCTTGTGTGTGCAAAGAAATAAGGAGGACTTGGAATCAGGACAATTTGAGGTCGAATTCCATCTTAGGTACTTACCATGTGACCCTGTGCAAGTTAAAATCTCTCTAAGACTTGATTTCCTCATCTGTGAAATGAACATAATAACAACTACTTTACAGGATTTTTGCAAGGATCAAATGAGATAATATGTATAGAAGGCTTTGCAAGCTAAAAGTTAGCTAAATTAAAATACAAATAAGAGCAGTAGATGAAATGCTCAATAGAGTCTTAGACTTGGAATCAAGAAGCCCTGAATTCTAATTCAACTTCAGAAATTTACTACCTATATGTGATCGTGGGAAAATCACTTAACCTCTTTCTGCCTCAGTTTTTTTTTTTTTATTTGTAAAATGAGGATAATAATATCTATCTCTCAAGATTGTCATGAAGATTAAATGAGAGAGCATTTATAAAATGCTTTGCAAATTTTAAAGTGGTATATAAATGCTTAAAATAGAAAAGTTCAAACATATATAGTGATTACTGGCTTAGAACATTAGTTCCTTATTTTTGTTTTTTCTTTGCATCCCTAGCACCCAGTATAGGGCCTGGCACAGAGGTATTTCTCAGTAAATGTTTATTGATTAATACAAGAGCATTTTCCTTAAATAGCCTTGTAAAGTCCATAGTGTATTATTAATTCCCATTTTGCAAATGAGGAAACTAAGGTTCAGTGTGATTAAGTGATTTGAAGGTTAGGTAGAACCATAGGGCATAGAGCTTTGGGCCTGGAGCCAAGAAAACTTATCTTCCTGAGTTCAAATCCAACCTCAGACATTAACCACCCATGTGATGCTGGGTAAGTCACTTAACCTTGGTTGCCTCAGTTCCCTCACCTGATCTGGAAAAGAAAATAGCAAACCATCCCATTATTGTAACCCAAATGAGGTCACAAAGAGTCAGATTTGAATGCAATAACTCAACAACAATAACTATCCATGATCACAAATATTAATTGCCTGAACCATAGCTTAACTGAGGTATTTAAACAATAAACTCTAAATCTCTTTCTATTACCAGATTGTATCATCAACATGGATTTCTCTAATAAGTAAAAGAGAGAAAACATATTTGTGTAGCTTGCTTTTAGTATTAGATGGGCCTATGATGATGATGTATCTCCATTTCTTGCTTTAGTTCCTAATTGCTTTGTATATATCTTATTTAATATTCATAGTAGATTTTGGAGGTCTGTTATTACTATCTTTTTTTTTGTTTGTTCTTATTTTTACCGATAACAACACAATACATTTCTTATTGACAAGTATTGCGTCCTATTAAATCAGGTCAACTTTAAGGAAGTATAAATCCACTTTTTTGTGTAATTTAATCTTTTTATTTTCCTCCCTATTTTTTTTTATCATTTTTATTTAAAGTTTTGAGTTCCAAATTCTATCTCTCACTTTCACCCTACCCCACCTCTTTCTCTGAGACAGTAAGCAATCAGATATAGATTATACATGTGCAATTATGTAAAATATTTCTGTATTTGTCATTTTATACAAGAAGATTTGAGTAAAGAAAAAAATGAAAGTGAAAAATAGCATGCTTCAGTCTGGATTCAATCAATATCAGTTCTTTCTTTAGACATGAATAGTATGCTTTTTCATTAGACCTTTGGAATTTTCTTGGATCATTGTATTGCTGAGAATAGCTAAATAAGTCATAGTTGATCATTGCACAATGTTGCTGTAACTTGTACATATTCTCCTGGTTCAGTTCACTTCACTATGCATCAGTTCATTTAAATCTTTTCAAGTTTTTCTGAAGTCATTCTGCTAGTCATTTTGCATATCCCAGTTAAATTTCATTACAATCATAGACTACTGCTTATTTAGCCTTTTCCCAATGGATGGGCATCCCTTTGATTTCTAATTCTTAACTATCACAAAAAGCACTGCTTTAAATATTTTTAAATAAGTTCTTTTCCCTGTTTTTTATATCTTTGGGGTACAGACCTTACAGTGGTATTGCTGGTTTAAATGGTATACACAATTTAGCCCTTTGGGCATAATTTCAAATTGCTCTCTAGAATGGTTGGATCAGATCACAACTCCATCTTTAGTGCATTAATGTCCCATTTTTCCTCTATCCCTTCCAACATCCATCATTTTCATTTTTTGTCATATTAGCCACTCTGATAGACATGAAATGGTACCACAGATGTTTTAATGTTTTAATATGCATTTCTCTGATCAATAGTGATTGTCACTATAAAATAATCATTTTTTTTTGTGACTATAAATAGTTTTGATTTCTTTGTTTGGAAACTGCCTATTCATATCCTTTGTCCATTTATTAATTAGGGAATGACTTGTATTTTTATAAATATGATGCAAGTCTCTAAATATTTGAAAAATAAGGCCTTTATCAGAAATATGCATTACAAAATTTCCCCCCAGTTTTCTATTTTCCTTATTAATTTTGGTTGTATTGATTTTGTTTGTGTAAAACCTTTCAACTTTATATACTCAAAATTATCTATTTTACATTTTGTAATGCTCTCTATATTTTCTTTGGTTCTAAATTCTTCTTTTATCTGCAAATATGAGAGACAAATTATTCTGTGCTCTTTAAATATGTCAATGGTGTCATTCTTTATGTGTAAGTCATATACCTATTTTGACCTTATCTTGGTATATAGTCATCTTTCTTCAAGAAAAGAGCATAAAAATGTTGGATATAACCAGCACCAAACAATATCACACAAAAATTGAACTTAATTCTTTCTTAATAGATAAGAAATAATTATTGACATTAATTACTGACTGTGTGATCTTGAACTAGTCATTTTACTGCTTATATCCTAGGTCAAACATTGCAATATAAATAGGAAAGTTTAAAAGAGAGTTTAGATGCTAGTGGCAATTCCCTCCCCCTATGCCTTCAATATATTCTGTTTTCAATTTAATTTTATTATATTTCTTCATACCAGTATGGCTAGGACCCTGAGTTCTCAAAAGCTATGCCAGAAAAACATAAGCTCTTACAGATCCCACCAAGCTGGAACAGCTTTGGATTGCGTCCTAGTGACACATTAGGCCCGCCCAGAGTCTGAGGACCAGTCTGGCTAAGCATGTCACTAGAACACTAACAACTGTGGATTGAATGGCTTTGGAAAGCTATGAGCCAATTTAAAAAAATACAAAATAGTGCCCAGTCTTTCAGTGATAGTGGCAGAATAGTAGAAAAAAGAAAAAAGAATACTAAAAAATTATAGGATTTCTATCTAATCTATGACTAGATTTAATTTTTGGTACTATGAGAATGTTTTTTAAAAAACAGAACAATGAATTATATTATTCTGATAATAATGTGTTTAGCTTTTAAAGCTTTTGCCATCTGCCTCAGGTCTGCCTTTCCAGATTTGTTCCTCGTTCTGTCTCTGAGGTCCAGCCAAACTGACCCATGTATTGTCACTTCTCAGTGACTATTTCCAAGCTTTCCCTTGCACCTGGAATGCACTTCCTCTCTATCTCTGCTTATTAAAATTAATCCCCTTCTTCAGCACTCAGCTCCAGTGGCTGCTCCTGTATAAGACTGTTTCAGCACTCCCAGGTGCTAGTGCCTCCCTCCCTGAAACTACCTATGTTTCCTTGTATATATTTTGCTTCTACTTCCATATGTACACATGCTTATAAGCAACTTCAAGGCAGGGATTATTTCATTTCTGTCTTAGTGTCTGTAGCAACTAGCACAATGCCTCACATATATAAATACTTAATAAGGGTTTGCTGATCTATCAACAAATGCTGCTGGATTGACATTTGTATTAGTGAAACCAGAGGACATTGCAACTAACCAAAAGGATAGCTCACAGGTCCTCCTTAGAGAGGGCACAAAGAAGTTGGCAGTTAGTTTCATTATGTGCCCAAAGGCCGCAAGAAACAATTTTCAGCTATGTCACCTTTTGGTGCTCATGATGAATATAAAAGAATGCCATGAGGATAATAGCAGCTTATGTTTCCAACATCTGCTTCAGAAAGCTGGGGAGATAGAGAAATTCTCTGAAGAGCTTGGCAAGATACTCTCAAGAAAGACAACACACACATTCTTCCTCAATAACTTCAATATGAAAATACTCCCAGAACAAATAGATTGAAAAAAGTTGGAAAATAGAAATCAAGATTCAGAAGAAAAAGATACTCGAAGACTTGTAGAATAATTAATAATTTTATAACTCAAGTTCTTGAATTATTTTTTGTTGTTGTGGCAGTTGGGGTTAAGTGACTTGCCCAGGATCACACAGCGAGGAAGTGTTAAGTGTCTGAGACCAGATTTGAACTCAGGTCCTCCTGACTTCAGGACTGGTGCTCTATCCACTGAGCCTCTTAAATTCTTTTTTTAAAGAGAAGAGTAGAAAGGCATTGGACAGAATCAGACGCAAATAATATCACACAAAAAATTAATTTAATTGTCTCTTTAATAGATAACAGGTACTGATATGAATTTTTGGCTGAGTGAGCTTGGGCTAGATACTTAACTGCTAAGTGCCGTGGGAAACCCTGTAAAATTAGAAGTTGCTTAGATCTGCATTGGTAGAGGAAATTATCTCACTGGGAGTTATTCACATAGATGAAATCGTAAGTCCTACCCAGATTCTGTGTATGTATGGGTGTGTGTGTGTGTGTGTGTGTGTGTGTGTGAATTGGCAGTAAATAACTAGTTACTAATGTGACAGGAATTTTCATATCAGCTATCTGTGTCCAGCCAATTTATCTATTTATTAGACCAAAGGTCAGGATGGATCAAATTAAGAGAAGTGATGAAAAAATATATATATATATACATACACCCTGACCTATTCTGATGACCCTCAGTTGAGGAACTGAGACTGGGGAAGGCTAAGAGTCTCACAGCTTGTAAAAATGTTTGGAGCAAGGTTTGAACTTGCATCCTCCTGACTCTAAGTCCAACACTTTTTCTTCTTTTTTTCCTTTTTAAAAAATCAAAATCTTTTATGTTCAAAACATATGCAAAATTTTCTTTCTTTCTTTTTTTTTTGCAAAAGAAATGGGGGTTAAGTGACTTGCCCATAATTATAATGACCCATAGATGTAGAAAAATGAGAATTGTATAAAAGAAGAAAAAGACAGCTAGGTGGCTCAGTGGATACAGTATGGAAACTAGAGTCAGAAAGACTCTTTTTCATGATTTTAAATCCAGATCAGACACTTACTAGCTATGTGATCCTGGACAAGTCACATAACCTATGCTGACCTCAGTTTCCTCACCTGTAAAATGGACTGGAGTAGAAAATAGCAAACCACTGCAGAATCTTTACCAAGAAGATTCCAAAAAGGGCCACAGAAATTCAGACACGAATGAAAAATGACTGAACAAAGACATAAAAGAAACATCAGTACTATTATCATTTCCTATAAAAGTTTAACTAGTTAAAAGCAGTTGCTATGAACAGGAAGCCAAATAAATTCAGAAGCCAATTCAGACAGAGGTATATTAGGGCCAGCTTCTACCAGCTCATAAGAATTGATGATTAAATTTTTAGTGTGAGCATTTACACCTCAGAAATTCTACAAATCAGACTTTGATTTATTGTTTTGATGATTCATCTCGACTTAAGAAAGTGATAGAGAAAATATTAATAATGCAGATTAATTTAATAGTATATCATTTATATATTCTTCTTCAGAAAGCTGGTTGTTCAATTACCAGCAAGTTCCTAGCTTCAGCCAGCTATACTTCATTTACTTGCTAAGTATAAGAATTTGGGAACCAAGGGCAATAGTAGTCTGTAGGCAGGTTGGTGTGAGACTCAACTAAAACCAGGTCATTGCAAGAATATTTATGGATGAAATGAGGAGGACAAATCTCTCTTTTCTCCAATTCATCCTCCAAGCAGCTTCAAAATGGTATTTCCAAAGCAAAGGTGTGAACAATAGTCATAGATATCATGTCAGAGCTAGAAAGGTCTTGAGACTATCTGGATCAGTGCCTTCATTTTCATTTCAATTCAATTCACCACCAACAACAAAATTCCATTAGATCATATCTTTTAAAAATATATTATATATACATAATAATTTTCAATATGAAAATAATAATATTTAATATTTTAAAACATTTTAAGGTTTACAAAGCACTTTATATTTGTTATTTCATTTAAGGTGTTATTATTATTTCTGTTTTAAAGTTGAGGGAACTGAGACTGGGGAAGGTTAAGAGTCTCACAGCTTGTAAAAATGTTTGGAGCAAGGTTTGAACTTGCATCCTCCTGACTCTAAGTCCAACACTTTTTCTTCTTTTTTCCTTTTAAAAAAATCAAAATCTTTTATTTTCAAAACATATGCATAGTTTTCTTTCTTTCTTTCTTTCTTTTTTGCAAAAGAAATTGGGATTAAGTGACTTGCCCAGGGTTACACAGCTAGGACATGTTAAGTGTCTGAGGTCAAATTTGAACTCAGGTCCCTCTGACTTCAGGGCTGGTACTCTATCCACTGTGCCATCTAGCTGCCCCCATAGGTAATTTTCAACATTCACCCTCGCAAAATCTTGTGTCCCAATTTTTTTCCCTCCATTTCTCCCATACCTCCCCTAGATGGCAAGTAATCCAATATATGTTAAACATGTGCAATTCTTCTATGCATATAGAAGACATGTCCACATTTATCATGCTGCACAAGAAAAATCAGATCAAAAAAGGAAAAAAAAAGTTAGAAAGAAAACAAAATGCAAGCAAACAACAACAAAAAGAGTGTAAATAATATGTTGTGATCTACACTCAGTTCCCACAGTCCTCTGTCTGGGTGCAGATGGCTCTCTTTTTTACAAGAACATTGGAACTGGCCTAAATCATCTCATTGTTGAAAAGAGCCACGTCCGTCAGAATTGATCATCGTGTAATCTTGCTGTTGCCATGTGTGACCTCCTGATTCTGTTCATTTCACTCAGCATCAGTTCATGTAAGTCTCCCCAGGCCTTTCTGAAATCATCCTGCTGGTCATTTCTTACAGAACAAAAATACTCCATTACTTTCATATACCATAACTTATTCAGCCATTCTCCAACTGATGGGCATCCATTCAGTTTCTAGCTTCTTTCCACTACACAAAGAGATGTTATAAACATTTTTGCACATGTGAGTTATTTTCCCTTTTTTATGATCTCTTTGGATACAGATCCAGGAGAGACACTGCTAGATCAAAGGATATGCAAAGTTTTATAATTCCTTTAAGCATAGTCCCAGATTACTCTCCAGAATGGTTGAATCAGTTCACAACTCCACCAACAATGTATTAATTTCCCAGTTTTCTCCTCCAACATTCATCATTATCTTTTCCTATCATTTTAGCCAATCTGAGAGGGCTGTAGTGTTACCTCAGAGGCCAATATCTTTTTTATTGCATTGCCTATTTTTTATTCTTTTGAAAAATTCCTTTTATACCTTTTTTAGGGGTACACTAGAGCCAGCTTGTATTTACTGGGGAGAGCCAATAGTTAAATTTTCAGTGCAATATCTCAGAAATTTGGAAATACTACAAATAAGGACTTGATTTATTTTTTTTGATGAGGTTTAAGAAAGTGGTGGAAAAAATGTTAATAATGCAGATTAAAATTAAGAAATATGTCCCTTGCAATCTCCCCTTGCCCCAAGAGCCGGTTGTAAAACATTTGATAATACACGGGTTGCCTTTCCCCCAGAGTCACAGTTTATGAGTTCTTTCAGTTTATTTTAAGCCCCCAATTGTTCTACAGCCAAATATATTTGAGAAACATTGCCTTAAAGGAATAACCTTTTAAAAAACAATGGCAGCAAAGTCTAAATTGAGTAAAGAGTCTTACAGATGGGAAAGAAAACTCATAGTCCTAATTAATTTTTTAATTTAAGGTTTCCTCCCATATTACATAAAACTAAGATCAAAGTCCTTTGTTTATATATAATTAGCCATAATTTATGGTACCTTAATACTAAAAGAATAGTAAATTTTCTCCCTGCTACTCTCCTTGGGCTCTCAAAGATGTATTTTCTATCCTTTTATTTCAGGACATCCAAAAAAATTAAAGGAAAATATTTATAGATATTGAGACTAGTAAAAACTTTCAGAGAGTGATTCAGTTATATGACCACAGAGCAGAGATCTTGCTCTAATCCTGATTTTATTTAGTGCAAGTCTTAGCCCAGGGGTGGTGGAAGTGAGGAATTAGGAAGTATTATAGGAGGAAAAAAAGAATCATAGTTATAGGATTTGAAGCTGGAAGGGACTTTAGGGATTCTCTAAGCTACCCTGCTTATTTTACAGATTCAGATTCTGAGACCCAGAAGGGTCAGGTAATTTTACCAAATTTCTAAGAAGTAGAAAAACAGGAATTTGGACCCAGGTATGGAGCATTTAGAAGTTTATTGAAAGTTGCCACTTTAGCATTTGAAAAATTTTAATATCATGAATATATTGGCTTTTGTATTTGTTGATATGAAGCTGTAAGCCATAGGTGAAAATATAGAAGTGACCTGTTTGCAAAAAAAAAAAAAGAAAGAAAGAAAAAGGAAGAAAGAGAGAGAGGTAAAGGAAGGAAGGAAAGAAGGGAGGGAGGGAGAAAGAAAGAAAGAAAGAGAGAGGAAGAAAGGAAGGAAGGAAGGAGGAAAGGGAGAGAGAGAGAGAGAGAGAGAAAGAAAGAGAGAGGGAGGGAGGGAGAAGGGAAGGAAGAGAAAGAAAAAATCCAGGCTGATTCATTTTAATTTTACATGTCTCAAATCATTTAAAATCACTCAAGAATTTTTCATTCAATGCTTTGAAGACAAGAAAAGATTTAGCAGCTTCTAGAATGTCTGAAATCATCTTTCAGATTTAGGGAGACTGGGAAAACAGTTATAAAAATTATAGAATATCAACATTTGAAGAAACTAAAGAGACCACCCAGCTCTGCCATTAAGAAGTTTATATTCGTTATGAAGATATACAACATGTAAAAAGAAAAGAAGGTATGTATGTATTTCAAGTTATTCAAGGTAGTTTAAAGAGGGAGATATTTAAAAACTGAAGTAACTATAGAAGACCTCATGTAGAAAGTGATAGCTCACCCGAGTTTTGAAGGCAGCTAAAGATTCTAAAAGGTGAAAGTAAGGAAAGAATATATTCCAGATATAGGATAGCATCTGTGCAAAGGGACAGAGATGAGAGAGGGAATGTCCCATGTGGTTGTTTGTTTGTTGTTCTTTGTTCTCAAAAAGGATCAAAATGATAGTACTATGTTGGAGTCAAAGTACTAACTGTAGGCTGGCCAGTCCAGTATGAGTTCTGAAAGCTCCACCACAGACTCACACAAATGATCCACGTGAAAATTGGAGGAGAGATGTCCCTAAAATTGTGCATCTCACGTGTCTTTTGAGTTATGCAATTCTGCTTTGCTTTATTCATAGAGGATAGAGCTTTCTTTGATGTGGACATGCAATGCTGGACAGTCCTTTCCAGTGTCTCCCATGATATATAATTGATTCCAAAGTTCTTCAGAGAGACCTTGAGATTATCCTTGTATCATTTCTTCTGTAGCTAGCAGACCAGTTTGACTGGAATAGAAAGTGTGTGAAAGGATAAAGTAAAATAAGCTTGTGAAGGTAGGTGGTAGCCTTTATTGTGGAGGACTTCAAATACCAGACCAATGATTTTGTATTTTATCCTAGAGATAATAGGGAGTCATTTAAGGTTTTCAGTAGAGGAGGGATATGGTTAGATCTATGTTTCAGAATGTCAATTTAGCTACTATTGATGAATAGAACATCCATGGCAGCTAGGTGGGGTACAGTGGATAAAGTGCTGTGCCTGAAGTCAGGAAGATTTATCTCTCTAAATTCAAATCTGATGTTAGATACTTACTCTCTGATGCCCGGAAAATCATTTAATCTTGGTTTCCTCAGTTTCCCCATCTGTAAAATGTGGTGGAAAAGGAAACGACAAGCCATTCTACTTTCTTTGCTAACAAACTTCCAGATGGAGTCACAGAAAGACACGACTGAAAAAAAAGACTGAACAACAGAATAATATAGTAGAAGAAAGAGAAACTGAAAGAAGATGACCAATTAATAGGCTAGTACAATAATTCAGGTAAGAGCTAATGAAGTATCGAAGTAGGATAGAAGCTGTTTGAGTGGAGAAAAGTAGACATGTGAAAGGTGTGTTGTACAGGTAAAATTGACCAGATTTGACAAATGACTAGATTTTAAGGTTGAGTGAGAGAGAAAGTTTAAGCATGATTCTAAGGTTGCTAATTTGGATACTTGGAAGAATGGTTCCTGAAGTTTTTGATTATGCCCAGAGGGAGCTAGGGTTGGAGAATGACAAGGCAAGGTTTAACTATTTAAAATAAATAAAATTCAGATCCCTCCACCTATACTTATTATATAATTATATGAACTCTCATCAAGTCACTTCCTTTTTGTGATCTTCAGTTTCATCTGTAAAATGGAGATTATAATACTAGTATTGTCCTCCACAGTATTGTGAAGAAAGTGCTTTGTTAGTCTTGAAGTACCATGTTAAATGTGTTGGTGATGGTGGTGATGGTGGCACTAACTATGGTGCAAATATTTGCTGTGGGAAGTAGCTGATTTTTTTTAAAACTATGAAAAACAGGACAGGGTAGTTTGAATAATCTCATCCAGATGCCCTGAAGAAATCTAGGCACATGAAAAAGTAAATAAATAATAAAAGACATACCATCTAGAAGAAGGGGAGAGACAAATTACTACCAATTCACTATAAGCCATTTCAGATTAGGATACAAAGACCCCTGGAGAAATCTAGTGATGATTTTCCCACAGATATGTAAAGAAACACTCGTGTAGATAGGTCAGAAGCAATCTCCAGAAAACAAGAAATTTTGTCTTAAAAAGGACTATATTTGTGCTTGTTTCATTTCTAATTTGGATTTCTGTCATAATTCTGGCATAGCTGAATAGAACAGTATCACAAGACTAGTATTTTTTAAAAATCATGGTATGAATTACCACCTTTTCTAGTGTTATAAGAACTGAAGCCTAGTTTAAAAGATTTTAAAGTAGATGGGTAATCAAAATGGATTAAATAAAAATATGGAAAAAAGTTCCTCCTAAATGAGGAAGGCTGTGACTGCCACATCTGCAGTGTTTACACATTTTAATCATCTCTAATTTAGCTGTATTAAAAGGCTTAATTCCATCACCTATGCTTGCTCATACCAAGCAGATTTTTTTACATATATCTCTTGATGACTTCTAGAATGTCTAAATATTCCTATCAATTATGAAGGAAAGCTAAATTGATTACTGTCTAAATATTAAAAGTTACTCCTGAATTCATAACCCCCTATGTAGTATATGGCAATGATTCTGTAATGAAATCCATACACCAAGCCTTCAAATTATGTTGATGAACTTCTATTCCTATTTGTTGTTGTGTCTTCAAGAAAACTGGGACAAGTGATATTCTATTAGGATTTCTCACAATAAATTGTATATCATGTAGCGGAAATATTACTATAGTAAATTGCCTAGATTTTATTTCTGACATTCCTTTGCTAAATTTCCTGAGGGATATTTTTGTAGTATAAATTCCATTTAATGTAATGAATGTTAACAGTAATCAATTTTGTTTCCTTCAGACCACTGAAGTATGTTACTGATAGTACATAGATTTAAGAGTTAAACTAATGTTAAATCCATAAACAAAAACAAATTAAATTTGAAAGCCTCTGGTCTTAATCTATTGGGTTCATCGTTCATCTTGAACTTCTTATTTTTTACTCTGAGAGAGAGAGAGAGAGAAAGAGAGAGAGAGAGAGAGAAGATACAGAGAGACAGAGATAGAGAAAGACAGAGATATATTGTAAACTTTGAAGTACTGGATAACCTTTTTTCCTTGTCTTTTTCAGTCTATTAATGAATAAGGATTTGCTGAAATTATTGAGGAAACTGGTAAAAATTTTATACCTTAATCCAACTGAACTACAAGGGCAGAGAGAGTGGCTTATACTCAGGAGCTACTACTAAGTGTAAAAAAACACCCACTAAGCTTTGCTTTTCATATTAAAGGATAAGAGACTGGTTTTCCAGACTCACATAGGTTAGGGTGCTTAGCTTTATAATCTAACAGTTTTGCTTTGAAAGAGCCTCCCTTCAGGAAGCAACAAACTGGGAAAACATCTTCACAGTTAAAGGTTCTAATAAAGGCCTCATTTCCAAAATATATAGAGAACTGACTCAAATTTATAAGAAATCAAGCCATTCTCCAATTGATAAATGGTCAAAGGATATGAACAGACAATTTTCAGAGGATGAAATTGAAACTATTACCACTCATATGAAAGAATGTTCCAAATCATTATTGATCAGAGAAATGCAAATTAAGACAACTCTGAGATACCATTACACACCTGTCAGATTGGCTAAGATGACAGGAAAAAATAATGATGAATGTTGGAGAGGATGCGGGAAAACTGGGACACTGATGCATTGTTGGTGGAACTGTGAATAAATCCAACCATTCTGGAGAGCAATCTGGAATTATGCCCAAAAAGTTATCAAATTGTGCATACCCTTTGATCCATCAGTGTTACTTCTGGGCTTATATCCCAAAGAAATACTAAAGAAGGGAAAGGGACCTGTCTGTACCAAAATGTTTGTAGCAGCCCTGTTTGTAGTGGCTAGAAACTGGAAATTGAATGGATGCCCATCAATTGGAGAATGGCTGGGTAAATTGTGGTATATGAATGTTATGGAACATTATTGTTTTGTAAGAAATGACCAGCAGGATGAATACAGAGAGGCTTGGAGAGACTTACATGAACTGATGCTAAGTGAAATGAGCAGAACCAGGAGATCACTTTACACTTCGACAACGATATTGTATGAGGATGTGTTCTGATGGAAGTGGATTTCTTTGACAAAGACTCAGTTTCAATTGATAAATGATGAACAGAAGCAACTACACCCAAAGAAAGAACACTGGGAAACGAATGTGAACTATTTGCATTTTTGTTTTTCTTGCCGAGTTGTTTTTTACCTTCTGAATCCAATTCTCCCTACGCAACAAGAGAACTGCTCAGTTCTGCACACATATATTGTATCTAGGATATACTGCAACATATTTAACATATATAGGACTGCTTGCCATCTAGGGGAGGGGGTGGAGGGAGGGAGGGGAAAAATCGGAACAGAAGCGAGTGCAAGGGATAATGTAAAAAAAATTACCCCGGCATGGATTCTGTCAATATAAAGTTATTATAAAATAAAATATTAAAAAAAAAAGAAAGAGCCTCCCTTCAGAAGCATTCATCATGGCTAAGGAAAATGACTTCTTTTCAAAGACTTTTTAAGGACAGTTAGAGAAGAGAGTAGGTTTAAAACTTCAGGGTCTTGAATCAAGATGGTTCTAGAAAACAGAACCAGCCAACAATTTGGATAAAGAGATAAACTGATGTTCTATAGAGTATTTGTTGTTTAGATAAAGAGATATCACAATATCTATTAGATATGTCTATACCTGTTTATATTTCTATATTTGTCTATAGATATAGAAATATACAGACATAATCTAGATATATCTAGATATATAGACATATCTAGGTATGTCTATATATCACTATCTATATCTATATATATTACTAGTATTATTTTGTCTTTTTAGTGATCCCCTTTTTGTTATGCCTATTTTATTTATTTTTATTCATCCATTTATGTATTTGTTCAAAGCTAAGAGTTTAATTCTACAAGGAACTGAGATTAGTTAGATGGAGGAAATAATCAAGATGCCACTTTATAATGATGGTTTTCTAAGAACAGAAAAACCTCCTCTTGTGAACATAATTATATTCTGGAAATAGTTATTATAAAGCGACTTTCTGTTAAACAAATCATATTCATTTCCAATATAATTTCCAGGATTTGTGTAGAAATTTGTTTCTATGCTTGTTTTTAAGTAGATTTTGTGGTCTTCTTCATATCCATATAAATCAAGAATTTTTAACCTGAGGACATGAACTATTTTTTTTAACAATTGAATTTTAGTAAAATTGGTTTTCTTTGTAATCTTATGTATTTTGTTTTATGCATTTTAAAATGTTATTCTAAGTTGGTGGAGAAAGCTATCTGAGTTCTCTCCAGTTTCCCTCAGAAACAGTGTTAAATCAAGCCTCTAAAAGAATACTAGAGAATCTACAAAAAAAAAAAATTAAAACAATTTTATAGCCCAAGATAACTTAGAAGGACTTCAGGAAAAATCTTTCTCAGTGGGGCAAAATGAGAACTCAACCCAATGCAGGTTGAGAGCCAATTGAGAGCTAATACTTAACCAGTATGGATCAGCAACCAAGACCCTACAAGTTCTGACTCAGCAGGCCAGTGGCACAGCAGGCCAGATGTGAGCCCTCCAGCAACAGCACAGTAGGAAAGCTGCCAGCCCCAGGAACCTAGGGAAAATCTAGGGAACCAGGTGCAACCAGGCCAAGCCCAAGTGCAGTAGGCAAACCACAAGCCCCAGAGGCCCCAGTGCACTAAGTTATTGAACAGGCGTCTGGCCCTTGCTTCAAGAAGCTTAAGACAGTGCCCCTTGTACTCCAGGAACAGAAGTCAACTTTAAAAAATGAGTAAAAACCAAAAAAGAGTCCTGATCATAGAGATCTACTATGGCAACAGGGAAGATAAAAATACAATCTCAGAAAAGCACAACAATGTCAAAATGCCTACATGCCAAGTCTCAAAGGGGAATATGAATTTATCTTGAGTCCAAAAAGTCCTTTTGGAAAATCCCAAAAAGGATTTTAAAAATTAAGTGAGAGAGGTAGAAGAAAAAATGGGAAAAGAATTGAGAGTTATGCAAGAGAATTATGAAAAAAGTTAATACCTTAGAAAAGGAAACACAAAAATTGACTGAATAAAATGATTGCTTAAAAAAAATAGAATTGGTCAAATGGAAGAAAAAAACTCACTAAAGAAAATAATTCTCTTAAAGTAGAATTGGCCAAATTTAAAAGGAAGTGCAAAAGGCAACTGAAGAAAATAATTGCTTAAAAATTAGAATTGGATAAGTGGAAGCTAATGACTCTATGAGAAATTGATAATTTGTCAAACAAAATTAAAAGAATGAAAAAATAGAAGAAAATGTAAAACACTTCATTGGAAAAACAACTGACCTGGAAAATAGATCCAAGAGAAATAATTGAAGAATTATTGGACTAATTAAAAGCTGCAATTAAAAAAAAAGCCTGGGCAGCATCTTTCAAAGAAATTATAATGGAAAACTTTCCTGATATCCTAGAAGTAGATGGTAAAATAGTCATTAAGAAATCCAAGGATCACTTTCTGAAGATGATCTCAAAGCCACAGAATCACAAATCCAAGGAATATTGTAGCTGAATTCCAGAACTATCAAGGCAAGTAGCAAATACTCTGAGCACCCGCAAAGAATCAATTCAAGGAGCCACAGACTCTTTATATAAGACTTAGCAGCTTCTACATCAAAGGATTGGAGGGCTTAGAATAGGATATTTTGAAAGGCAAAAGAACTTGGTTTACAACCAAGAATCAACGGCCACCAAAAATGAGCATTATCTTTCAGGGGAAAATATGGACATTCAATGAAATAGGGAAATTTCAAGTTTTACAGATAAAACTGAACAAAAAATTTGATCTTCAAATACAAGGCTCAAGAGAAACATAAAATGGTAAATAGAAAAGAAAAAACCATGTAATTCAATAAGGTAAAACTGTTTATCTCCTTGAATGGAAAGGTAATACTTCTAACTCTTAAAAATTGTATCTCTATTAAAGCAGTTAGAGGGTGTGGGTATAAGTTGAGTTTGAAGTGATGATTTTAAAAAATTAATTAAGAGATGGGAAAAAAGATTGTACTGGGAGAAGAGGAAAGGGGGAGGCAAAATGAGGTAAATTATATCACATATAAAAGGGGGAAATAGAATGGAGGAAAATGCACTTTTAGTAATCATAAGTGTGAATGTGAATGGGATGAACTCTCCCGTAAAATAAAATCATATAGCAGAGTGGGTTAGAAACCAGAATTCTACAATATGTTGTTAAAAAGAAACACATCTTAAGCAGAAAGACACATAGAGAGTAAAGATAAATGGCTGGAGCAGGATATATTATGTTTTAGCTAAAGTTAAAAAAAATCAGTGGTAGCAAAACTGATCTCACACAAAGCAAAGCAAAAATAGATCTAATTAAAAGAGACAAGGAAGGAAACTACATCTTGCTAAAAAAAAAAGTACCATAGACATAAAGTAATACTAATAGTAAACATATATACATCAACTGATGTAGTATCCATATTCTTTGAGAAGTTAAATGAGTTACATGAAGAAATAGACAGCAAAACTATACTAGTGGGGGACCTCAACTTCCCCCTCTCAGAAATAAATAAATATAACCACAAAATACAAGAAAAAAGTTAAGGAGGTGAATAGAGTTTTAGAAAAGAGATGAGATATATCTCTGGAGAAAATAGAATGAGGAAAGAAAGGAATATGTCTCTTTATCAACAGTACAACTTTAAGATACCACCACACACTTATCAGATTGGCTAATATGACAGAAAAGGAAAATGATAAGTATTGGAGGTGTGGGAAAATTAGGACACAAATGTATCATTGGTGGAGTTATGAACTGGTCTAACCATTCTGGAGAGCAATTTAAAATTATGTCCAAAGACATACATTTTGATCTGGCAATACCACTTCCAAGTCTGTATTCCAAATTTGTATTATTTGTAATACAAATAAAAAAGAGGAAAGGACCTACATGTACAAAAATATTTGTAGCAACTCTTTTTGTGGTGAAGTAGAATTGGAAATTGAGGGAATGCTCATTAGATAATGGAACACTGTTGTGCTATAAGAAATGATGAGCAGGTGGATTTCAGAAAAACCTGGAAAGAGTTAAATTAACTGATGCTGAGTGAAATGAGCAGAACTAGGAGAACATTGTACATGGTAACATCAACATTGTGTGATGATTAACTATGACTGACATAGATCTTCTCAGCAATTCAATGATCCAAGACAATTCCAAAAGACTCATGATGAAAAATGCTATCCATATCCAGAGAAAGAACTATGGGGTCTGAATGCAGAACAAAGCATACTGTTTTCATTTGTTTTTTTGTGTGTGTGTGTCTTTTCTCTTTTGTTCTATTTCTCCTTTCACAACATGATTAATATAGAAATATGTTTGTATATCATATATATATCACAAGTAACCTATATCAGATTGCTTGCTGTCTTGGGAAGGGGAAATACAAGATATAGGGAGGGGGATTAAAACTTAAAATCTTTTTTTAACAAGAATGTTGAAAACTATCTTTACATGTAATTGGAAAAAATAAAATACTATTTACCAAAAATTTTAAAAAATATTCTGAGAAAGGGTTGATAGGGTTCACTAAACTAAAGAACTTCATAGAACATTTTACCTATCATTGCCATGAGCCAAACCTGCTGGATACCTTGAGGAGCTCAGATGCTGCCTGGGACATGCGACCTAGGTATGTGGGCCAAGGGTACTCTGCAGCATAATTATGTGCTTGGCTGAAAGATGGCAGAAATTTCTAATAGCCTATTTATCAGTTTAGTGACATGGAACCATTTTATACAAACTGAAATTACTTTTGGTTAAGGAGGATTTTATTTATGTAACTGTTGTTTAGTCAATTAGTCATATCCCACTCTTTGTGACCCCATTTCTTTGCAAAGATACTGAAGTGGTTTGCCATTTCCTTCTCCAGCTCATTTTACAGATAAGTAAACTGAGATAAAATTACTTGTCTAGGGTCACACAGCCGGTAACCAGTCTAATCACAGGTTCTGAAGGGAAATAGAAGGTCTAGTCCAGTGCCTTCAATTTTATAGATGAGATGGCTGAAGCAGTGAGTTGCCCAAAGTCACTTCTTTTATATTATCTTCATCGATGAGTCCTTATTAAAAATAAAGTGTGCTACTCTCAAAAAATATGAGCAAATGCACTGAATTGGCCAACTGATATCTAATATAGTCACTGATCCTTTATTCTTTGGAGCTAACCTATTTTTGAGATATTAATTGTAATAAAATAGGAAGTGGATTGAACTGAGGAATCAGCAGATGTCAGTTCTGGTTTCAGCTCTGCTACTGCCTCATTGTGAGATCTCCCTGGACAGAAATGATGAGGACCCTCCCCTCCCAGATTGATATTTCTGTGATAGTAAATCAGTCATCTTTTGTCTCAATTCTTACCTATCCCTTGGTCATTAAATAGGTGTTGCCTCAGATAAAGTGAGACTTGGGAAAGATCTTAATTTAGAAAGACCAAAGGCATCTGCTGCATCCTGGGCCGCCATTGCCAACCCTCTTGACTTTTGTCTTGCTGGACTTTGATGATCCTGGGGAGAATGCGAGTTGATGACTTTGCACTGCTCTGCTTTGCTTATGTCCAATTCTGGAGCAGGTTAAGACATCACCCTCATGATGTCATTAGGTTTTTTTCAAGAATGGATAACTAACAACACAGATATTTTTGGCCCTCTGTTGGCTCATTTGTAAACTCAGATTATTGGATTAAATTATTTATGTTGGAGATAGATGGCTGAGATTGGAATCAATAAGATTTGGGGTCAGATTCCCTCTTAGATATTTACCAGCTGGGTGACCTTGGATAATTTACATTCCCTTCCTCACTTTACCTCATCTGTAAAATGAGAGGGTTGAACCAATGGCCTCTAAAGTCCCTTCTAGCTCTAAATCTATGATCTATATTCAGCTTTTATGTTCTAACTCTTAGTGCTAGAGATTATAATTTTCAAAGGCAGGTCCTGAATCTTTTCTTTTATCAACTTTGTTCACGCTCAGGTGATTTTCTTGTTGAAGAACTTGGATCTGTGAATAGCTAGAATAATGAGTCAGGTTTTTTTGGTTTTTTTCTATCGTGTCTCTCAGACCATCATTTTGAGTTTGAATTCTGAAAGCATTTTTGGGGCCATGAAGAAACTTGTCATGTTCATTCAATATACATTTACTAAATGTTGTAGTAGGTACTGAAAAGGTTACAAAAGAATATAAAATGGGTTTCCTGGTCTCAAGGAGCTTCCAATGTCATTGCTGATGTAAGATGTACATCTGTACAAAATTATAAAGACAATACAGTTATTCCTTTTACACTGTGGGAACTAAGGGCACAGTGTTCCCGCTTACTAGAAAACCCTTGTAAAATTTTGGTTCTTCTTTTGTACTAGAGAAGAAATCTGCATTTTTTCTTTATCTTTTATGAGATGTTTACAGTAGCTTATTGTAAAATTTTGGTTATGTATGTGGTCATAGGCTTTATGTTGTCTGCTGGCCTTATCTGTGGCTTCCACAAAACTCCCCCAAGTTTCCCATTTAATTTTTTATGGTGACATGTGATATATTGGAAGCACAATGGGGAAACTGATAATATGGAAGGAATGAGTGTATCAACTAAGGATAATGGATAGCGGAAAGATCTTCACCTAATCTCAGCTTTGCCACCAAGAGCCTCTATGGCTTTTGGAAGACTATTTAACTTTATTATTACTCTTTCTTTCATGGAAAATATGAGGGCTAAATTAGTTTCTTTCCTTAATCCCTTTCGGCTTCAACTCACTCTGCTGAATATAGGGACAAATGATATATGTTATAGAAGTTCAAATGAGAAGTTCAGAGGAGCTTATGGTCCCTGTTAAAATTCCCAGCTCTGTTTAAACTTTAGCAGGCATGCTGCCTTCACTTTACCCTCTGACCCCCTCACCAGATAAATGGAGCAAAATTGATTCTTTGCCTGTATTCTGTTTCCTCCCTAAAGGCTCATCTAGCAATTTACAGAGGAATGGAAAGCCAGCCTTAGCCCTAAATTGATTTAACTACATTTGATACACTCTTCCTATCTTGAATAAGACTTTTCTGTTATAATAACCCAAAAGATTGCTTTTCACACCTTCTTCATTTTTATGATTTTTTTCAAAGGCTGCTAGTGTAGTTCACAGTAAAATTCTTTAGTTGGTTTTATCACACTCAAGAGTAACCAAAGCAGAGTGTCAAGTCCTCATAATGAGACTGAGGACTTACTACTCTTTTTTATATGACTTTCAAATGACTGCTACAAATACATTCATTGGGCAGAAGATGGTAAGAAGAAAGCGTCTGTACAGCAAAAGGAGAATGGACACTATTTTTCTGTATTCTTATAGGAAGCAGCAGATTCTCTTCTGTTCTCTGATATAATGTGTCATATATGTACTGGAATCCAGAGTTTGACTTCCAAGTCACCCAATAACTTGTCCCAAATTAGGAAATAAGAGCAAGAAATTAATAATAATAAAAAAAGCTGTCATTTACATAGCGCTTTAAAGTTTGCAAAGGACTTTACAAATATTATTCACAAAAACTCTGGGGGGGATAATATACTATTATTATCCTCATTTTATAGGTGAAGAAACTGAAGCACTCAAAGTGAAGATTAGGACCAATTTTGGGAAGCATACTGCCAATGCACGGATTGTTTTGTTTCATTCTGCATGTTTATAATAACAGATGTTGTTTTCCTGGCTTTCTCAGTAGAGATGGAGGCAGGTAGGAGGGAGAGAAGGTGGATATCTATTTGAAAAATAAATTTCATACAAATTTGAAAAATGAAAACTGTTTTAAAGATTATCAATTCTTAGGTTAGAGGATATAGCATATTATAATGAAACAAGTATTGGGGTGAGAAGCAGGAAGTCTGGTTTCTAGTCTAGTCTGGCCTTATCACTAATTAGCTATCTGATTTTAGGCAAGTCATTTAACATCTCTCAGTCTTGGTTTCTTCATCTGTAAAATGGGGGAATTGAATCTGATCATCCCAAAGGTTTCTTGCAGCTCAAACATGATTCTATGATATCCAGCAGATTGTTTTTCTTATTTTTTCTTTCCCCTTTTTCATGTCTAATAATAAAGAATTGTCATTTCATGTACATGTTATCTGATAGCCTAGTAGATATATTGGCTGATGATGGTAGTTATCATCTTCATAGGGCAACCCTTTACAAAAATGGCTTTATGAAAATCGATCCTGTTTGGCTATTGATCTGTACGGGGATAAGAAGGAAGATGGTCATTTCAGAATTGGTATTTGTGACCCTGACAATCCTGGGTGAAAATACTTATCTTGCTCAATAGAAGTAATTTCCCAAGAATAGTTCCTTCTTTTGTCAATACAGGCTTCACCCAGTCCTGCTCACATACTTCCTTCCTTTTCCCCTCCAGGGATTGCATCCCTAAATCCATATTTCTTTCTAATCACTGACATAGACACATCAAAAAGTCAAGGAAATTTGGTGCTGCAAGTGGACTGCCTTACAATACTTTGAAGCAGAAAAAATATAAGCTATACAAGTTTTCAGTCATAGTTTTATTTTTTCTATGTTGTTTGCATAAAGTATGTAGAATTGACTTTTAGGAAACTCTGCCACTCTTATGTTCTCCATTTCGTAAATTTCACATTTTTTATTTATGATGGTGGAACTCATTTATTTGATAGACTCCGAATCTTCCATTTTATAAGAAAACTATTTCTTTCTTCATGATGTAGATGAAAGGAATCACTGTAGCCAAGTGGTCTGTGCCTAAAATAGGATCATTGGGATCCATGCTGAGTTCAAGTTTTTGAAGAACAGGCAGGGGATGGGGTGGGGATGGAAGGATGCAGTTTCACTTTTCCTAGTTGAATCTCTAGCACAATCCTCTATTTTGTTCTTAGGGTCAGAGAGAGGGAAAAAGAGAGAAGCATTTGGGAAGATTAAGGAAGGAGAAGAAAAGGTAATTTATATGGATGGGGGAAAAGAGAAAAAGTTTCAAAGGATTTGAAAGAAAATGTGTTCATCACTGAATCATAGGCAGTCAGAACTGGAAAGGGTACTTGAAGATCATTCAATTCAGCTCCATCTTCATTTTATAGCTGAAAAAACTGAGACTCAGGTCAATTGGCTTGCCCAAGATGAATGAGCAACAAATCTAGGACCAGGACCCTGGTTTACCAATTCCTGATTCCTTTTGTGACAGTGTTTCACAGTCATAAAACTATATAAAATAAACAATGATGAGAGAGCTTCGAGCTAACCAGACCCTGAGCCAGTGTGAAAGATTCTGAATTTTGTGGCAGAGACTGTAGCTATTTTTATATTGGACATCAGACAAAGGCTGCATCATACCTTTTGCTAGCAAATAGGACCAAATAAATAAATAAATAAGTGTGGCAATGGCTATTAAGGATTCTGTATTTGCATGAGGTAAACTGCGATTCAACAATGAAACTTATTGCAATTAATTTTACTTTATGGATGACATAATGAACCTATGCTGAAGTTTCCACCGGTGCCATACCAGATCCCCCACTTTTTGTAGGCACTTCAAAAGAAATCATTGACATCCTTTGTGTAGGGAACATTTGCTGACCTGTAATACCTTGTTCCCAGAATGAAAACATAAAGCCACAGTTTGATGGCTTTCCAATATTTCTTGGGGCCCCCCTATGAGCATTAATTGCTTCACCACTGTGTGGGAAAGCAATTTGTACATTAACAGCACGGCAATAAACAGCCATCATGTATTGGGAGATGAGGCGAGAAGAAAAGAGAGAAAATTTCTTCTTTGAACAAGTGAAATCAGCTACATTTAGGCTCATTTTGATAAAATGCCAGACATTCTTCCATTTTTCAAGTGGCGGAATTTCTGATCTGGTTCAGAATTCGATATGGTCTATGTCTGTCCCTTCCAGTTTCTACCACCATGTCTGTCCTGGCACATTCCGGTATAAGTTTCTCCTGATATAAATATCTCCTATCTGAATACATGGAAAATCTGGAAAAATTCCAATTCCAGCTACAGATGACAAAGTTCCTTTTTTTACCATCTTTATTTTATAATCCAAGTAAGACTATGCTAGAGAAAAATAAAATGCTAGAGATTTTTCTCTAGATATCACCAAGAAGTCTATTAGATCCTCAGGGATCCTCAATTTTACATGGACTCTCTGTTCCTAAGACTGTTCTTTTTTAAAGTTCAGAAATGGATCATTAAGATTTTATAAGGGACATACACATTCATTACGACTACATAAAACATAACAACAACAAAATCTGATAATGGCGCAGATGAAAAGGATTGGAAGGAGAAGCATAACTAGTAATTTTTGCACCTAGGGTAAGCAGTATAACATGTACCCAGGGTAAATGGCCCAAAATATTTCTTCAAATATTGCTGTAAGACGGAGTCAGCTGAAGCAGGGGTAAATAACAGCCAGTGGGCAGAGATCCTGAGATATCATAAAGCTAGGGGGTAGGAAGGAACAGAGCAAGTCCAGGTGGGAAGGAGCTTACCTGGTGTGTGCCTTGCCAGGAGGAAGAAGGCACCATCTGGTAGCTTCCCATTTTAAGTAATTATCTCATTAACCAGAATCTAAACTCAGTTGTTTCTATGCTGCTGAAGAAATACAAGTAGTGTCAGTGCCCTCTAAAAGGCAGGACCTGTGAGCAAAGTCCTAGTTGTGCTACCTTAGTTATAGTTCTCAAAAGGAAACTCAGAACCAAATAAGACATTATTGTTATTATATATAATAAAAATGTGGACCCACAGGCATAATCCGCTTAGCAGACTATAATTTGGAATTTATGATTTTGTTATGCTCCTTTTTATTCCTTATTTTATTTATTTGATTTTTAATGACTTGATGGTTATTAAGTCTGTAATAAAAGACTATCTATAAAGAAAAAGATTGTATAAGGTAGCTTGGTTCATTCCCTCTCCCTCTGCCATGCAGAATGTTATCATGGCCTTGGAGATGGTCAGCTAACTCCAATGAACAGTCTCCACAACAGGAGGTTGATGAAGCAAGCTCCCCTGAGGTAGGGCAAGACACAACTTCAAGGACATGGTTTAAGTTTTGCAGCTATAGCTCATACATAAACACTCAGGAAATATTTGGCAAATTTCTGAGTGTCTGAATGACATAAACAGAGACATACCAGTTTGGTAGAATGTACACCAAAAAATAGCCTCCATGTCTAATTTATATAGCATGCTCCCTCTGTAAAATGGGAATATCAGACTTGGAAGTAGAACTTTCAGGTTGGGAGGAAAAGAATAGAGGGACATGTGAGGGGATGGTAGTACCTGTTGAGGGAACTCCTCTTCAACTCACTCCTGCTGTAAAGTAGATCTCAGGTTTTTCATCCCTTCTCTGTCAACCTGAACCTTGCTAGGAAATGATGAGCCTTCCTGAGTAAGTGATAGAATGCAGTATAGAACAGGGTTCGGCAATTCCAAAAGACTTGGGATAGAAAATGCCATCTACATCCAGACAAAGAACTATGGAGACTGGATATGGATTGAAGCATACTATTTTCATTTTTTTTATCATGATTTTTCCCTTTTGTTCTGATTTTTTTCTTTCACAACATGACTAATATGGAAATATGTATAATCTATATCAGATTGTTTGCTATCTTGGAAGGTAAGGAATGGAGGGGAAAATTTTGGAATTCAAAATCTTACAAAAATCAGTGTCAAAAACTATCTTTATAAGTAATTAGAAAAAATAAGAAACTATTAAGTTAAAAAAAAAAAGAACAGGATCTGGGATTACCTCCTTGAGCAATTTCATTTCACCGTGGATCCTGTGTGTTTGAAATTTCTAATTTTAAATCAAGGTTGGGTTCAGAAACTTCTCTGATTTATCATTCCAGGGTTTGATGATCTTCATGTTTGTGCTGACCCAGGAATCCCAGAGTATGGCTCTCGAACCCCTAGTGCAGGTGTTTTCTTTGAAGACTCTGTAGCTCGATTTCACTGCCAAGAAGGATACAAGCTTAGGGGCCCACCAAGAAGACTGTGTATGAAACACTTGAATGGTTCCTTAGGCTGGATACCGACTGATACACCGGCGTGCCTACCAGAAGGTAAGATATTTGACATTCTGTGAAAGATCCAGATTTAAGATAAGTTTGTATGTCTCCCGTGGTGTTTACTGAAGATTTTCAATGTTATGTGTGAGTCACAGATGGGTCAGAACCCTGCAATCTGATGGGTTTTCCAGTTGTTAAGAATCTTGTGCATGTTGATCAATGTGAGCATATAATGAGGTCTCGGGTAAAGGAAAACTTAACTACAGCAACTGAAGAAATACTGTGACTTCTTTATCCCAATTATAATTCTATTCATCACCATTTTTGTCAACTCTGAGATAGCATCCAGCTAACATTAGGGCTCTCTGTTATTAGGTTGCCAAATTTGTGGGCATTTCCATTTTAGTTAGAGAGAAGCTTGGCAAAAATATAGTTTGAATACTGTATACAATGATCTCAAAGATATATATGTTTCTCAGAGGATTACATCAATTATTCCTTATTAGTTCTATGCCAGGGGTAATTCATTTAAAGGAAGAAAGGAATGTGGCAAGCAGTGACAGATGAGCAAGATAAAGATTTATTTCTAGTCATTATGCCAAAACTTATTGCAAGAAACAACTTGATTTTTGCTGTATGAATACAGATTTGGAGTTTTAGAAATGTGTTTAGTTTAACTAATTGGAATGATAAACAGATCTTCATCTACCTCAATGGACTGACTAAAATAGTCCCATACTGATAAATCACAAACATTAAATTAGGCCTCAGATTTCAAGATGGCATAAAGCTTATATCCTACCAAGTAAATTAGAAATCAGAATTTTGGCTTCTAACAAGCACTGATTTTATTTCTTTTGACAAAGCTTTTATCATCACAAGTCACAAAAATGCCCACCAAATTTAGTGTGTGTTTCCCCCACGAAACCTTTTAAACAACATTTGGCCTGCAGAGAAGATAAGAGTTGACAGCTTTTTGGGGAATCTTGTATCTAACTTGAAGATAAACACACATGCTACTAGTATAGAAAAGCAATACAGAATTTATATTTTTTATACTAGGAAAAGAAACAAGTATTTATATGTACCTACCGTTTGCCAGGCACTATGCTTAACATTTTACAAATATTATTTCATTTATTTGATCCTTACAACCAAAATCTATCTTCCATGATATGATCACAACTACAAAACACTTTCCACACAAATAAAGTCAGATCTAATCAGTTGGAAAAATATTAAGTGCTCATGGGTAGGATGAGCGAATATAATAAAAAACAACAATACTACCTAAATTAATCTATTTATTTAATGCCAAACCAATCAAACTCCCAAGAAATTATTTTACAGATCTAGAAAAATGATTTTTACAACCATGAGTGATGGGTACTTTTATGATCCCCACTTTACAGTTGAGAAAATTGAGGCAGACAGAGATTGTGACATGTCCAGGGTCACACAATTGGTAAATGTCTGAGGCCCCTTTGAATTCAGGTCTTCCTGACTCCAGACTTTATCCACTGAGCTGCCTAGTTTCCCTTGGCTTCACTGTAAAGTGAAAATTTCTAAGGAAAGTCCTTGAATGGAATGGTTGTCCCCAGTTTCCAGGTACACAGTGAGGGGGATCAGATCTTTTTTCTCAAATCAGCAGTAGGAATAAGCCTATATATAGAATGTTTCCTTACATGTACTCAGAAATCAGGAAGCCCATGTTTAAAGTAGAACCTAAAAATTGAATTTTTAATAAAAAGAAAGATCCAGCCCATGTTTAAAGTAGGACCCACAATTGAATCTTTAATAAAAGGAAAGATCCAGCCCATGTTTAAACTAGGACCCACAATTGAATCTTTAATAAAAGGAAAGATATAATAACCTATTTTGTTAAATGATTTCTAATCATCAAACCCTTCCTACTTGTCCCAGTTAGAGACTTGAAGGGGTAGGGGTGAAGTCTGTGGATGTCTGAAATCTTTCTCCTATAAAGCTTTGCCAATGTTACTGTGACCCAGGAACTCCGCTCCCCAAACACTCTTGTATTGTTCATGTTAATGATTAGGCAGAATCATGATTAAGCAGCTAGGCAGGATGGTGCATTCCTTTAAACCTGGCTACTAGAGAAGGCTCGGGCTGTTGAGTCATTAGAGTTCTGGTGTTTGGATCTGTACTAGTCCTGTAGCCAATCAGGGGTCCACGCTAAATCTTGCCCCAATATGGCCCTGAATGGGGGAAAGGGAGACAGGAAGAAATCTCCAGGCTGCCTAAAAAAGAAGAACCAGTGGAATGATCAACAATAGGGTCAGCATTGCTCCCATCTGATTTGAGGATGCTCTGGGTACTTGGAATCAACCATGGTGGCTACCTCTGAGAAGACGTTGTCTGTGGGTACGAGGTAGCCAGGTGAGTTTCCTCAGCTCTTTTGGCTTTCTGGCGAGGTGGGTAATACTGGTGCCCAGTGGATACACTCAGTAGCCAATGGTTTCCATATTGTGATAGTATTGTCAATTTTGGGACTCTGTGACAGCTTCTGCTCTTGGGGCATTGAAATCCCCTGTTAACCATTTTCTCATTTGAGGACTTGACTGTTTCCAAACACAGCTATGTCACTGTGTCAAATAGAGAAACATGACCCCCAAATCCCTCCTCCAAAATAACCCAGCACTTAGCATAATACCTGGCCCAGAGTAAGCACTGATTAACTCTTAGTTGAAAGAGCCAGCATCCCCACTTGTCCTATGATTTGATCACCGTCATGAGAAGAGAGCCAGGATGTCCAAGCTAATGAAAGCAATCTCTTCCCATCAAAAAGTAGGGCGCCCAGGAAGCCTCTTAACACTAGATGCAACATGCTATTCTGATCGACCTAAGAAAACTAAGTATAGTTACAATTGTTGGAATTGTGTGATAGATGGCTGGATCATGTTCAGAGATTTTTGCAGGCAGCTAGGTGGTACAGTGGATAGAGGGCAGGACTTGGAATTAGGAAACCTGCATTTGAATCCTGCCTCAGATATTTAATAGCTGTATGACCCTGGGCAAGTCATGTACAGTTATCCCTTCCATATTGTAGGGGTTTGGGGTACAGTGCTCCCATGATCTAGAAAATTGTTGTAAAAAAAATTTGGTTCTCCTTTTGTACTGTTAAAGTCTGAGGTTTTCTTTTTCTTTTATGAGGTGTTTATCCGTGCTTTATTGTAAACTTTGAGTTAAAAATTTCTGAGTTTCTAAACTTTTTTGGTCATCTGTTGGTCTTTGCTTGTCATTTGTGTTTTCTGCAAAATTCCCCTCAAATTCCCATTTACAGTAATTTCTTATGTCAACCTGCAATATGTTAAATCGTGATGGGGAAAGGATGATGGTATAGTTACTCAGTCTCAGTTTTCTCATTTGCAAAATGGGGATAATTATCATACTTTCCTCACTGGGTTGTTGTATGGTTCAAATGAGCTAACATATGTAAAGGGCTTTGCAAACTCTAAGTATAAATACTAGCTATTATTATTATTATTATTATTATGATTATTAATTGTTAGTATAGTATAGTCCTTGGTATAGGAAGAAAACAGATGTTTTGGGTGTGAAAAGCTCAAGCAGCTTAATAGGTGTCTTCTCCTAATCTGTACATAGGACATCTGAAATTTCTTAAACTAAGAGGCAGCAGATGGCATAGGTTTGCCTGGTTGTAGTGAAAGAACCTTTCTCTTTCATAGGAGCTCATCCGGAGATACTACATGACCCTGGCAGTAAGCCAGCCTTGCTAGCTAACATATCCTCATGATTCATGGTCAGGAAGGTCTCTAAGACAAGACTTTATCCCCTATCATCCATTACAGCACTTTGTCCCCACAGGTTCAAAAATGATGTATACCATTCCCTCTGCTTCTCACCCAGGGAAGCTGCCATTGGGACAAAGAAGGACTGCCCAAGCTAAGGAGCAGCTCCCTCTCACGAAGCCATTATACCCCCAGGTCCCGGCCTTTCCCTTGCCAGGCTTTGCAATTCAACGTTTTTGTTATAAATGCCTAATAAATGCCAGGTCTTGTTAGATGCTCTTGATGGAAAGATATCAAAGAACGTACATTTCTACTGGTGTGTGTAATCAGTATGTTGATTTCATTTCTTAGGTATCTTGGAACAGAATGGCTTTTTCTGACATTAATTTTTGCAAAGCTATCTCTATTCTCTGATCCATATCTATATCTATATTTATGTGTCTATATCTATATCTCTGATTGTTGATACCAACTAATCAGTTACACTGTGGTGAATAATCAAATTTATAGGATCATACATAATTCAGAGCTTCAATGGACTTTTAATCTTGTCAACATGGATTCCTTGTAGATTTATATAATTTAAAATATGAAAGGGACTTTGGAGAGCATTTCATTGGGAAGTCTTTCCAACCGCAAGAAGTTAACCGGCTCATTTAATCACCCTAGTTAGTAGAAGAAGATCAACCAAGAATCTGACTTCCATACTTTCAAGCCAACCACACCATTGGGAAGTTCTTCCATTAAAGTGTATGTTTTTCTTCATTTTAATTCTCACATATCTACATATTTTGCTGTCTTTCATCCTTGTATAGTTTTCCATACTTTTCTTTGAATATCCTATTTATTTTAAGTAAACAATATATTAAATTTTGAACTTACAAAATAGTTAACTTAAGAAACCCTATGATTTGTAAAAGTCATTTTTTCTCCTTGGGTCCCAATTTCTTTGTTTAGGGGCTAGCTTAAGTAATGTGATTGATTCTTATTATGGGACTTTAAAAGCCTCCAGTGTTAATACATACCAGTGAATCACAATGAAATATACCATCGTTGGCAGGCTTTACTACTAGCTAATTATTGTTCTGTTATATCTGACTCTTCAAGAACCTATTTGGATTTTTTTTTTTTTTTTTTGGCAGAGGTACTGGGAGTGATTTTCCTTGTCCTTCTCCAACTCACTTTGCAGATGAGCAAGTTGAGACAAGCAGGGTGATTTGCCTAAGGTCACATAGCTAGCAAGTGTCTGGGGCTGGATTTGCAGGACTCTATTTACTTCACTCTCTAGCTGTTCGACTAGCTAACTAACTTGCATTTATTTAGCATTTTCTAAGATTTTCAAAGTATGATTTACATGTTATTCATCTGAACCTACCAAACATAATCCAGAAATTCTCTGGGAGAAAAAAAAAAGAAAGTGTGAGTCTGGAATCAGTAGAATCACATTAAAAAATACCTTTTTATGGCCTGAAGAGGATAGAAATGATAGCCAGGAATGAAAGGAAGATACCAATAATGTTAATGTCCAGTAGCGAAAAGGTAGTTTTCAAATTATTCCAAATAAGGCTTATTCTTCTGGTACATTGACAAACAAGATGCCAATAAACTGGACACCATGTTGGTGTCTCCCTCCCTGAAAACTGTATTAACTAGGGAAATTTCCTATAGCAGGAATGTCCTTCCAATATTATAATAATGATTTATGGAAAAATACCTTTCAATTTTCAAGCAACTTTTCTAGACTGTACCTTGTAAAATAAAATGAAAAATATTCATATCCCTTCCCCCTGCCAAAATAGATGAAGCAGACTGAAATGAAATCAACTTAGGATTCATTTTTACTCTGAACAAATGATGACTGAGCAAAAGTGAGTCTATTTCTAAACCAATTTTTAATTAATATTGTTGAAAGGATTTGCTTGCTTAACTACACTTTGATACAGCTATGAAACTAAATCCATACCAGGTATTAGGCTAGTAGTTACACTGGTTAAACACAAAAGTGTGGGTTGTTTTTGTTTTTCGGATTTTTTTTTTAATTAAAAACTAAATAATGGAGTAGTGCTCCTGTACAGGGTCATAGTGTTAATTAGATTTAGCAGACACTCTAAAGCACACTGTTTTCTCACTTTGGATTCTTTTTCAGGGAAGGGCATTAAAAAAAATTTTTTTTAAAGCAGAGTCCTTCTAGTGGCAGCCTGAGTTTCTACCTTTTGTGAATTAAGGGTGATACTTGAGAAGTTAGCTACAGGCTCTCTGGATGGGGGCTACTTGCTACTCAAAATCTATTTTTTTCTTTCTTCTTTATGGCTCCCATTGGAGTATGCTTAAATTAAAAGGAAAGAATAAGAAAGGGAGGAAGAGAGTGAAACTGTAGACTCTGAAATTTTTATGAAGTAGCATTTTAATATTTGAGGAGTTTGAGCCCAATTCTTCCTCAAAGTTTGGTAAAAGGCCTTTTCTTTTGGCTATTTTTATTTTCTAAATTTATTGATACTTTTAAAAGAGAAAACTTTTGGCTTTTATATCCTATTCAGTTCTGAATTACCCTTCTGGTACCCCATGTAGGCAGCCTTTCTTTGTAATAAAGATTTTAAAAAGAAAAAATAAAGTTCAGCTAAGTTAACCAACACATTGACCAACCTTAATCTTCCATCACTCCAATGAAAGGCCAAATTTACTAAGTATAATTATATAACATTCAGTTTTGCTGTGTTCTTTAGTATTCCTCTATTGCAAATAGTGCTAGCTTTAGATAGATACTTTAAATTATATTAAAATGGCCCTTCCACACCTTTGCTTTTTTGTATGTTATGTATAAATGACTTCTACTTTGTTAAAAGACTTACTTTTTTAATTTAAAAAAATCATTGATGTAATTTTGTTATTTGATGATTTTCTTTTTAATATGAATTATTTTGCTCATTGTTCTCCTAACATTCTTGTATCCCTGGTATAAAGCCAACTTAATAATAGTGAATGGTTTATTTTTTGGATATATTGTTGTGGTCCTTTTGCTAGGATTTCATTAAAAAAAATTTTGTATTAGTATTTACTAGTGAGATTAGGCTATAATTCTGTTTCCCTGTTTTATTTTTCTCTGGTTTAGGTATCCTTTCCATATTTGTCTCGTAAATAAAGTTCAACAGGAAGCTTTCTTTCTCAGTTTTTAAGACTAATTTTTATAGCAGAGTTATTAATCACACTTGAAAGAGTTGATAGAATCCATCTATAAATCTGTCTGGACTAGGGTTTTTGATAGTTCTCATGAGTCTTGTTCCATTTCATTTTCTGAAACCAAATTAAGATCTCTATTTCATGTTCTGTTTATTTGAGTATTTATGGGGGATTTTTTGGTTTGTTCTTTTTTTTGGGGGGGGTAAGCATTCATTCCTTTGGATTCTGGGTTTTGCTCACCTATAATTGTGAAAGCAGGTTATGATAATTGTTTTAATTTCTTTGCTATTATGATTACATCTTATTTACTTTTTATTTTGGTATATTGATTTTTTTCATTTCTGTCTTTTTCTGTCTCTATTTTCCTTTCTGGTATGCTATTAGTTTTGATTTTGTTAGTCTTTTAAAAGAATCAACTTTTAGTTTTATGATTTTTATAATAAATTTTATCTACTTCTCCATTTTTCAAGATGTCTTCATGTGTGCTTCATTTGTTGCTTTTTTTGTTTTTTAATCATATATCCCACAGATTACTTTTCTTTTTATTCAATACATACTCTTCAAGATATAATTTTCTTTTGTGTACTTCTTTAGCAGGATAGTCCAAAAAATTTGGTGTCTGAATGCCATTTTCTTTCAAGCAGTTCTATATTATTTCCATACTTCATTCTTTCACCCATTCATTATTCAGGATGTAATTAGTCAGGATGATTCATATCTTTTTCTTCTGTTTGATATATTAAATTACAATCTTACTACATTATATCCTTTAAAAATGTTTTTCATATTCTTACTTTTTACATTCATCCATGATTTTTCTATGCCCTAATAAATGGTCCATTTTTGTAGGTTGCATGTGATGCAAATCAAATGAATATTACATGTATAATATTTATAGTTGGAAGACAGCTTATCTTTTAACTAATAACTTATCCAGTTTGTCTAATTCTATAGTTTCCTTTTTGTTAATTTTTTTTGTTACATTGATGCAACTTTGAAAGAATAATATTAAATATAAGTAATTATAATATAATATGTCATATAATATAGTATAATTAATTAATATTAAATATATTAATAATGTAAAACCTCTGATAATTATTGTTATAATATATACTTTTTATCAAATTAACTTTTTCTTTACAAATGTTAATGTTATATCATTTAGTTTATATATGTTTAGCATTGAGATTGTTTCATTATCTTTAAAACTATTAAGCATAATGTAGTTTCTAAGTTTATCCATACTGACATTATAATTATTATTTTTGCTTTGTTTGATAGCATGATTAAATTTTTTTTCTTTTTAAATAGTAAATGTTTATTTCAGGTTTTAAAATTTTCAATCTTTATATAATTTTTAGATATTTTTACATGTAACAATTTGTATTTCTTTTTCATGTCCATTCTACCATTATTTTTCAGTTTTTGAATGGTTAATCAAATCATGTTTAAAGTTATAACTGTTAGGATTTTGACTTTTTTCCCATTTATTTCGTTTTTTACTGATTTTATATTCTTCTTCTTTTAACTCTTTTAACTTTCTTTGAGTTTAACTTTTCTTTATGCTATTTTCACACTCTTTGATTCCCATAGATTCTTTCCTACTGCTGTAACACACTCTTTACCTTCCCTATCCCAAATTTCTTTAATTTTACTACCTTGTGATTTATTTTATATTCAAGTACAGTTTCTTTTTTTTAATAGTACATAAGCATGAAAGAATTGTTTCATTGCCTACTTTTTTTTGGTATTGTGCTTAATTACTTCATGTTCCTTAGGGTATTTGAAGTTGAATATTATTTCACTTCTGCATTTTCTATTTGTTTTACAGAAATGCCTTAAAAGATCTATATTTTTTCATTACTGATTAGTCCTATAGGATAAGTTATTTTGTGTTATGATGTGTTGCTTTTTGAAATATATGATTACATTTTTTCTTTCATTTCTTGTCGCTGCTGAGTAATCTTGAGTTATTTGAATTGAGGTGAACTCCTTTCTTCAACACTTGCAAGATATATTGTTTTGTATTGATATTATGAATTTTTCTGTTTGGTTATGATCTAGAGATTTGCTTGATTAGTACTTTGTTGTTTGTATTAAAAAATCTTGGACACATGTGTTGTTTTATTTCCTAAGTATGGCATTCAAATTTTCATGGTATATAGTATTATTTTGGGAAGGCTTTGATTCTTACTTTTTTCTCTATACATCCTATTTTTTGTTTTGGTTATTTTGGCTCATGCACAATTCATGTGTTCTTTTAACTTGCCTCTTCATTTTCCTGTCAAATTTCCTTCCATCTTGTTTCTTTTTCTTTTTTCATTCTTTTAGGTCATTTTTTAAAGATCTCTCTTTCTTTGGAGAGATTCTCTGTTATGAGTCATGTCATTTTTCTACTTTACTATTTGCCTTCTTTAATTCTTCCTTGAAAAGAATTTCTAAACTAATTTCCATCCTCCATATAGTATGTTTTCAACATCCTCATATTGGAAGATATAGGAAGACCTACTAGCTCATAGATCAAGTACTCTCTATAGGTGAAGACTAACCCCATCTGGGTTTAGATTCCTCTTTCTTTCAAAAATAGTCTTCCTTAGAGAGATTCACCTCTAGTCATTCTGAATTGCCGTTGTCTCTCTACCCTGCCACTCATTGCTATATTTTGTCCCTTCCCATAGCTGGACACAATCAACATTTTCTACTTGTAGTATTTTGGTGTTTCACATTATGTTATTGCCATATAGAAACCCTCTCAGTCAGGTCCAGAAATATAAGTTCATGAGCTTAGAATAGAGAAAGTGAGTGAGAATATTGAAATTCATGAAACTCTTGCTTTGTGAAGTGTTTTCTATTCTATTTTATCTTGTAGGTTTAGTTTTAATTTTTTTTGTCTTTTTTAAAGTTTTAAAGTTGGAGCACTTTGGGAAAAAATTATTTTACTATCTTATCAATCACATACTACTAAGTGCCTTTTAAGTTTTTACACTTTAGTCATTCCCCATATACCTCCTCCTATAAATCCCTACATTAAAACCAAAAAAGTTAAGTAAAAGTAGCTGACACAACTATAACATAATTTTGCCTTCCTAGTAGTGTCCCTTATGTCTACTAAGATGAAAAAAGTATATTTCATTGTGTGTTTTTTCAGGAACAAGATTCCCTCTGCTCTTAATAGTCCTCCTTTTTTGGTTGTTGTTTATCCTTTGTTCTCGAAGAAGACTGTGACTATCAGGGAGATGATGCCATAACATGCAAGTGAATTGCACTTAAATGAGGGACAGCTGTGCAAAGTCACCAGCCTCATTTTTCCCTCTGGAGCCATCTGGGTCCAGTGGCAAGATATAAATCAGGATGCCTGGAGTGACCAAGACAGATGTTAGAATCTTATAGTAGTTATTTTAGTCCATGCACATTTCAGAAATGTTCATATTAAGCCATATTATATATATATAAATTGCACCAAATCAAAGTTTTTAATCACTTGAAAAACGATGTCACATTCCTTCTAAATCGTTGACCCGATGTATCTAACAAGAAATTTATGCAAGTGAGAGTTTTTCATGGCAAGTTATGGGAAGAATTGAAAGTCAATACTATCTTCTGCCTTACAGTCTTAAGCATGTTAAGAGAGCTTATGTGTATAAGAATCCTTTATGTAAAAATGAACTCCTTGACCAGAAACCTTTTTTTCAAGCATTTATCCTGCATCTCTATGATTAGTCAATTGATTCCTATGGAGCTAGGGGAAAGCAAAAATGCTAATTAGGGGACCAATGACCAAAGAATATTGCATGACTCTCACACTTAATGTTCTATCCTTTACATCCAACAATGATATTGTTGACTTGCCATCTGTAAATATAATATGTATTTTGAGTTGTTTTTTCCAGCACTGGGAATGGATTTATACCAATCTAACCATGTGCAATTATACCACCTCTCTCCAGTCCATTCCCTGCATTTCCAAGACAACTAGAAGGAGTTAACCATGCAGGTCAGGACCATGGAACACAGAATAAAGCTAAACATCCAAGATGGAGATCGAATTTAGTCTCATTAGCATTATATTATAACCAAGTGAAGCAAATTAACCCAGATACTTTAAATATAGTCTTTCCTGGACCAAGATGAATATAAGCATGGACTCTGATCTTTGGAAGTACCATGAGAGGCTGACTAATGACTCATACAGTGTGCTGGGAAGAGGGCACAAGGGGAGGAAAATTGATTGCCAGTTTGATTTAAAGAATTGATATACATATCTATAATGCCCCAACAAACACTATTTTTGAATAATGCTATAATATTTCATACCAACTCCAGTGTAATCTTGAGGTTTGTTAATCATTAAAGACATATTTTAATGGCCTAATTATACTTGAAAGGTATTATAGCATGGTAGATGGAGGAATTTGAAAAATCTATGTTCAAGGGCTATCTCTGACACAGAGATAGTAAAGCTAAAGTAAAGCTTTCTTTGAGATCAGAGAAGGCTACAGCAAAGATAAATAGGACAACATGCAGCTGGTGCTTTGAACTTCCTGGGAAAAGGCACCATATGAATTTAAATACTACCATGGCATTATAAATATTTTCTTTAAAAGATTCAGCTTGATTCATTAGCTAAAACTATCATTTTTAAAACAAACTTTACTCATTAACACTATGGCATGGGAGTGCTTTTCAACGGTAGAATGTCATATGTCTTTTTATAGTTATTCATAAATTAAGGTGAGCTGCCTCCCAGCTCAGAAAGCTCACCAAAAATAAGTGAAAAAACTTTTTATTTAGGGCGTTTTTCTTTCCCTATGCATTTCTTATTGTTTATGTTTCCTCGCTGCTTTTGGTGTAAGTTGTCATAAGGATCATCTTCTATCCACTAGGAAGGGTAATCATTTACAAAATTTCCTCCAAGGTTTCCTTTTTCATTTGCTAAATTTGTTTTCAACAAAACAGGAAAGAATAGATTGGAACCTCCTCCCTTCACCTGGGACACTTTTTTTCATTCAACTATATGCCTTAATTTTTCTCCTCATGGTCCTATCTCTGAATTTGAGACTGTTGGAGTTCCACAAATTCTGTCTTTTGTAGCATGTTTTTGTGTGTCTGTAATCATCCAGTTACACTCTCATGGGTCAAGACCTGAAAAATCTGAGCAAATGAGAGTAAGGTTAAATCACAGGGTAGGTGGAATGAGTAATAGAATCATAGTTTTGGAACAAGAAGGGACATTCGGGTCATCAGAGCCAACCCCCTTATTTCCCAGGGGAGGAAATGAAGGCCTACAGAAATTAAGTAGATTGCCCGTAGTCACACAGGCAGAAAGTAGAACAGAATCTGATCCCAGGTTCCTTGATGACACATCCAGCACCATTTCAATCAGAAATAGAGTAACAGAAATGATTGATCTTGGTTGCTGCACACACACACACACACACACACACACACACACACACACACACACCTACCTTGGCTGCTTCTAATCTTATTCACTTCCAAACGGTGTCATGACACCCTGCTTAAAACCTGTGGATTTTTTCATAAACAATTTTTTTTTCATAAAAAACACACAATGGTGATCTCTGATTTTTTTTTTTTTACCAAGAACATTGCAATCTTCTATGATTCCTTTTTGGGGCTAAAAGGATTATGAGGCAGCAGTGAGCTAGCTGTCTGAGCTGCAGAAAAAGGAGGCGAGTGGAAAGACACGCGTAGAGCTTTGTGTCTGATTGTATAAAGGTCACAAAATGATCATTAGCTTCTCTGAACACCAAGCTGGTTGAAGAGATTCCCCAGAAAGTATTTTTTCACAAGCGACCAACCGAGACTACACAGAATTAGGTTGGCAGCTTATGAAAAATGCAGTGCTACTCCCACAGGTCTCCTGCCAACCCCACTGCAAATTAAATTCATTTTTCTCATGCCAGTGTTCTGTGGCATTGAGGGCCGATTGAAAGCTTTGCCAGACCAAAGGAACAGAGAATCCAGATACTGATGATTTCCTATTACCTATTCAGACCACTTTCCAGGTGTTTAGCACAGGCTTGACATAAAGGGTGAAAACTCCTTGCTCAGAGGAGCCTTCAAAGATTGCTTCTTTATTTTAATCCTTAATATATAGGCCAGAAATATATGAAAATAATAATAATAATGGTGCTAATAACAATAATAGCATCTATATAGCACTTTAAGGTTTGCAAAGTGCTTTATATATGCCATATCATTTGATCCTCACAGCAACTCTTGAGATATAGGTGCTATTATTATCCCCATTCTAGAGACTGGGAATTTAAGGATAAAGAGTACAGACCTAGAAAATGTGTAGATTTGGAATATTTTGGCTACTTCCTTAGACCTAGTCAAAGCTTAGGACTGTAATTCCTTGTGGTCACTCATCCAGTGATATTTTATGACAAGGGAACATGGACCATTAAGTACATGGATCAGAGATGTGTGTACTGTTTTATTTTTTCCCCCTTTTTTTCTGGTAGGGGTGGATCTTAGGTTACAAAGTATAACACTGGGTTCTTTAAGTCAAATCAAAAAGCATTTATTAAATGCCTACTACATGCTAGACACTGTGCTTAGCATTGGGGACACAAACAATGTGTGTGTGTGGGTATGTGAAGAGAGAAAAAAAGAGACAGACAGACAGACAGACAGACAGATACCCTGAGACCAAGACCTTTCTCTCAAGGAATTCATAGTATAATGAGGGAGAAAATGTTCAGACTCTATCAACAATACATCATTAAAAAGGAGGAACTGATTTCCAGAAGGAACCTCAAAGTGAGTAGGTTTGCTATCTTCTCAGGGCCCCAAGCAACCCTTTAAGATTATTAGATGCAAAATAATTGTGGTTCTTTTGGTGCAACCAAATTGGTGGTGAATGGTCCAGACTAAAAGTTCCCTACATCAAGGGCGTCACAGATTCTAACCATAAAAAAGAAGAAATGACTTCTAGAGCAAGTTCTTTTGAACTAAGGATACTTACTCACTCCCCCTAGCTGTTTCCTTTCCCTCTGTAAATCTCCAGAGTCAGACTAAGAGTTTCAAAATTCTAGGCATTTGGAAGTGATAATTTAAATTTCAAATATGCCCCTGTAAGGTAGTACAGTTATATTGAACTTGGAGTCCAAAGTTCTGTTTTTGCCACTTATTGGCCTTGTGACCATGGGCAGATCATTTGATCTCCCTTGAGTTTTAGTTTTCTTATCTCTAAAATGGAATAATACCCACTAATTATTTAGATTGATGAGATCAAATGAGATAAAAATTGTGAAAAAATTTTATAAATTAAAAAGTGTTACATAAGTACATGATGATGTCATCATCATCATTGCCCCTCATTCTTTGTAACTTTGCCTCCTTCTGTCTGGTATCATCTATCCTTTTCAACTTTTACACAGACCTCTCTTAAATGATAGGTCATAGGATTTTCTATATTAGAAAAAGGAAATGCACTTGAATTCTTACTAATATTGGTTTAAGTACATCTGGGTAAGTTCTCAAATTATAGACAATATTTTTGAATAAACGCAGAGTTCCTATACCAAAAGACTATTCCATTATGCATGGGTTGTGTTTTTTTTTGTTTTTGTTTTTTTTGCATCTGAGTGCATATATGCATATCTTATGGGAAGTTAAAGCTAATAATAGCTCACATTTATATAGTACTATGTAGCACTTTAAGATTTACTAAATATTCTCTTCCCCCACCCCCACAACAACCCTATGAAGGAGGTAGTGCATACATAATTATCCCATATTTATAGATGAAGAAGCTGATGCTCTAGCAGGAGAATAGAAATCAAATTACAAGAGACTGACAAGAGTGTCTTGCCCAAAATCATATAATTGGTTGTCTTTTGTATTGAGGAAGACCATGAGATCAGGGAGGTGATAATCATGAATGCAAGTGAATGGGTTTTAGAAGGAAGGAAGGAAGGAAGGAAGGAAGGAGAAAAGGAAGGAAGGAAGGAAAGAAGAGAAGGAAGAGAAGGAAGGAAGGAAGAGAAGGAAGGAAAAGAAGGAAGGAAGGAAGGAAGGAAGAGAGGGAGGGGAAAAGGGAGGGAAGGAAAGAATGAAGGAAAAAAGAAAGAAAGGAAAGAAGGAAGAAAAGGAGGGAGGGAGATACAAGAAAGGAAAAGAAGGAAGAAGGGAGGAAATAAGGAAGGAAAAAAAAGAGGAGGAGAAGAAGGAAGGGGGAGGGAGGAAAAGGGATAAATGAAAGAAATAAAAAAGGAAAGAAACAAGCATTTATTGAGTAGCTAATATGTGCCAGTCATTGTGCTAAATGTTTTACAAATATTATTTTATTTGATCCTTACAACAATCCCGGACAGTAGGTGCTATTATTATCCACATTTTACAATTGAAATAATTGTAACTTGCCCAAGGTCAGAACTTGAAACCAAGACTTCTTAAAATATCTGAATGTGTGGGACGTGGAGGTTACCTGATCCATATATACTGTGTCCCAAGCAGATGTGACTGCTGGACCACTGCCTGTGATTTCTGAAAATATAATAATGTTAGAGGATTTGTATAGCCTTTAGCATAAATTACTTAATTTGCTCTTCAGTGAGCAAATTAATTATTAATTATTATCCTTGCTTTACAGAGAAGGAAACTGAGGCTGAAAGAGGTTAAAACACTAGCTTATGATCACATGTGGTAAACATCAAAAATGAAATTTAAATTCATTCTTTTCTGGCTCCAAATTTACCCTTTCATTCTTTACTTCAAGTTTAGCCCTTCTTTACATTATAAGAGGCAGCATGGAATATTTAGATAGCATTCAAGAAAGCCTGAGTTTGAATCTTGCTCCTGTATGACCTTGGATAAGTTACTAAACCCCTCTGAATCTAATTCTTCATCTTCAAAATGAGACTAATATTACTATTTGTGTATGGATAGGGGCTCAACATATTGAGTCCTTTATGAGCCTTAAAGTCCAACATCAATCAATTCACAAGCATTTATTTAACGTGCCTGGCCTTGTACTAGGGATTGGGATGAAACGATTCCTACCTGAAACAAATTTATATTCCGAGGGACACCAAAAATATGTGTATAATTATATAGAGTATAAATTCACTTTGTGCACATAGAAGCACATTAGGAAAAACTTCCTACCAAAAATATCACTTCAGCAGTATCTTGGAACAAGAAAGGGGGTCTTGATAAAGCCGAGATAAGGAGGGCATCTATTTCAGGCATGTGATGCCTGGTACAAAAGTAAAGAGATGGGAGATGGAACTAATGAACTAATAAATTTTGAAGACCTTTCATTCACAAGTTCATCTTTTTAAGAATTTGAAATATATTCAAAAATCTTAACTACTATAAAATAACAATATTGTTTAATAACATAATAGAGTTATATTAAGTACTATTGGGGGGAGAAACATGTAGATATATTAAAGATAGTTTTAAGATTGTAGATTGATGACAAACTCAGGTAAATCACCAAGTAAAAATGTGTGAGGAACAGGGAGAAGGGCTGTTTGGCTGGATCCCAAAGCTTGGGAGGGGGAGTCATGTCCAGTGAAGCTGGGAAGAAAGAGGGGGGCCAGTTATGAAAGGCTTTAAAAACGAAACAGAAGAGTTTATGTTTTATCTGGAAACAATAGGAAACTACTAAAGATGACTGAGTAGGGGAGTTACATAGGCAGATCTGTACTTAAGGAGAGTACTTGGGCAGCCTTGTGTGGGGTTGAACAGGAGTGAGGAGAGAAGCCAATTAGCTAGCTATCTAGGTGAGAGGTGGAGTGATGAGAGCTTGAACTAAGTTGGTATCTATGTGAATAGAGAGAGGGGGTTAGATATAAAAAAATGTTGTGAAGCTATAAATGGCAAAATTTGGCAACAGATTTAATATTTTCAGGGAGGAGTGGAGGATGATTCCAAGGTACCACGCCTGGGAGCTTGGGAGGAAGGCAAAGCTTTCAACAGAAACAGGGAAGTTTAGAAGAAGGGATCGTTTGAGGTGGGGAGAGATAATTATCATATAATTATGAGCTATTATTGTTATTACTATTACCCAATACTTCCTCAGAGAGATCTCAGAGATTCCAGAAATTTAGCAAGGTACTACTGGATTATAGAAAAGCAAATATTCAATTTTTTGTTTTTGTTTTTCTTTTTTTTGAGAAAAAGAATAGGGGAAAATGGAAAGAGGGAAAGGACTAGTGACGAGTGAATTTTACTTCCATTTATGGCAAAATTCTAGAACATGGTGTTAGAAATATTATTCAATGTTTAATGAAAGGCCTAGAAAATTAAATAGTAATGATAAAGAACCATCATGATTTAATAAAGAAGAGATCATATATTATAATAACTAATATTTATATAGTTTTTATTATATGCCAGGTACTGTATATTATTATCTTATTTGATTATCTTATTTGATTTTCATAGCAACCCTGAGAAATAAATGTTATTTTATTTCTATTTTACAGATAAGGAAATAAAAGTAAACAGTGTGTTAGGCCTGGAGTCAGGAAAGCTCATTTTCCTGAGTTAAAATCTGACCTCAGACACTTATTAGCTGTGTGACCCTGGATAAGTCACTTAACCATATTTACTTCAGATTTCTCCTCTATAAAATGGAGAAGAAAATGGATAAACCACTCCAATACCTCTGCCACAAAAACCCAAAATGAGATCACAAAGAGTCTGACACTACCTAAGAACAGCTGAACAATAAAGATTTTAGACAAGCATTTGACAAGACTTTTAATATATTTTTACATGTAGATTAGACAGTATAGTTGAAATAAATTCAGACCCCTTTGAATGGTTAGTTTCAAAGGGTGTATAATGACAGCTTGGAGAGAGTTTGACTTGTGTTATTTGGCAGTTTTATCAATGACTTGGCCAATGTTATAGATTGCCATGTTTTTCAGATTTACAGGTGATACAAAGCTGGGCATGGGAAATCGTGAACATACTGGGAAAAAGTCAAGAATTTAAAACACACATTAGGGAGAGAGAGAAAGGGAGAAAGAAAGAAAAAAGAGAGAGAAAGAAAGAAGGAAGAAAAGAAAGAAAGAAAAAGAAAAGGAAGGAAGGAAAGAAGAAAAAGAAAGAAAGAAAACATGAGGAAGAAACATTTTACCCTAGAAAAAATATAGGTTCTGGAATAAGAGAATCTGGATTCCAGTTCCATCTGTCAGTATCTGTGTGACCTTGATTCACTTCTCTGGGATCAGACTAGATAGCCTTTAAGGAACCCCATAGTTCTAAATCTTTGATCCTAAGATTAGGGCCATTGGGCCAGATTTAATAAAATGAAATATAATAAAATGAAAAATAAAAAATGAAGATATATGTTCCTGTGTTTAAAAATGAATTTTACAAACACAAGAGAGGTGAGATATGATAAGATAGAAGTTCCTCTAAAAAATAAATTAGAGATTTTAGTAGACCACAGGTTGCACTGGAGTCAATGGTATGATATAGCAACCAAGAACCAAGATCGTTACTGTGACCTTAAGCCAGATTGAGAGGCAATGTTGGGGGGGGGGGGTTTGAGAAGGGGAAGATCCTACTGTATGTAATGTAAAACTGATAGTAATCAGATAGGGCTATAGCAGTGAATGGGCGCAGAGTAAATAGTACTGAATAGGACACAGTTCTAAGGGACTTTTACCCTTAGTCTGATCTTCCTTCTTTGCTCTTTTCCAAATTTCACTAATGGCTTAATTAACCTCAACTGAAGAGCACTGACATATTTGCTTCCTGATCCTGCTTGGCTCCCTTAGTTCAGAGATATCTCTACTGATCACTGGTTTTGTGTCTAGAGTCCAGCCTATTCTCTGTTCTAATTCCTCCATCACTGCCTCCATTCTGACCATCCTTTTCATTCCTCTCCCATTAGAACCTTAACTTTTGCCCTTAAAGCCACTCTGGGCTCTGAGAAGTGAACCCTATTTTCTTACAAACCAGGTCTCTATGTCACTTCCTACCATTTCTAAATCATGTTGCTATATATGTTTGTTATTATCCTTTTTCCCTAGTTTTCTTTTATGTTCTGCTTTTTCCTGTTAGAATATAAGCTTCTTGGGGGCAGTTAGTTGGACCTAAGTTCAAATCTGGCCTCAGACACTTAACACTTTCAGACTATGTAACCCTGGGCAAGTCACTTAACCCCAATAGCCTCAGCAAAAAAATAAATTATAATAAAATAAAAGTAAGATTCTTGAAGGCAGGTTCCATCTTACTTGTATCTATCTCAGCTCTTGGCACAGTGGCTGGAAGATAGTAAGCTATCAATAAATGCTTTATGATTGGTTCATTCATGGACAAAATCCAAAGCACAAATTTGTATTTTCTAGTAATTTCTAATAATTTCTATTATTCATGAGAGAAATATTAGGTAAAATATATCACTGAAGAGATTTAAGACCAGAAGAGAAGTCTGGTCATGTTTTGAGGAGCAAAGAATAGCTGATGGAAATATAGTCCCTGGGTTCAATTGATGCCCCCACATATCAGGAGATTTAGGTGGAAGGTCTTAAAGAGAATTTTCTGGAGGTCATGGACAATAGCTGCAGAGAATGAGGAGGCATAAATGGATTTCAATCTATATCTTTGAAGGAAAGCCCCATATCAGGGAGAGCACAAATCTGCTGCAGTATCAAAGTATTCACAAGGTCAAAGAGCCATACGTGAAAATATCAAAAATAGGCTGGAAGGGAGCTAAAAACCCAAGTAAAAGAATATTCTTCAGCACAGACTAAGATAACCAATCATTTAGAATTGGTGAATGAATCCCCTCACATGATCATATCATTCAAATTAACAGCCTAATTTCTGTTGGGAATGGAACCAATAACCATCTTTTACATGATGATAGTTTCAAATAGTGCAGATTTGAATAGATATGACTGCTTCAAGGGGATTCATTTTTGCACTAATCCAGATTTAATTGTACCCAAACTTGCAAATATTTTTTAAGCTAGATCTAAGTCATCCTTATAGTTTAACTATTGTTATATTCATATACATATATATTGTATATATACATATATACAATATAACTATTGTATATATTTGTGTTTATTCACCTTATGTTTATTTTGTCTATGTTTCTATACTCAGCTCTTTCCCCACCAGAATGTAATCTCCTTGAATGTAGGGATTGTTCCATTCTCTGTCTTCATATTCCAGCACCCAACATAATTTTTGACGCATCATGGGCACTTAATAAATGCTTTTTGATTGATCGATTGCTAACCACATCATGGTCTTCTGTTTCTGTTCTTGTTTGCCAGAGAATGATGTCTTTCCTAATGGAAGGCCTGCCATTATACCAGTTTGGGATTTGGCCATTTAGGTGCTACCCACGCTAATCCTACTAGACAAACTTCTGGCTGCCCTGATTTTTTGGTATTCTACCGATGTTCTTAATAACTAAATCATCATGAAGCCGCTGGGTGATGCTATAAAGCACAGATCACTGGGCCTAGAGTCAGGAAAACTCATCTTCCTGAGTTCAAGTCTCACCTCCAACACTTATTATCTGTCTAAGCTTGAGCAAGTCATTTAACCCCTCTTTGTCTCAGTTTCTTCATCTGTAAAATGAAATGGAGAAGGAAATGGCAAACTATTCCAGTATTTTTTGCCAAAAAAAATCCTAAACGAGATTACAAAAAGCTGGACAATTGAAAAACAATTGAATGACAAACATGTACTTCTTACTCTTGGGGAGAGAGAAGAAGAAAAAAAATCTCAAAAAAAAAGTCTTCTTGGCTCCAAATCTAGCGTTTTATCCACTATTCTAAGATCACCATTCCTGTGGGTTGTATCTGAGAGCTAGATGGAACTTTAGAAGCCCCTAATTTTAATCCCCTACTACTGTAAGGGAGGAAAGAAAAGTTAATGTGATTTGTACAAGATCACACAGAAAGTTAGCATTAAAGGCAGGATTTGAATCAAACCTTCTCTCTTCAGTGCTATATTTGTGACTTTGATGTTTTGAATCCAAGCACAGGACTTTACATGTATCTCAGTTAAATTTCATTTTAGACCCAATGATCTAGCCTGTTAAGAATTTAAAAAATTTTTACTCTATAATTCATTTTTTTAGCTATATTTCCTTTTTCTTCCAGTTGATAATCTGCAAATTTGCCTTTATCCAAGTCATTGATTGGAAAAAATGATGTTAAAGTGTACAAGGCTGTATCCAGATCTTGGGACATATTAATGTCCTCCACAAAGTGACATAATAATGACTGTTCTTTGGGTCAAGCCATTCAATCAGTTCATAATTTATAAACTATCATCTACCCCATCTTCATTTTTAAATATTTATTTTTAAGTTTTTAATTTATGGACTAGAACAAGCATTTCCTTAGCATGGTGTAATAGTAGTAATAGTAGTAAAAGATGATCACACATGTAAAAATAGCATGAGATACCCTGACACATATGTGCTGTGCTAAACTAGGTCTGTGTCATCCCCTGCTCAGCCAGTCTGTTAGTCTGCAAGCATTACTCCTGATGAAGTTCTACTGGCTTTCTGCAATCACCACTTCCTATTTTAAATATTTAACAACTGTTCCTTTAAGAATATAGTCTAGAAATTCTGGCAGGAGTGGAAGCCCATCTTCTTGACCTAAAGTTTTCAGATTCCAGACTCATCAAGAGCAGCAAAATGCTCTCTGAAATATTTCCTTTCTTATAATTGAGATCATCTCCCTATCAGCCATTGTTTGGTCTCTCCTTTACAGTAGGAACATTAGTTTCCTTGACACAGAAAGTGGAAGCAAAATATAAGTTAAGCAACTCTTCTTTCTCTTACTGATTAAATAGGAAGATCCCATCTACTTCAAGCAGTGGATAGAGTTCTGGGTCTGGAGTCAGGAAGACCTGATTTCAAATACAGCCTTAGACAATATACTTAGGAGATAAGCCCCAAGCTGTAGCAAATCCATTATCCTACTATTGTAGGTGCCTATTGGTGAAGATACTTGTATGGAAAGCATGTAAGAAGAATATCCAAGATTTTTCTAAAGCTTCTTTAGAAATGTCTAATTTCCGATAACCTTTTAGTATTTATGTATTATAATTTTACTAATCAAATTATCTATCCAAAAGCTATTGCTATAGCAGATTTTCAAAATATCCCACTATATGTATACTAAGTATGCTCTTTGCATCATATGGATAAAAGGATATTGGAAAAACAAATAACTTTTTAAAAGAAAAAAAATCTAGCCTGAGCCACTTAATTAATTCTGGTTTGGGCAAATCACTTAACTTCTCTCTGCCTCTGTTTTTTCAACTATAAAATGAGGAAATAATAGCACCTACCTCCTAAGTTGTTATGGGGATTGAGTGAGATAATATTTGTGAAGGGCTTAGCACAGTTCCTGGCCCATAGTAGACACTTAATAAATGCTTATTGCCTTCCTATTCCTTCTGTGATTGCTTAATGAGGATGGTTTGTGCAGTGTTTTTCTTCTTTAAAATAATAATGGTTCTCTCTGGGAACAGGTTTCTCGGGGAGGTTTTCTGGAGGCAGCCTTAGTTTCAGTTAAAAGTAATAATCACCCCAAATGCAGCCAGGGATTAAAGTACAGTCTTTTATTGTCTCTTCTAAAATCTTATCTCCTTCATTTGGGGGCTCGGCTAGTTTTCTGGAGACTTTCTCTCTCCTGTTTCAAGAGCTCCCTCCGAATGTCTCCATATCCAAAGGTTTGTCCTTCAGCCTCCAGCCAGCACAAAGGTGGAAAATGGAACGGACTTTGAAAGTCTCCAGCCAGCACCAAGGTGAAAGTTGAAATGAATCTGTCTTGCCTCTGAGAGAGGGCTTCTGGCTCTCAATCTCCCAGAGTGCTCTCTGGCCCTAAGAACTTCTTGCTTATATGAGCTCTCTAAAGATGTGAACACAAGCATTGTTTCTATCAGTTCTACTTAGTACCTTGTTTCTTCTGGGCCATAACATCTCCATGTAAGATCAGATCAATCATACTGGACCATGCTAAATTAGATAATGATTGTCTCTATCGACTCTAATGACTTAACACTTTGTAAGGATTCCAAGAGTTTGTTTCTTCTTGGGTTATGCTTTTGCTTCAACTTTTATTAAGTGAATTTTCAGAGTAGTTAGCACAAAACAGATTTTAGGACTGAATGATCAAGAAGCTCCAGAGAAACACTGCAATAGATAGTGTATATGTGTGTGTATGCATGTATGTGTGTATATGTGCATGTACACATATATAATATCTATATCTAGCTATATTTGTAGACAATACAGTGAATTACCTTCTTTTTTGATTTGTCAATAATAATTTTAAAATATGATTTATATATGCTATATAATGTACATATCTACAGATAATAGATTTTATAGAAGTGTATATATAGATAGTATAGTATATATATACATCTACATATAATAGATTTTATAGAAATATATATATAATATACATGTATGTATAGATATGCTCATATATGTATACTCATATATACCCATACATAGACATAAATATGTGTATGTATGTATATTAGAAATAAATTATATTTTAAATTATTATTAACAAATTTTAAAAAGGCAATTCACTATATGGCCCACAAATAAGTAAAACAATACTGTAATGCAACGCACCCACGGAAAAAAAACTACTTCCCCACCCCCTAAAAAAATCTCCTAAATATAAGAAATACATTTGTTCTTGCTTATTATAATCATGGCAAGTCAGAGTTATAAAGGGATTTCAGAACTTATCTAGTCCAATCCCCTCATTTTATATATGAAAAAACAGGCCTCGAAAAAGCAGTAATTTGCCCATGTTCAATAAAAAAATAAATAATGCATCTTGAATTTAGACTCAAGCCCTCTGACATGAAAGCAAGGATTCTGTCCATGGCACCACACTGAAATAACTCTGGCTCGACTTTCCTGTTCACATCCCCTCTCCTCAGATATTTTTAAACAAAGTCCTATTAACAACCCTGTAAGACTGTCATTTGTTACTCTGCAAAGAGTACCAACAGGATCTTGAATACCCTGTTCTGCTGTTTCTTTGGGGTTCAAAACAGCTGGTTTCTTTTAGAGGACATAGCCTGAAGCAGTTCTTTCTCCTTTGGTTTTTCTTCTCTGAAACCAGACCTCCTTTTAAAGCTTCTTTCTGGAGCAGTTTTTTCCCTTCTGGTTGTCTCTCTGTAGCAAGTCTTTTTTCTGAACTAGAGAAAATTTTCTCCCCTGGGGTTTTTGGTCCCTTTGTGTAGTATACCTGAGGATTATTGTGTTGTCAAGTGGCTTGTACAATTTTCAATCTGGAAAGGACCTTAGAGATACCATCTAGCACAAACCCTTTATTTTTACACATGAGGAAACCAAAGTCTCAATATAAGTGGCTGCCCAAAGGTCATGAAAAATGGCAGAAATGGGATGCGAACCCATGTCCTTAGTCCCAGTCTAATGATTTTTCCTATAACCTCACACTGCTACCCCTTAACTAATTCCAATCTTCTCAAATGCTAACTTGACAATTTGGAATATAGATAACATATGTTAAAATAAAAATAATTCAACTCACAAAAAATCATTTAGATGAATATTGTTTTTCTTCATTTCCTGTCTTTGTTAGCCAGGTGCTTTCTACATTCTGATTTAATAAAAGAATTTGTGCATGGTTGCTAATGACTAACAGTGGTATAATGTACTCCCTTCCCAATAACATTGGCATTTTCATTCAGTGCATAAGTATCATAGGGATTTATTGGAAAGGAGCTTTGGCATTGGTCAAATAATACAGAGGTTACATTTGCTTTACCTAAATGTTATACTGTCCAGGAATGTTAACTCATTTCTACACAGGTGCCTAAAGTTTGAAGTGGGTTAAATTATTTTGACAGCCACAGACTTCCTTCTCTTGAATTGTTTTTTTTTTAATTATGAGTTTATTTTTAACATGTAAATAAGTGCATATGCAAAAAAGTCTTAATTTTATTAGGAATTCTAGAATTTCAAAAGATACAAGTTTATTTTCAGATAGGAAAAACAACCAAAATTCTCATTTGATTCTTACAACTATCTTGTAAGGAAAGTACTATTATTATCCCCATTTTACAGATGAGGAAACTGAGGCCAAATGAGATTAAGGCAGTTGCCAAGGGTCACACCATGAATAAATGTTTGAAACTATATTTAAATACTGGTCTTACTGATTCCTGTGCTCTATTCACTGAGTCCCCTAGCTGCTTCTTAGGTGTTTTATCAACATATTAAATTCTTGCATAAGGTCGATGTTCTGGGTTGTTTGTTTTTGTTTGTTTTGCTTTTTTGTTTTGTTTTTGCTAGGCAGTTGGAGGCAAATGACTTGCCTAGGGTCACACAACTAATAAGTAGTAAATGTCTGAGATCTCATTTGAACTCAGGTCCTCCTGACTTCAGGACTGGTGTGCTCTATCCACTATAACATCTCATTGCCCCTTATGTTCTGTTTTTCAGCATGAATATCATACTCTGGAATTATAGAACTACAAAATGCTGTATTGAGAATTCTATGAAAATTGCAAAGGACTGAATTTAGATTCAGGGAAAAAAAACTATGTTTAATCGTTTTGTCACTTACTATTTATGTGACAATGGACATGTCACCTGAAAATTTCTCTGTGCCTTAAAAGACAGAGCTGATGATATTTGTACTATCTACTTTTCAGGATTGTTGTGAAACTCAAATGGAATGATGCAGATAAGATTTGCAGAATCTAAAACGTTATATTGTTTTCATCTGTTATTAGTAGAGTTATTATAACAAGAGCCAGTGTTCAGAATGACTTAGTAAAAATTCTGCACATTAACCAATCCCGTCTGCCAAAAATTAACCATGGTTGGCCATTTGTGATACTGTCCAATTTCTCTCCTGAGTATACTAACTAATCAGGAGTATTTAATAGGTAGGTAAGAAGAAATATGCGTTCATTGCTATTTTATACATATGAATGATTATTTCCAATCAATCAATAAACATTTGTTAAGTACTTATTCTGTGCCAGGCACTATCCTAAGTGCTGGAGATATAAAAATAGACAAAAGTCAAGAACTTATAATAATGGAAGCAACATGCAAACAAATTTTTGCAAAGCAGGCTACATCAGAATAAATAGGAACTTACAAAGGAAAGGCTCTAGAATTAAAAGGGAAGGTTTTCTGTAGAAAATGAGGTTTTAGTGGAATGAATGGATTTATGACCATTCTTTTACAGATGGATACCTGGAAAGTTTACTTGTTCCCAGTTCCTTTTGTCAGCCATGTATTTCTTATATTGGTGATGGAAGAAAAGATAGTTCCCATTTCCTACAGACAAGTTTGACAAGGGTAAAGTAAAGCATAGAAAATCATGGAGCAATGTTGAAGGATGTCACTTCTTGGATGAATCTAAGCTGTACATCATATAGTCAACCCATCTGGCTTACTTCAGAACAACATGTTAGGGAATTCAGCCTCTCCTAGTAGATGAGCATTTTGGTTGAACATGGGCCATTTGGGAACCTCTTTCCATAGAATGAAATTTTACTTGGAAGTGAACTTGAAATCAGAATAAAACTTTCTAGTCTAGAACATCTCTAGAGAGTCAGTTTCACAGACAATAGGAAGAGCTGACAGTAGAATGTTGATGTAGAAATGTTATTCTATAGTAAAAGCACTGAGACCTAATTAAAAAAAGCTTAGTACTCAGGCTGAGGTTGAGGTAGTTTGCTCTAGGTAGACCATGGCACTGATTCAAAAGATCATTTTCAACAACAGTATTTACTGAGCACCTGCTATGTACGAAGTACTATTTTGTGCTTGTGGGGAGGAATTGTGGGAAGGAATTTCTCTCAAATTTACTATCTGCTCATGGGATCCAGACATTGTTCAGCTAACAAACACTCAGCTTACCAAAAAAAAAAAAAAAAAACAGATGTGGAATTGGCTGCTGCCCCTCAATTTGCCCTCAAAGACCTCCTTCATACTTAAAAACCCTCTAATCCCTGGACTTGCTCTTGCCACTGCTTCCTTCTTAATAAGTCTTCTCTTATTATTGTCATGGGGCACACCAGACAATTTCTTTTCACTACTGCCCATCACACCCATCTTGGAAAAAACAAACAGAATCCTTAAAACAGTTTGCATCGTCAAGCGAGACAAATTTTTGCATTGCCACATTCAAAAGAATATGTCTCAAGCTGCATCATACATTCATATATATGTGTATAAAACATATATTTCTCTTTTAGGAGGTGGGTCACATGTTTTATCATTGGTGCTATGGATGGTCATTGCATTGACCATAATTCTTAAGTCTTTTAAAGTTATTTGCTTTTATAATATTCTTTGTTATATTGTAAATGGCTTTTCTGGTTCTATTCACTTCACTTTCATCAGTTCACACAAGTATTCTCAGGTTTTTCTGAAACTATCCCTTTGTATAGTTTCGTATAATACAATAATATTTTAATCAGTTAGTCATTCAATAAATATTTATTAAGCACCTGCTAAGTAGCAGGCACTTTGTTAAATGTTGGGAATAAAAGGAAAGCAAAAGGCAGTCCCTGCACAGGAGGAACTCAAAATCTAATTACACACATGCACACACACACACACACACACACACACACATACATCCCACAAAATTAAACAGCTGGATTTCAGGTTGTGTTATTACTTAAATGAACTTCATAAACCACTGATTTGTTGCCATCCTCCAGGCAATAATATTGGAGCGAACGCATGGAAAATGACCAGTGACCAGGCCTTTAAAACTCTCTGTTTCATTCATCTTTTTTTTTCTTATCTCACAGATCTTTATCCATTTTATTTTACATAACTAAATTAATAAAGAAGCAGATATGTTTGTTAAGCTGTTCTTTAGTTGATAGGTATTCCCTTCATTTTCAATTTTTTGTTATCACAAAAAGCTATTATTAATAGTTTTTTTTACATATTTGGCAATATTTTGGTACATATTTAGTATTTGTAATAGTATTTTTGTATATCTGGAAAAGCGGTAAGCTTTGTACTTCTTGATTTCTTTGGAGGTGTATTCCTAATAGTGATATTACTGGGTGAGAGGGTTTTTACAGTTTTAGGAACTGGGGGTGAGAAAAAGAGGCATAGTTACAAACTGCTTTTCAGAATAGCTGGACCAATTCATAGCTCCACCAAAAATGAATGGATGTACCTGCTTTCCTGCTACCCGTCTAAAAATATGGAATGCTTCATGAATTTATGCGTCATCTTTGTGCTAAAGCCCTGCTAATCTTCTCTGTATTGTTCCCATTTTAGCCTATGTGTTGCTGAAGAGAGCAATCCACCTTTCTTTCTGAGACTGGACTGGAATGAGATGCTAATGGCAAGCTGTACCACAGACCTCATCCACCTGCTGTTCTGCAAAGCCTAGGAGCATATGTCCTTATCAGTCTCATGCACCACATTGCAGACACAGTGTGGATTGGGGGTGTAGTGAAGTGGCGATGGATGTTAATTAATCAAACTATATTTTGTGATGTGCATAGCATAAAGAGTAAATTTATAAAGGAAAAAAAGAGACATTAAACAGGTTGCCCCTAATTTCTGCCTTTCTCCATCTTTTCCCCAAAGCTTTTAAAAACCTACTTGTTCTTTGTGAAGTGTTTCAGGCAGAAAGCCCAGTCCTTTTGGTATATTCATTCTATCATCTCTCCTGTATCATCCCTTGGTGTGCCTTTAAATTGTGAGTCCTGGTAAACAGAGTCTGCTGTTCATTGCCAGAATAGTTTTTGCCCTGCAAAGCCACATATCCATACTGCTTTTGAATTTCCTGGTGTTTTTTTTCCTTGTTTTTGTTTTTTAAAGGCCCAGATTGCCGCCTTCCCTACATTGAAGATGCTGATATTGGTAATAAGACATACAAACATGGGGACAAGTTGATAATCAGCTGTCATGAAGGATTCAAAATCAGATACCCTGACTTGTACAACATGGTGTCCACATGTCGCAGTGATGGATCGTGGGATAATCTACCCATTTGTCAAGGTTTAGTATACAAAATGATTCCTTTTTATTGCTCCTAGTTCGACCTTACTGCTATTTCCGAATTTTTTACAACAATGCAAGATAGAGATGGTAAAAATGAAGTCTTTAACTCCAGAGAGGTCTAGTTGCACATTGGATATGATGAAGAAAACCTTTTTTCTCCAATTCCCAACAGTGACTATCTGCTTTCTGCATTCTAATTCTGCATCGCAGCATATTTTCATCTTGAAATATTTGAAAAAATACTTAATCTGTGGTTGAAAATTTGTAAGCGAAACAACTTCCTTTTTAGTCAGTTAGGTGCCTCATTCACTCTAAGAAATTGAACATCATTTAAAAATTAGGAAGCTTGTAACTGGGCTGTGAATGTAATGATGAACTATTGTATATTTAATGAAAATGTGAGAGTTCTAGAAAAGTACTAGGGCATTTATACTTATTACAGTTGTGTGAGAATATATTCAAAACCAATTTTACAGAGGCTATTATTTTCCTAATAATGTTATCCCCTTTTATAATGCATGAAGGGCTGGAAAATAATCAAATCCAAATTACATACAAACCACATAGTGAATATTTATCCTCTCCTAGTCCTTAAATTTGCGAATGCTAACATACACGGGCCCTATTCATGAAAACAAGCCCTTGAGTTCACATTAATTCTGATCTTATTTTTTGAAATGTGACTTGGGCCAAAGGACTAAGAATCCAATGCATAATTCATGATGAGAGCAAGAGAAAGGTCTTATTTGCACCAAAAGCACTGGCATGTTAAAGTTGAGACAAACACTAACTTTGTGCTTGGAAATCACAATTGGCAGGGTTCCATATTACCTTGCACTCCCCAGAGTTAAGAGTACACCATTTTTTGAGTGAGATCTTAAGAGCCAAGGAAGAAATTGCACCAAATTAGAATGGCAGAAGAATCTCTGACCTACAAAATACATACTTCTTTCTCTCTAGCATCTTATATGAATATGTACACATTTGTATATAGATACATATATGTGCGTTTTAAAGGATTATCCTTTATTGTTTTACAAGGAAATTGGGGTTAAGTGACTTGTTCATGTTGTGTCTGAGGCTAGATTTGAACTCAGGTCCTCTTGAGAGGGCTGTTATTCTATCCACTGCGCCACATATCTGCCTAGGAATAATTCTTTATTTTACACAAACAGGAATTGTCCACAAAATAAATACCAGATTTTAAGTTGGGCTAGTACTCAAATTAACTTTATAAATCACTGATTTATTGGTATCCTCTGGGTGCTATTGTAGTAAAGGCATGAAAAATGACCAGACTTTTAGACTTTGCTGTTTCTTGCATCCATCTTTTCTACTTATTTCCTAGATTTTGTCCCCCACCCCCATTTTAGTCTCTCTTAATTTTACATAAAATTACATTATATATTATTATATTATAAAATTATATACATACATAAATGTATGAATGGGCAAATAAATGAATAATAAATTAACAAATGGATGTATAAATGAATGAATAGATAAACAAATACCTAAGTGCACTTCTTTAGGAATCTCTACCTACCACCATTTTTTTTTTAAAACAGAAAGCTAAGCTTGTTGGAGAACATGTGCTTGGAAAATGATTTTATGGAGAACTCAAATATAAACTCTAGAGAGAAAATTTTAACTTTCAAGCGCATTTTACTTTTTGAAGAGGTCCTATGTTGTCAGCCTTAGAGATTAAGACCTCTTTGTTCACAGAACAAGATTTTATGCAGCAAGAAACATTTTTTTTCTTCATTACTCTCTCCTACTTATTGAGATCCAAGAAGCCATTTGAATGAAACTGGAAGAATCTGCTGCAGACGAGGGTAAAAAAAATACTTGTTCAAGTACCTATAAAAACAGAATAAACAAAATCTAATACAATTCAATGGGCATTTACTAAGTCTCTGTTACGTGCTAGGTCCTGGGGATAGAAACAGAAAAAGTAGAGTAATCCCTGCAATAAAACATAATACAAACTGTTAAATATATGCATGATGATTTGAAGAAAGAAGAAGCAAAATGACAGATTAAAAAAAAAAAAGCTCTTTAACCTTAGCAGAGCCTCAAAGGAAATTAGGCACTAGAAGAGGTAGGGGCTGGGGAAGAGGGAATGTTTGTTAAGCCTTTAGACTATCCTGTGCTATAAGAGATAGAGAGAACAAAAGTAGACCAGTTTGGTCAAATCATTGAATTATGTTATGGGGAATAACAGGGAATGAGTATAGAAAGATAATCTGGAGCCAGACTGTGAAGGATATAATTTTTTGCTAGAGACAATAGGGAACCATTAAAGACTCTTGAGCAGGGGAATGGCACAGTCAGATGTGTACTTTAGGGAAGACAATTTTGATGACTATAGAGAAGAGTTTTTGAAGAGGGAAAAGACTGGAAATAGGAAGTCCAATTAATATGCTGCTGAAATAGGCTAGGGAAAAAATAATGAGGGACTAGGGTGGTGACCAGGTGAAAGGAGAGATGAGGATGAATGCTAGAAATATTTTGGAAGAAGAATCAAGTTTTATGGAGAATAAGAGAGAAAAAAAAGCCTATGGCAATTTAAAGACTTAGGTGCTTGGAAAATGGTGATACCCTCAACTGAAATAAAAAGCCAGAGTGAGTTTAGCAAGATTATATTGTTTACTACACATTTGGTTTGAAATATTTACAAAATATTTAATTGAAGATGTCCAAGAAACAATTGAAGAGGTTAGACTGAATATGTAGTATGGATATCACATATATCAAAATAATAACTAAACTCATGAGAGCTGATTAGATCAATTATAGTAATAGTAGTAGTAGTAGTAGTAGTAGTAGTAGTAGTAGCAATAGTAGTAGTACTAGTAGTAGTAACAGCAGCAGCAGCAGCAGTAGCAGCAGTAGTAGTAATAGTAAGTAGGACTGAGGTAGAGTAGTAGTAGTAGTAGTAGTAGTAGTAGCAGCAGCAGCAATAGTAGCAGCCATAGCAGCAGTAGAAGGAGGAAGAAGAGGAGAAGAATGAGGAGGAGGAAGAGAAGGAAGAGAAGAAGGAGAAGAAGGAGAAGAAGAAGAAGAAGAAGAAGAAGAAGAAGAAGAAGAAGAAGAAGAAGAGAAGAGAGATGGTGGTTCTTGAATAGTAATCATAGTAGTAGCACTAGTAAATGTAATAGTATTAGTAGTGGGTTGTAGTAGTAATTGTACTAATAGTAGTAGTTGTAATAGTAGTATCTAGCATTTCTATAGGACTTTAAAGTTTGCAAAGTACTGAAAATGTTATCTCATTTGAACCTCAGAACAATCCTGGGAAGAAGGTACAATTATTATTATCATCCCTATTTTTACTACTGGGGAAACCGGCTGAGGGAGACTAAAGGACTTGGCCAAGGTCACACTATTAGTTAGTCTCTGAAGCAGGATTCGAACCTGTTTTTCTAATTCTATGGCCAGCTCTCTGTCCACTCCTAGCTGCCCATTAAGCCAGAGGGAGAGGGAGGAGAGGAGAAAAAGAGAAAGACAGAGAAACAAGAGAAAGGCTAAAGGTAAGGCAGTCTTAGAGTTATTATACCCAAGGGTACAGGGCAGGATATTGATGCTGATCCAGCAAGGTGAATGAGGAGAGACCAGACTAGAGGAGAATAATGTCAGAGAAACCCAGGGAGAGGTTTCCATTAGGAGGAGGTGGTTAGCATTGCAGAGAAGTCTAGAAAAATAAGGACACATAAAAGTACATTGGATTTAGAGATCCTCAGTCATTTTGGAGAGCATTCTTTTTCCATTCCCAAAGTTTATTATAGTGACTAGCTCCTAATAAGCATGTAATAAATAAGTGTTGACTGACTGACAGCAGTCACAGTTGAGTGGTGAGGTCAGAAGCCAGATTTCAGTGGGTAAGTAAATGAGTTGAGAAATGGAGGCCACTTCCCCTATAATTTCCCCTCACATCTATATGAAATTTTTGTCTCTGCACTTCAGGAAGGGCCCCCAATGGTACCTCTGATGAGGAAATAAAATATATTTTTTTTCTTATTTTTATATATATATGAAATAAAAAGAAAAATGTGAGTCTGATACTTTCCCCAGCCCAAAAGGAAAACATGATTGATCCTTGGGGCAATATTTTATCAAGAAACTCTGATTTATGACTCTAGAAGGAGGAGGCTGGGTGCTGAGGTGCTCTTTCTTTATTACCTGAAAGTTCAAATAGAAGTCATTTTGAGTTGAAGACTATTTTCATTTATATTAGGGATGGTTATTTTCAAGAAAGAACATACCCTAACTTTCTTGGTAGATAAAGGCTGAGATTTACAAAAAATGAAAACATTATCTCTCCTAGCCATTTCCCTCACATAGCTGTGTGAGTGTGTGTGTGTGTGTGTGTGTGTGTGTGTGTGTGTGTGTGTGTGTGTGACACAGAGATAGACTCAGGTTTCTTCTGTTATTGAATGTGTTAATGTTCATTTGTAGGGAAGCAGAGCTCTAAATGTGTGATTTATACAGTGATTCCAAAATGCAAATGACTGTCTTGGGGAGAGAAGGGTGAGGGGTGGGGCAATTATACATTGTTAATGGCATAATTTACTGCCTGCTGATCCCTCCCAGGACACCCACAGGATACTCATTGCTCTAAGGTATTCCATCTGCACGTGTTAATTTTGTAATCTTTGATGGGGGTTTGCTCAGAGCACTAATTATATCCATTTCTGACTTTCTCTTCTCACTTTTCCCATGAACATTGCCAGTTGATGGCCCAGCCATGTTATTCAGTACCACAGGGGCCGTTTAGACAATGGCTTTGATTCTGATCCTTCTCAAATAAGGCTATTCCTTAAAATCTGAGCACTGGCTTTGGAGAGGAGTTGATTATCTTGAGCTCCCCTGACACAGATCCATAGTCAACATATAGTTTGGTTTAAAAAGAAAAAAAAAAAAAGATTGTTTACTGAGCCATCTGTTGTAAACTCCCTTCCAGGTGCATATGATACCTATCCAGTCTGCACCTAAAGTCAGTCCTGGGATTTGTTGGTTCCCCTGATGCTGTACTTATGTCACAATCGAATCAACTCTCAATATTTAAAATAATCACATGATACCACTTGTGGGGGAAAACAGAGCCCTAGCATGGCAGTTTTTATGTATCAGGTTTCATATATTAAGAATTTATCATTTATAATTTTTGAGCTATTCAGACAGCAACATTTTATATGTGCATATATGTAATATACATATGTATATGCTCATAGAAAAATGCATGCTTCTGTACTTCAGGGATCCATGCTTTTGTCAGATTTCATCACTCCCTCCACAGACACAGATTGCACCCCTCTGCAGTAAAGTAGATGGTTTTTAACAGTTGCTCTGGCAGAAAAATTTATCACCATGTCACCAATCTGGTGATGAGCAATTTAGGCTGGTCCTCAGGAAATACATGTACAGTTTTACTATTTGTAAGTACCCAAAGCCTTTCCATCTTTATAGAGAATGCAAGTCTGCCCTCAGCTAACATAGCTTTCAGGAAGTCAAGGTCACCTATAATAGAATAAACAAATAAATCTCTGTAAGCACATACCATTATGTGTGTATATGTGTTTATATGTATGCATACATGTATTATGTTTCTGTAGATTTATATGCATGCATAAATAAATATTTATAAATTAAATGATCATATAATAGGTTATTTAATAGAAAAACATTAACTATATTAATATATTATGGTTATATAGCATTATATATAATATCCACAGAGGCAGTAAGGTGACTCAATGGATAGTATACTAGACCTGGAATCAGGAAAACCTGAGTTCAAATGCAACTTACAAGTTTTGTGATTTTTGGAAAGTTATTTAATCTCTGCCTTAATTTACTGAGAAGGAAATGACAAACCACTCCAGTATTTTTGCCAAGAAAACCCATAAACACTATTAGCATGATGTGGACCAGAGTGAAACAAAGAGTTATTTACATCCAAATCACTGAACAACAATAATATTAAATATTTATGTGTTCATATGTATACGTATATGCCCATTCCTCCACAGAGTTCCACACTGATGCTTCACTCTGTCCTGGAGGTGTTCCTTTATACTAGAAGGCCATCCTATCAGAGCTTGGACAGGTTCTACCTACTAGAAAGGCATGTGATATGACCCCAACAATAGACTGAGTCTGTTTTCTGAGGATCAACATAACTAACTATAAAAGAGCATGTTGCTAGGACGTGGCCATCTGGCGATGAATTTTTTTTTTCTCCCATGGTAACCTATGAAGAAAGAATAAAGATAAAATAGCCCTCAGTCTTATATAAACCATTCTTACTTCTACAATGACAATGACAGGGAAGTGAGAAAGGGAGCAAGGGTGCTAAGGACCACTATCTTTCTATAACATCAATAACTTTTCATTTGACTTAGTATTTTAAATGTGAAATCCTTGCCCCAATGACCAACAAGTGGACATATTGCTAGAGGCGCTGAATCATAACAATCTTGATATCCTTGCTATAAATGAAACTTGAAGAGAGAGGGAAGTTATTCTTAAATGGAAGTATAGTACTTCTTGGAGAGACAAAGATAAAAGTTGTTTGTTATCAAACACCCAATAGCTATAAGAAATATTATTTCATGGGCTGTTTGGTTATCACGTGCAATACGAATGATAAATATTTACCCAAAAAAATCACCATTAACATAATTGCATTTTATGCTGCAACATTAGTTACTGGTGAAGTGATTTTATGTAGAACTCAATAAGATGTCCCAAGTTAAAAACAATAACAACAGATGCTCAGATGCTTGATGACTTCAACAAAAAAAAATGAAAAAAATAGTGAGGATGGGGAGAAGTATATGGAAAAGCATGATTTTATGAAGAAGGAATAGATCAGACCAAACATTTATAGACTACACAGAAGTCTCACACCCATATACCATGGATACTTTCTTTTGAAAAAAAATTGCTTGGTGCTAGACATTGAGACTAAGCACTAAATAACACTCTGAAGAGTAATATTGATTTTTATTTTAACATACAGAAAAAGACTTCTTATTGATGTGGGAGTTATCTCTGAGTCAGATGAGTGTCTGCCATTCAGAATATCAAAACAAGAATAATGAGAAAAAATATGTAGTGTACAATTGAAATATCTTAACCCTGAACTATTTAAATAAATAATGTAAAATAAAAAATAGGAAACAGGCAAATTGGTCGACAAGCATTTATTAAGTATTTTCTATGTGCCAGGTATTTTGATTAGCACCGAGAATACAAAGAAAGGCAAAAATAGCTTTTAAATAGTTTTTCAAGAAGCTCACATTCTAATTGGAAATAACTAAGTACAAATAAGATGTATTAATGGTATATGGAAGGGCAGGTGGGTGGCACAGTGGATAGAGCACCAGCCCTGAAGTCAGGAGGACCTTGAGTTCAAATCTAGTCCCAGTTACTTAGTAGCTATGTAAACCTGGGCAAGTCACTTAGTCCTGATTGCCTCCCTCCCTGGAAATCAGGGGTAGATATAAGCAGTGAGGAACAGCCTCTTCCATAAGGAAGAATTTAACTCCAATACTGAAGACTAAAAATTATGAGATAAAGGCAAGGAAGCAAATCATTTCAGATATGGGAGCCAGGCAGGGTAAAGGTACAAAAATGGGAAATGGAACATTATGCATAAGAAGCACAAAATAGGCAGTGTCACTGTGTCCTAGAATACAGGAAGACTAAAGTGAGAGAATTGAAAAGTAGAAAAGGATCTGCTATGAATGGATTTAAATGTCAGACAGTTTATATTTGATCCTGTAACTATTAGGAAGCTACTGAAATTCATTGAGCAAATGAATAGAAATGAACTTAATAGCAATTCTGACAATTTATCCACAAGTTTAACCAACAAGAAGATCAGAAGAACCTGGAGATTTCCTTAATAAACAAACATGTAACCTACCTGTCAGAGAAAGATGATGCCAGGAGTAATGTCAAGAGAGATTATAAATTTGTTTTTAAAATCTTAAGAAGTAGGATGATAAATGATTATGACTCATACTATTTCATAAAGCAGAGAGAATTAGTGGAGGGTAAAACCAGTTTTAAGAAAGCTAGTCAAAATATTCATCTAAGCAAAGTCATCTCAAGGACATTCAAGGATGAAAATGGGAACAGAAAACAAATGGAAAATCTTTTATAAGTTTAAAGATAGTGGAACCAGAACTTAGTACAATGTCTGACACACAATAGGCATTTGATAAATGGATATTGACTCACTGGACCGCTCCACTTGAACTCTAACATCAAAATTCCAAATGTGCTTATAGAGGAGGTAGATATAGCTTTCAAGAGAACAAAGGTAGGAAGAACAGACTGATAGACTCAAATGTATATGGAAGTGATCCATGCTGGGTCAACATAATTGTGACAGTGTTTAAGGAACAACATGCAAGGTATCTAAAGTAGAGGAAGATATTAAAGGCATGTACAATTTTTAGACCAAAATTAATATGAAAAATGTGAACAAAAGAGTATCAGTAACTATTAACCTGTATCCCTACTCTCCTATCTACACAAAATCTTTATAAGAGGCATCAATCCAGGAATTTATGGCATCTCTGATAATGCTAATCATAGGGGAACAAGCAGGCATTCACAAGCAATATTGAACAATAGACCCCATCTTTGCCATTTCACAATTAATGAAAAGATGTAAGGAACACAGAATATTCTTCTATATTTATTGTTTATTGGTTAAGAAAAGGCATTTGATTCAATAAAATAAAACAGTTTTACAGTTTATGTTACTTACAATAACATGTCTCCATTCTATAAATCAAAATCAAGATTCCTTGACAAATGTAACAACTGAAATGACCCTATTGAGTGACCCTCAGTAGTGAATGTAGTAGCATGAAAAAGCAATTACTATGTGCCATGAGTTGTATTAAGCATTGGGAATGTAAATAGAAAAACTTGATGTTACATGTTCTTAAAGAACTCAAATTTTAATTGAAGAATACCAAACATAAAAGAGATTATGTGGAAGACCAATGGAAAGTCTCTCTGCGTCCATCAGTTGGAGCAGCTTGGCCACTAGCTTTTTGGTTGTATATTTGGGAAGGAAAGATCCTGGAGGAAATCTATATGATGAGGATTCAGGATCAGACCACGTGGGGAAGGAGTCTTATAGTGGTTCCATTGTCAAAGCCAGCTGTTGGTCTCTGCATGTGTGGATGGTTGAGGTAGGAAGATAGATATTTGAGGAATACTTAAATTAATGGTGGACCCCACTACCATGACAAAGGTAACCAGTGCAAAACAAGTCAAAGAGGAATTTCCTGTGAATAGTGAGGTCCTCCAAATGTTTCTCTTTACAGATGACATTTTATAGATGATACAGCATGAAACTCTTTCCCTAGTGGTCTGATCCTAAACTTTCACCATGAAGATCTTCCCAGAATCTCTCCTTCCCAACTACAACCTAAAATCCTTGGCTCTTATGGGTTCAGTTAATATTTCTATGCAAATGATTCTCAGAAATATATCTAGCCCTACTTTCTCTCCAAAGCCACAGTCCTGTATTGCAGGCTTTTAGATATCTCAAACTGGATGTTTCATCAAATTCAACATGTCTGAAATAACTCATTATCTTTTCTCCAAATCTTCCCCTCTTCCCAACATTTTCATTACTCTTACGGTCACCACCATCCTCTCAGTCACAGAGATCCACAAACTCAGTCATCTTTGACTCTTAAATTTGAGTCCCCTCATATGTTCTCCAATTCAATCCATTGATAAATCTTGTCATTTCTACATTCACAGTATCTGTCCTATGTTCTCTTTGCTACATTCAGCCAGCACTACCCCAGTTAAAACCCTTATCATTTCTTCTTTAATTTTTTTTTTCATTCAGCAAAAATCTGCCTCCTTTTCCTCCCATCCTAGGCTCCTTCTGATACCTGAAAAACAAAAGCACAAAATCCCAGCAAACACATATAATCAAGCAGAACAAATTTTCACATTGTATATATTCAAATTTATGTGTATAGGTGTATATATTTATATATATGTGTGTATGTATATATGTATGCACACACATATATGCTATACAATATACACATGTATGTGTACAAATATATATACATATGCATACACACATTTTTCATATAATTCTGCACTCTGAGTCTTTTCCCCCTCTATTAAAAGGTAGACTAATGAAATCATCATTAGTCGTCTGAATTCTTGTTGGTTATTATACTGATTACAGTTCTTACATCTTTCTAATATTTTTGTCTTTAAAATATTGTTGTCATTGTATACATTTTTCTCCTGGTTCTTTTCACTTTACTCTGCATCAGTTCAAATACATCTTCCCAGATTGTTGGGTTTGTTTTGGTTTTTTTGAAAGAATCCCATTCTTACTTTCTTATAGCATAATAGTATTCAAGCATACTTAGATACCATAATTTATTCATCCTTTCCCCATTTGAAGGGTATTCTCTCATTTTTTTAATGACCTCAAAAAGAGCTGCAGATATTTTTGCATATCGTTAGTTAGACCTTGTTTGGTTTTGGATTAATTCTTGCCTTAATTCCCTTTCCCTCTAATTCCCTCAATCTTTTTCTTTTCATTTCTCTGTTGAGTGAGATATATTCCTATACCTAACTATGTATATGTATATTCTTTCCTGAAATAATCTTCTAATTTCATTTCTCCCTACTTCAATCCACTCTCCACCCAGCTGTCAAAAAGATTTTTTAAAAATGTCTCACTATATCACTTCCCTGCTAAAGGAAAGTGGCTCCCTATTACCTCTAGGATTAAATATAAAATCTTCTGCTTGTCATTTAAAGCCCATTATAGTCTAATCTATTTTTACCTTTCCAGTCTCCTTACAGTTTACTGCCCCCATGCACTTTGAGATCCAGCTGTACTAGTCTGTGTGATGTTCCTCACACACAACAAAAACTCCATTTCCCATCTCTGCTTTGCATTAAATGGTTCTGAGGATAACATCCCTTTTCCCTCTGATTCTCAGTTTTCCTGATTTTCTTATGATCAAATATTGCATTTTGTAGGAGATCCTACCTGGTTTTCCCATCTGTTATTATCTATCCTTCTGACATTGCCTTTCATCTACTGCATACACCTTATGTGTATTTAGTTATTCTCACATTGTCTCCTGTATTTGAATGTTATCTCCTTGAGGACAATGGCTACTTTTGTATTTCTTTGTATCTCCACCACTTAGCATTAGTAAGCTCTTCATATATAATTTTCCCTAAGTGATTGGTAGAGGGAAAGGGGAAATGCAACCAATATAGAAAGAGTGACAACCCAGCAGCATTGAGTGATTTAATGGTGGACTGATAGTGTTGATGAAACTAAGTTTCAACTCTTTGTCCTTTCTGTTGAAGGAACTCTTCAGAGAAACAGAGCTAAACTGTTTTTTCCTGAACTCCTTTCTTCCTTACCTTCTTCCTTCCTTTCTTCCCTCCTTCTTTCCTACCTTTCTTTCTTTCTTTCCTCCTTTCTTCCCTCCTTCTTTCCCTTTTTCTTTCCCTTCTTCCTTCCTTCCTTCCTCTCTCCCTCTCTCTCTTCCTATCTCCCTTCCTCTCTCTCCCTCTCCCTCTTCTTCTCTCCTCCCCTTCTCTCCCCCCCCCCACCCGGTCTCTCTTTCTTTCTTTCTTACTATTTGGGGGAATGCGGCTAGGTTAGAAAGCTCAGATCCTCCTCATCATCCTCCAGATTTCTCTTTCCTCTCTTAGTTATTTCCACCTTCAAACAGAGGTCACTTTATTACTATGTATTTTTCTGGTCTTAGCATTTGTTAATATCTTCTGATTTAACTGGTTTCATTGAAATCACATGCCTTTACACAGAGTTTATGATCAGTGTTGACTGCTGTGTACTGTTGTCAAGCAGTCAGTCAATAAACATTCATAAAACATTTACTGTATTGCCAGTCACTGTGCTAAGTATTGGGAACACAAAAGTTAAAGACAGTCCTTACTTTCAGAAGCTCACAATCTAATTAGAGAGACATTATGCAAGCAACTTTTGTGGCTGTTGACTCGGTTCAGTCACATATGACTCTCTGTGACCTCATTTGGTTTTGTTTGGCAAAGATCTTGACCTATTTGCCATTTTCTTCTCTAGCTCATTTTACAAATGAGGAAACTGAGGCACACTGGGCTAAGTGAGTACTTACAAGCTATATTTAAGATAAATTGTAGATAATCAAAAGAGAGAAGGCACTAAAGTTAAGAAAAGACTTCCTTATATAAGGTAGGATTTTAGCTGGAACTTGAAGAAAGCCAGGCAATTTAGAATGTAGAGATGAGGAAGGGGAGCATTCCAATCCAGCCAATGAATATACCCTGTGTGGGCACGTTTGTATCTTAATTCTGTTTCAGGCAAAGGAGAATGAAGGATGACAGAGGCTATCTGGAAATACACAGAATTTAAGGAGGTCAAAGATCTAATTCTCTGTCAGATGTTGGGAGTTTTTTTTAACTGAGGCCTCAGCGAGCTATACATAAGATGATTTTATAGTTATGACTTTGTTTATAGCTTTCTAACCTAGCCGCATTCCCCCAAATAGTAAGAAAGAAAGAAAGAGAGGCAGGGGGGAAGAAGAGGAAGAAGAAGAGGGAGAGGGAGAGAGAGGAAGGGAGATAGGAAGAGAGGGAGGGAGAGAGGAAGGAAGGAAGAAGGTAAGGAAGAAAGAAGGAAGAAAGGAAAGAAAAAAGGAAGGAAGGAAGGAAGGAAGGAAGGAAGGAAGGAAGGAAGGAAGGAAGGAAGGAAAGAAGGAGGGAAGAAAGGAAGGAAGAAGGTAAGGAAGAAAGAAGGAAGAAAGGAAAGAAAAAAGGAAGGAAGGAAGGATGGAGGCAAAATTTTGCCTAACAACTAACTGCCTAACAACTAACCTATATACATATATTTAAATGAAGATATATACATACATACATATACATATGTATACATACATTTGTATATGCCTCTATGTCTGTATTTGGTTTGGACCCATTCTTTCATTGGCATTGGGAACTCCCTCTGCCAATGCAGATCTCAGCTATTCTGAAAAGTTTTAGAGAATTGCCTGAGGTTCTGAGTCTAATTGCCTCTAAGAGTGTCAGAGAAAGGACTTGAATCTAGGTTTTTTTCTACTCCAATGCCTGCTCTCTATCCATCATATATATAGTATTCTAAACCACCTTATCCAGAATTTTATTTCATCTGTCATCTTTCCTGATCTCCCCAGGGACTAGTGCCTTTCCTAGTTCCCCAAATTACTTTCTATGTATTTTAGCAGCTAAGTAGCATAATGAATAGAGTTCCGGGCCTAGCCAAGAAGAACTCAGTTCAAATGAAGCCTCAAATGCATGATCCTGGGCAAGTCAGTTAACCTCTGTTTTTTTATTTCCTCACTGGTTAATTGGGGATCATAATAGCACCTACCTCACAAGTTTGTTTATTGGGAAGATCAAATGAAATAATAATTTGTAAAATGCTAAGCACAGTACCTGGCACAGAGTAGGCATTTAATAAATGCTTTATTTAAAAAAAAAATCTGTATGCGTGTTATATCTCCCTGGCAGTCTCTGAGGGCTGGGGATATTTCATTTTATCTTTGTATCCTTAGCACCTTGCAGCATCTTGCTTAATAAATTCTTGTTGAATTGAATTAAATACACATACACCTTAGCTTTAAATTGCATAGGCAACATTTCCAGGGATATGTAGATGAAATATTGAAGGATGATTTTTGCAGCTGACCTTTTGCCACAATTGGACTTTATTTGGAGACTAGTTAATGTTTATTGAAATCTAATACTGAGTTGGGGCTGCACAGAGCAGATGGTTCTCCATTTTCTATACCCAATGGCCAGACAAGAAACAAGCAGATGGTTGAATCAGAATGTGCCCTGGTCATGTTTCAGGGGATAGCTCACAAATCTCTGATAGTCTAGACTAGAGAATCTCTCCAAAATGCAGCCAGAATTATGTTTCCCAAGTGTTACTATTTCTCTTAATTTCTCTGATCTCCACCCAAAGCATTCATAATCCTATTGCTCTGACTTTTAGACTACCACACTCAGTAACTGGCAACCTGGATTGTAGGTTCGTTACATATTGTATATCTTACATGAAATTGTTTCTCTTTAGGGTTCCCATCCCAACATCAAACTATTCCCTCCAGCAAAAGTATGGTTCTCAATAGCCAAGAACAATGTCCACACAAATTAGAATTCACTAATATCTAGTGTGATCTCCCACAGATGTGCAGTTATAGCCTTGGGGGAAAACATTACAAAGGGCAACAGTGAAAGATCTGAGTCTCATTTCTAAACTGATACATTAAAGAAAGATTCTACTGTTTATAGAATACTCTGTTATAACATTCATTTTAGAAAGTAGAGCATCCTGTTGCTTTTGTTGTTATTTCTGTCATGTCTGACTTTTTGTGATTCCATTTGGGGTTTTCTTGGCAAAGACACTGAAGTGATTTGCCATTTCCTTCTCTAGCTCATTTTACAGATGAGTAAACTGAGGCAAAAAGAGTTAAGTAACTTTACCAGGGTCACACAGCTAGTAAGTGTCTAAAGCTGGGTTTGAATTTAGGTATTCTTGATTCTAGATCTAGCATACTACTCAATGTACCACGTTGCTAACCTGAATTAGCCAACATCAATGAAACTATGATTCAGTACAAAAATTCAGTCTACTATTAACTTTTCAGGAACTTATCTGTTAAATGAAATATGAGAGAACTATACTTGAATTGACTTTCAGTGACATTTTTCTTTTGCTACCAATTACGCAAATCAAAAGTTTGGATGTCTCTTCTTCTTCTGGGATAGAGAATTGAAATATGCAATCCTAGAGTCACAGGATCATTCCCTACTTACCTACTTTTGTTTATTTATACATTTGACTTTCTACAAATTAGGTACCATTTGAAAATGAATAGCCAAATTTTCTCATTAAAAAGAAAGAAAGAGGTGTGATACCTAGACAAAGAAACCAAATTTTTATTAAGTACTTATTCTTTTTCCTAAGTTACAATGTTGTAGTAATATCTGGTGTTTTATATTCTAGCCAGACAACTGAAGAAAATTCTTCCTAATAAAAGACTCCTACTTCTTTTATTTTAATTTGCAGGTTGCCTGAGACCTCTGGCTTCTGCTAATGGTTACGTCAACATGTCTGAGTACCAATCCAACTTCCCCGTGGGAGCAGTGATTGCCTACCACTGCTTCCCAGGATTCAAACTAGAGGGGTCAGAGTATCTCGAGTGCTTATATAACCTTATCTGGTCATATAGTCCACCCAGGTGCCTTGCTTTAGAAGGTAACATATCTTATTATCTTCGGTGTTTTATTGAGGTCTATTAAACATGTACATTTGAATGAGTTGGAGAAAAGCTCAGAGGAAAGTCTTGGTAATACATTTGGAACAGGAATGTATCATGCTCTGCTCTAGTCTTGAATCCATCAAGTTATTTATAATATTTTTCATGAGATCTTGTTGTCAGTTGACCAAGAAATAAAATTCATTTCCCCCATTTTTCTGTTTTAAACAGGGGAGTGGGAGAGAGGAAGAAAGAGTGAAAGTTTCAAGCATCAAAGGCTAAGCTGAAATATCTATGTTAAATGAATTGTCTTATAAAATTAATTTTTCCACAACAAATGAAAACAGACTGTATTATAGCATCATATATCTCATTCTTTTTTTTTTTTTTTTCATTGTTATGTCGATGCTTCCACTGTATTTTCATGTACTTTATAGCTGGGTTGTAAATGTTTTCCTGCAAGTGTGAATGAGATAGCCTGAAAGCAAAAGCTTTATTTCTTTTAGTTATATATGCATATATGTGCACAGACTTGCAATTATTTTAGGAGGCAGTAAATACTTGAGAGGACTGACCAACAGTATAAGACAAAGAAGGAGAAGGGATGGAAATTGTTGTAAAAAAGGGAGGGCCCATAGGGAGAGAATTCATAAGAAATTTTGATAGAGAACATGTATACCTTCTCTCTCATTGTTTTTCAGGGACAACTACCATAAACAAAGATTCCCATTGGGTTGGGTTTTGCTCTCACTTCATCTGTGAAACAAGAGAATTGAACCGGATGATTATTACGGGTTTTTACAGCTATAAATGCTATGGTGTAGAGAGAGGAGAAGCTAATATACTTTTGTTTCCTATCATTTCTAGCTCACAGTGAAACACTGTTCATTAAACAACAAAGTGCTATGGGTAGAAAAGGGAGAGACAACTAAAACAAAAGAGCTAGGAGATAGGGTCTCTTTCTTCAAGGAGCTTCCAGCAGAATTTACACTTTACTTGAGAACACCAAGCTCGAAAGAAAATAAGAGAATGGTGACCCATCAGCAATACAACAAAATCACAGAGCTGCAGAGTAAGGAGGTACTCAGAAGTCATTTGTCCCAATCTGTACCTAAATAGGAATGACTTCCACAATAGCCTCAATAAATAGTCACCTGGCTTCCTCTTAAATACTTCCAGTCTTTGTGGAGAATTGATTATGTCATGAGGAGGTGCTCATTCTATTTTCTGGACAGTACTAGCTGTTAGGAAGTTTTTCTTTATATTAAACTGAAATCTTATGACTTCATATTTATTATCCCTTCCATGTTGCATGTGTCCCTGAGATCTGGAAAATCAGTGTAAAAATTTTTAGCCCTCCCTTTTTACCAAAGAATTCTGATTTTTTTTTTCCTTTATAAGATGTTTATAGTACCTTACTGTAAAATTTAGGTATATTTATGGTATTAAAAGATCAAATGTGATGATATTATACAATATTATATACATACACACACACACACACACACACACATTTCTGGTTTTTAAACTTGTGTCATCTGCTGGTCTTTCCATGTGATCTGCAGCTTCTGCAAAACTCCCCAAAATTCCCATTTAATTTTTTATGTTGATCTGCTATATATCAAAACCATGTTGGAAAAAGTTGCAATATGGAAAGGATAACTGTGCTATGACTTCATTCTGTTCTTTAGAACTAATCAATCAATCAATGTAAACTCCTTGCAAGTAGGGATTGTTTTATTCTTAATATCTGTGGCCAAAGTGCTTAGCACAGTGTCCAATATATTCAGTTGTTCCATCCAACTCTTTATGATCCTATATGGGATTTTCTTGGCCAAGATACTGGAATGATTAGTCATTGCCTTCCCCAGTGGATTAAGGCAAGCAGAAGATGAATGACTTGGCCAGTTATACAACTAATAAGTGTCTAAAGCCAAATTTGAACTCAGATCTTCCTGACTGCAGGCCCAGTACTATATCTACCAAAGCATCTAAGCTGCCTTAATATATGTTTGGCACATAGCAAACACTTAATAAATACTTGCTGATTGGTTGATCAGTAAGTCTTTGTTCCAAAGCAATGCACTACATGCTGGAGATGGAAATACAAAGAATAAAGTAATCCCAATTCTCACGAAGATTAGGCAGCAATGTATACATATTTAAGTATATATAGCATAAATATATAGAATAAGTATGAACAAAATAAATACAAGGTCCTTAAATACAAGAAAGGCAGGGAAGGCTCTAGCAGTTGGATATAATCTTCATCTTAAAGGAAGAAAAGGATGTTATGAAGTCAAAGGGAGAAGGAAGTGCATTTCAGGTAGGGGGATAAAATGCCTGGTGGAGGAATAGAGAGAACAGTTATAATCCAGACTAGATTATAAAGTTTGGGAAGGGGCTTAATATATATTGAGGCTGAAAAGCAGTTTTGTAAGTCTCTAAAAAACCAAAAGAGGAATTCATATTTTTCTTCTAGAGACAATAGAGATATTGATATTGATATTTGTTGAGCAGAAGAGTGACATAGTGTACTTAAGGAAAATCATTTTAGTTGCACCATGGAGGATGGACTAGAGCAATACAAGATTTTTGAGACAGGGAAATCAATAAGTAGAACATTGCAGTAGTCCAGGTAAAAGAATACAAGAGTCTGATCTGATTTGGTGGCTGAGTAAGTAAAGAGATGGAGCCACATTAAGGGAAACATGTAAGTAGAAATGACAAGATCTGATTACTGATTGGCTATATAGAAAAAGTATAAGTGAGAAGTTGAGATTATGAACTAAGCGAATATAAGAATGGTAAAGCTTTTGGCAGAAACGTGGAAGTTTGGAAGAAATATATGAGGAAGAGATAATGAGATCTGGTTTTGATATATTAATTTTGAGATGTCTCTAGGACATCTAGTTGGAAACATCCAGTAGACATTTGGTAATGTGGCTTAGGAAAGGCTGGAGCTAATTTATATTTCTGTGAAGTATCAATTTAGAGATGCCCAGTAAACAGGTGGGAGATAAATTCACTACAAGAGAGTGTACAGTGAGAAGAAGATCCTGGATAGTGAACAACCACAGATAGGGTTCATGATAAAGATGAGAAACTAGCAAAGGAGAAGGAGAAATAGAAGGTTAGGAGAACTAGGAGGGAGTTCTGATCAAGAATACCTGAAGAGGAGAGAATATCCAGAAGGAGAAAATACTTTGCAGGATCCAATGCAGCAGATAGACATAAAAAAAAGAGGACTTAGAAAAAACTATCAGATTCATCAATGAATGGATCATTGGTGAATGAAGAAAGGAATTTCATTTGATTGATGGGATCAAAAGCCAGATTACAAAGTACTGAATAGGAAGCAGCAAGCATAGATAGCTTTTTCCAGGAGTTTTATTGAAAAACAGAAAAGAGATAAAGGATGATAGCTTGGGAGGAGTTTTAGAGAAAGTTTTTTTAAGGTTATAGGAGACTTAGATGTGTTTGAAGGAAATAGGAAAGGAATCAGTAAATAGGGAGAGGATTTGAGACAAAGGAGGGCATAATTTAGGATGCAATCTCAAATCAACAAGCATTTATTAAGCACCTACTATTTGCCAGGTATTGTGCTAAATGATAGAAAAAGTAGGAAAGAAGAAAGAAAAGAAGGAAGGAAGGAAGGGAGGGAGGGAGGAAGGAAAGAAGGAAAGCCATTTCTGCCTGCTCTCAAGAAGCTCACAGTCTAATGTGATGAAACAACATAGAAACAATTATGTAAAAAAATATGTTCAAAATAAAATGAAGATAATCTTTAAGGAACTAGCATTAAAAGAATCAGGAACATCTTCTTGCAGAAGGTGAGATTTTAACTAGAAGAAAAATGAGGCAAACCAGAAGATGGAGATGAGGAAGGAGAGAATTCCAGACAGAGGGGACAACCAGGGAAAATGTGCAAAGGCTGGAAATGTTTGAGGAGCAGTAAGGAGACCTGTGTCACAGAGTACCAGGAGGAGAATAAGATATGTGAGAAGACTGGAAAGGAAGAAAGGGGCCTATTATGAAGGATTTGTTGAAAGAAACTGCTGGGGAACAGAGAAATGGATAACATCAAGAGTACATGTAGAAGGGTTGGCTTTGGCAAGGACAAGGGCCATTTCTTTGTTAGGGAATGAGGAAGAGGAGAAAAAAGATAAGGGGTTATGTCAAAAGGTTTTGAGATAAAGAGAAAAGGAGAAGAGGGAGCTATGGCTAATGGCCCTTTTCTCAGAAAAGTAAGAGATGGATAAGATATTTGACTTTATAAGATAGGGGGAGAAGGGAAAGTGGGTGAGTATAGAGGAAGAGAAAGTTTGAAATAGCTCCTGTAGGGAGTGAAAGTAAAAAAATCAACCAGGGAGAAATAAAATAATAAGTTAATATTCACATAATATTTAATACTATATGTTATTCATAAAATATTTCAATTATATTAATATTTTAATATCATATTACTTGTATGAGATTTTAATTATATTAGTAATTTTAATATATTACTTGTAGGATATTTTAATTATATTAATATAATTATTAATAATTAATACATTGATTTCTAAAGCATTTTATATACATTCCATGTTATTTGATCTATACAACAACCCTATGAAATAGGTACTATTATTATCCCCATCTTACATATGAGAAAATTGAGGCTAAGAGAAGTAAATGAATTGTCTATAGTCACACAGATAGTAAGTGTCTAAAGCAGAATTCAGACTTAGGTTGTCCTGATTATGGCACTTAGTCTATTCACCACCTAGCTTCCTTTATATAGTGAAGCTCAGTTGAAGTTTGATAAACCCTATTTGTAATGTCCCCTGTTAGTACAATTGTGGAACTTCTTTAGCTCTGTTCAGTAGTCCATGAGTAGGAGTGGAGAAAGCAGATGGTAGATCAAGCTAATTTCTTTTCCACATGGTTCTGTCTCAAATACTAGAATTGAAGCTAACTAGAATTAAAATCTATCCAGGTTAAAAATTCACAGATTTTTTTCAGCTGTTTTCAAGCCCCTCACTGTTCAGATTAGCTTCTTTTGGATGTACCCAAGAAGGATGTCAGTATCCTTCCTAAAGATGTACCCAAATTGAAGGAAATACGTGATCTGTAGTGTGGATAGGACAGAGGACAGAAGCAGGACTAATAGGGCCATCATTCTGGATACAGCATTTCTAGTGTTAAAGGAGCTCAAATTACATTAGCTTTTGTAACTTATTTTATACTACTGACTCACATTGAATGTTCAGGCTCACTTCCCACTACAAAAAAAAAAAAAAAAAAAAAGTAGTTTTTTTTTTTGTTTGTTTGTTTTATTAATGTGAACTGTTGTCCAGAAACATTTTTGTAAAGCTTATTTTTTTTTCTGGATTAATGAAGAATTTGCATTTGTCTTGCCATGAATTATCTTAAGAAGAAAGTCAGAAGTTACCAAAGTCACCAAACATGACCAGCATACAACAGCACAGAGAGAAATAAAATTTATTACATCTTAATAGAAGGGGACCTAGATGGTACAGTGAATAGAGCACTAGCCCTGGAGTCAGGAGGACCTGAATTCAAACTTGGTCTCAGAAACTTAAAACTTGTATGACCTTGGACATCACTTAACCCCAGTTGCTGAAAAAATAAAAAAGGAAATGATTTGTTACTAATGTAATATTCAATTTCAGATCAGCTTAATTGTGTATAGTTAGAACAACTATTTAAAGCAGAGCTCAAAATCAAAATCATTATTAAATAAAAGGAAAATTAAAGATAAGAAGACATCTCATATCATGATAGCAGCTCCAATTCAACCTGTCTAAATATTGTTAACAGCAAAGAAGAAAACACAAGAGGGGAAGAAAGGAAAGGAAGACAAGAGAAGGAATAAGAATGGGAGTAAAAAGAAGGGGATTAAAGGAGAGAAGAAGAAATAAGAGATAAAAAGTCTAAAGACATTGTTAACATTTCCTGAAGAGAGTTAATTGATACAAAATAGAGTAGGAATTCAGATTATGGGGGATTTAAAATGTCAGGCAAAGAAATCTTAACTCTAATTAAGTGGTAATAGGGAGGCATTGAAGATTTTTGACTAGAAGACTGACATAATAACTAGTTAGTGACCTTCTCTAAGTCTTACTTTACTTATCTGTAAAATGGAGATAATATTCTAGGGATAAAACTTATATTATATTATATGAAAAATATTTTTATATACTGGCAAATCACCATCTAAAGTTAAACTGTTGCTGTCATAAATGTTCTGCAGCGGACCTCAGTCATCTCCTTTCTTTCTGAGTAGCACTGTTTATGATAGAACAAAGCTAAAATTGCAAAATCTTAAACAAGAAAATCAGGACTTTAAAAAAAACATGGGGAACCTGGAAGGATCTATTCATCTCTGTTACATTCATAATCATATATCCAAGGCATATTTGGAAGAGCCAAATTTTTTCTGGAGAAATGTTTTCAATTTCTCAATTTCCCCATTTCTCATTCCTGAGAATTTAATTTAGAAGGAATCACCAGTACTTCTTGACTACTTTCTTAGTACAGTGCTTGGCACATGGTAGGTACTTAATATATGTTGATTTACTGACCAGCTTACCAGTGATTAGCAGGTATCATCCCCCACGGAGCTACAAAGAGAGTTTAAGCTCATGATCCCTAATTTGGAAGAATTTGTAGTCTAAGAATTAAGACAAAAAAAAAAACCTAATGAAAAATCATTCTTGATAGCATCTATATGGATCTCTCAATATAGATAAACCTATATATTTATTCATTTGGAAGAGGAGAGCAATTTTAACCATCTTTTGTCAATCAGGTCGTCAAGTGTCTACTATGTGTCCAGCTAGATGCTAAGCAGGTAGTGAAGTACTATTGACCTTACAATGTTACAGTATTAGAAAAAGAAATGATAATTAGAGATTTGCTCCTTTTTTGGATTTAAAGCTGGCGCCTCAGAGGCTGTTGAGTCCAATCCCTTCATTTCCCAAATAAAGGACATGGAGCCCCAGAATCACACAGGTCATGTAGGAGGTGAATGAATCCAGAACTCAGACTCTAAACAATTTCTTTTTCATACTTCCTCCCTTTCACATTTCCCCCCACTGAATGTCAGTTTAAACACATGTTGTTTTTAACCCAAGGTTAGAGCCAAAGTTTCCCCATCTGACTAACCTGGGTGGGTGGCTCAGCCTTTATTATTCCTGCTGTTTGCATGTTGTAAGTGTCTCCCTTAGAAAGGACTGTGTGTTCTGAGAAGCTTATTTGTGAAAAATGAAGCTACTTACTTTGTGTGAGGTACAGAGGCAGCGTAGACTCGTGTTAATAGTCTGAAAGGTGGGAAAATAGGAGAAATATTGAAGGTTGTAAAAATAAATAAATGAAACCACAATGCAGTAAACCGTTTCTGAAGAAATGTCAAGAGAGATGCATGCAGAGGCGGTCTTGGGAGAAGAGGTAATAAAAACACACTTAGAATCTATTAAGCACCCAGTTCCATTTAGACTGGTGCTGTGCTCACTAACAATGTGTGACTGTGGAAGAGAGGAGTTACCTTTCCTTCATGGTGGAGAGTCTTTCAAAAGTCACGGAGTGTTTGGAGCTTTCAGCTACCATTCTAACTCAAATAGCTGGAACTACTCAGGTATCCAAGTACAAAACCAGAGTTAGATTTAAAGCTAAATCTAACCTCTCCTCAATAGACAGGGTAATTATATGATGTTAGAGCCAGGGTAATGAGAGGCAGAAGGAAAAATATCAAGAGTTTGGAGGCTCTCTATTTGTCACATACAGTGTGGTTGCAGCGGTGTTCAGTGAGCTTTCTTAGGCTGCTTCATTTAGCATTTTTGTTCAGTAGTTTCTGGTTCTTTGTGACTCCTATTTGGGGTTTTCTTGGCAAAGAGACAGGAGTGGTTTGCCATTTCCTTCTTTAGAGCATTTTCACAGATGAAGAAAAGAAGCAAACAGGGTTAAGTGACTTGTGCAAGATCACACAACTAGTAAATGTCTGAGCCTAGATTTGAAGATGAATATTCCTATAATTCTTAATCCCAGCATCCTTTCCACAGCTATATCTCTAGTTACCTCAGGATGTCATTTGCCTAGTTTCTAAATAAAGATAATAGTTTGTTTTTGTTTTTGTTTTTTTAACCAAAAGTCTTTTCCCCACTGGATCACTAAGAAAAAAACATGAAATCAAAACTAGAAAAAAAAAACAGTCTTATTATTAGGAATAAAGGGTAAGAAGGAAGCATTCAAACTCAGAAATCTACACTGCTTTGTATAAGATAAGGCAGGGCATCTTAAACTTTTCCCACTCGAGACCCCTATTACACAAGAAACTTTTACGTGACCCCAGACATAAAATAGGTTTACAAATCAAATATTTACTGATAATAAATCATAAAGAAATTTATTTTAAAACAATTCATTGGTATACATGAAATTTTACCATTCATTAAAAATGAAAGCAAATTTGCATAGTAATGAGATGGATGTGCTTATTTATTTTTACATAAATAATTCAGTCTTGATGGAATATTTCACACTGAAGGATGAGCAATCAGAAACATTTTATTATTGCCAAATTTTTCACAACCCTCACATTCAGTTACGTGACTCCCATATGGGTCCCACAGTTTAAGAAACTTTGGTATAAAAGATTATCATAATTGGCATGTCTCATCCACTTCAACTGAAATCCTCTTACATGCAGCCAGATCACTTTATGTGTCCCTTATTCCCTAGAGTTAAATAGAATAGTTAGAATGGATACATTAACTTTTGGGAATATTTCAAAGCTTTTGCAGTGAAATATCTGTAGCATTAAAAGAGTTAGGGAGGGTTAGGATGATAAAGCCTTTCCTTTATTTTATCTGCTACTTCCTAAATCTAATACGAAGTTACAATTTAGAAGGAGGGATGGATTCCAGGAAAGCTTCAAATGAGGTCACCAAAGGCTTGGAGTATGAGTTAGTTGCCTTGTTTGTTTATTTGTTTTCTCTAATAGGGGAATAAATGACTCCAAGGACTACAATTTTTAAAAGGTTTCATTTATAATGATTTAGGCAATGACTTCTCCAGTGTTGACATTTTCAATGGGCTTTTTCTGCCTATGTTTCTGGCATTTCTCCCAGGAACAAGGGGACCTGACCTCATTAGAAACAGAACATCTCAAACTTTTTTGGTTGTTTTTATATTTCACCAAATACAGAGGGCAGAATGTCCCAAGTGATTTTTTTCCTTCCCCTGTTGACTTCAAAGCTCACATGGACTGAGAGAAAAGTTTAATCAGACAGTTTCTGATTCAATTACATGGAATACAGCAGTGTTATTTCATAAGAGCCTTATAGTGTCCAGGGAGCCTTTTAAGTCTATGTCTTTTTATAAGAGGGAAAAAAAATAAGAAACTGAAAAACCTGTTTGGCCAAATGTAAAATAACTTGAAAGGTTCCCATTTGGGTTCAAAACTCAAGGCCCATGTAGTTTTTGCAGGTTCTAAGTTCTTGTCCTAGATTTTTCACGGACTTTTTTCATCAGTAAAAACACACCTAGATAAAAAAAGACCTGTCACAATTTCTCCTACCAGGAATCCCCCCTTAACTCAAAGGATTCCTCCAGACTTCAAAGGGAATTCTGAGTAAGGGACGGGATTTTAACAACAGAGAAATCTGGCCTTTAACCCTTAGAAAGATCAGTGATTTATTGTTTCTGGCCTTGGCTCCAGTGATTCAAGCTGAATCCTTTCCAAATCATTCTAGGGATGATTATTACTAGACGACAAAACGTTTACTATCAATAGGTTCTTTAAGAAATTAAGCCTATAAACTGAAAACTAGCTCCTCCCAACATCCTGTTCTTCCCTCTCTAATCTATTTCTCCCTAGGTCCAGAACACCTGTACTCTGGGAGTACAGGGGAGCAAGAGAGAGCCATTGTGTGAGTTTGTGCAGAATAGAGAGATCCATAAGGACAATTTACATACCTACTCCTCATTATACCTCATTTCCCATTCTTTAGCTATCAGTCTTCTGCAATGATAATTACAGATCTTCTGCAAGTATTGTCATTAGACCCACTTATAAAGAAGGAAGCAGGAAACACTGAAGACAGGCCAATTGGAATTGTAGCTGCTTCACATTACCAAGAGGGCCCTTAACACCACAGATAATAATGAGATGTGATTTTGTCATTTTAATCCACCCTTCCTGACCCCCCTCCATAAATGCAAAATTAAGGATTATATCCAAACATTTATTATTACCTGGCCATCTCCCTTCCCATATACCGATTCCAGGCAAAAATATAATGGAACCAATTACAAATAATGGATTTAACATCTCCCATTCAAACTGTATTGTCCTCATTGTCCATTGTTATTACAACAGTTCTAACCTTCAACTTGAAGACTTGAGGGGAAGAGAGCTCCGTGAAAAAAAGCAGAGAGAGCTACTATTGTAGCTATTGTTCCAGGAAATATGTCTGGCCTTAGAATCACAGAATATTTGTGCTAGAAAGCCTAAACAGTGAGGTGTCTTGTCCAAGGTCACACTGCTATATCTCCCTCCACCTTCCCTACCCCTAGTCTCCATTACATAGCTATATTATAAATAGCTTGCACTAGCAGAAATCTCAGTGGATCTTATATATCTCATTTCTTTCTTCCTTTTTTTGTTCTCTTAGGAGAAATCTGTTCTTTCTAGAACTGAAGGAAAATTGGCAATGCTAAGCTTCCATTTCCCCCTTCCAGTCTCTCATGATGCATGTAAGCCTTGTCTAAAACAATATGGAGGCTGCTTTGTAAACAGAAAATGTATTCTGAGATATTGGCATATATATTCTTGCTCAACAGCTTCCACTGCCATGTTTTCTCTCTGGCAACCAAAATCCCTCTATCTGACATAATTTGCATCACAGCCACCTTGTCCGTGACCCTGGCAGAGTTTTTCATTAGAGAGAAATGCAAAATAGCAAACAAACCTGTTAATTTATCATTCTCAAGCAAGAGTAAATTATTCTAATGACATTTCCTCTTCTGTTCCTACATTACTAGAAAATCACAGCCTACAAGTCTTACTAGTATTTCATAGGTATTGCAGGACTTATTAATTAAAAAAAAAACCAACAGCAATAAGTGATTAACATTGGAATGTCTTCCCCTTCTGAGTCAGGTAACATTCTTCTTCTCAGGAGTAGATTGTGCTATAATATCAACTGATTTTATCATCGTCAACTTCATCTTCATCATCATGTTAAATCCTGAAGTGTCAGTGATCCTTAGTATGTCAAAAGAACAGAAAAGGGCCTTTTTTTCTGTTTTTAAACAAATAGAAAAATATTTTCTTGTCCCCCTTTCTTGCATTGTAGAAGCATAGGATAATAGGAATTAAAGCAAGAAAGAAACTTAGAGACCCTCTAATATAACCCTCCTCCTATTTCAAGGATGAAGAGACTGAGTCCATAATGATTGTGACTTATCAAGCATCAGCTGTCTGGGGAGTCTCCAAATCTCTTCTACTAAACTATATCTCTCCCCTCTCCTTTTGAACGGTATTATTTGTGGTTGACCCAGTAATCTGGAATTGTTCCTCATCTTTGCGCCTTTGGGGAGAGTTGCACCAACACAGAATGTATGATTTCTAAAGTTTCAGACAAGAGGAAGGGAATGTTTTCTTTTCACTAGCCCTGCCCTTCTTGAATGCCACATGTCTCAGACCCTTTCTTCCCTTACTCTTCTAGAATATGGCTCTCATTGGACCTGAGTCACAATCCCATAGAAAATCTGTTTCCCACTCTGTATGGTATAATGCCTATCACTTACATCTAGGTATCTTATACCCATCACTTACATAAGGGATTTAGTTCTGACTTTGTGGCAGAGGAAGCGATAGGGATGATTATTCTTACCTTTCCCAACATTGAAGGGTAATCCCAAAAAAGGAATATTTGGTTGTGATTTAAAGTAGTGATATCAAACTCAGATAGAATTGGGAGACTCTAAAGTGTACACATAAGGATCGTTGCAAGAACATAATGACTTAGAAAACCACATATTAACATTTTTTATGCTTTATTGGGTTTTTATTTATTTTGTTAAATATTTTCCAATTATATTTTTATCTGGTTCCCTGCTGTGCAATAATGTAGGCATACTTTTGACACCTCTGTTTTAAAGAATTGGTAGAATGAAATAAAAATACCCAGAGAAGGACTAGAATAGTTTGGGGAAAAAAATCAGCTAGTGCAAGAGGGGTTCTCAAGCCCTATTTATACTTTTTTGCTTCTATCTATATAAAACAGGTTCTCAATGTATGGACAGTTTTCTTCATTGAACTTAAGGAGACTAGCAGTGGAGTGAAGTGGAAAGGATATTGGATCTGGGGTCAGAAGCCCTGGGTTTGAATTCTGTTTCTGTTACATTTGCTATATTACTGATGTGACCTTGTGCAAAGGCATAAAATTTCTAGAATTTCAGTGTCTTCATAGGTCAAACAGGAATCCTAAATTAAATTTCTCTGAGAAAAAATTAAATACTTTTGGTGCTATAGGAACTGTGCTAGGTGCTGGACATTTAAGTCAATCCTTCCCTATGCTAGTATCTTCCCTCTGAGATTACATTCCATCTACTCTATACATGGGCAGCTAGGTAGCACCACAGAACACAGAGAGCCAGGTCTGATGTCAGGAATTCTTTTCTTCCTGAGTTCAAATCCAGCTTCAGACACATACTATCTGTATGATCCTGAACAAGTCATGTAACCCAGTTTGCTTCAGTTTCCTCATCTGTAAAATGGGTTAGAGAAGGAAAAGGCAAACTGTTCCAGTATCATTGACAAGAAAAACCCCAAAATGGGATCACAAAGAGTTGGTCTTGACTGAAACAACTAACAACAACAAGGAATTCTATAAACTGTAGGCAAGAAAGAAATATCTTCCATGACAGAGGCCTGCCCAAGTGAGGAAGGATGAGATAGGGAGAATAGTATGTTCAGGGATAGAAGCAGATGAAAAGTTGAGTATGGGTGACAGCAAGTAGACAAGTTTGGCTAGAACATTAATTTCATGAAAGAAAATAATATTCGATAAGCCTGGAAAGATAGGTAATATGCCATATGTATGCAATATGCATTGAGAATCATATTTGCACAGTGACAATCATCAGTTTTTCTTTATGTGATTAATCATTCCAAATTCCAAACAATAAGAATACTTTTACTTCCTCCCCTGTGATGGCGTTGATAAAGTATAATAACAAGTACCCACTTGAAAATTATTTTCTTAGATAGGAGTCAGCTTAGTTTGGGACCAGGTTTTATGAATTATAATGATCTCTTTTAATCTGTCTCTTGTGGAGACAGAAACAGAATAACAGATTCCTTACCAAGGTCTCCTGCCCTCCTAAGGAACACACAGACAAGACATTGCTTTCCAGACCCAAATGGACCATATTCTGAAGGACGTACACTGACCTACACAAAGCAGAGCTCGGAGCACTGTAAGAAAGAAGGTCCTTATTTTAAAGGAACCTTGGTTGCCAGCATTCCACTTGTGAAGGCCAACAACAGCTCTCCGGGAGAAATTCCCCTGTGTTGAATTAGATGCCAGCTCAGATCACCAGCATCGGGCTCAGCCCACCATTGATCTTTACAGGCTATTTATTGCTTTGGGGAGGAGGGGGAAGAATAACATGATGAGAACATTTTTTTTTCAACTTTGCAACTCCCACAGTTTTTCTTTTCCCAAGCATCAGGGTGGACAGATATGTCAGCCATGCTGCTTGATTCTGAATCTCAGCATTCCTCATGAGCTCTTTTACCTCCTGCAAAGAGTCAGCTAGTGGGTGATAGATCCTGGAAGCCTCTCTCAGTTTTTCTGTATGTGTGTGTGTGTATATGTTCTTCTATTTTTATGTGCTTCATTAATCTGACCAAAAATCTCTTCATGTTTTTGAAAATCCATAGAAAAGTGAAATCTTTATTTTGTGATGTTTAAATGAGTCAGGTCACTGAAATTCATCTAGAACTGGGAAAGGATGAAATCCACAAGTGGGAAAAATACAAAATCTGTTGATCTGCACTTTCCAGTTCATACTAAGTGAATGACTTCCTCATGCTTAGAGAATAACCAGAATCTTCAGTCTGAACATCTTAATACATTTCTTTAAATTCCTAAATAGTTCTTTACCACTTTTTAAAATAGAATTTATCTTCCTTCATTTTTGGGAGTAGAACAGTTTCTACTTTGGAGTAACAACATTTCCTTCTCTGAGGATGACATTGTGCTGATTTTATCAAGGTCAAATATTATAGAGCTTCCTAAATGAGATTCATGATCTTTCAAAAGATGTGGTCCATGAGGCAGCTACATGATACCAGTTATGGAGGAAGGAAAAGTTGAATTCAAATCTGTCCTCAGACACTTAGTAGCTATATGATCCTGGGCAAGTCACTTAATTCTGATTGCCTCCCCCCCCAAAAAAATATGTGTGTATATATATATATATATATATCTATATACACACAGTTTAAGAATATGGCCCAAGTATCCACAATATATGTATTCTTCTTTCAATCCACGTTCATATGGATTTTTCATTCTCCTATTTCCTAGACTGTGATGGGAAAGCCCAGTGCTGGCATTTCAGTACATATTTTTTAGACAGACATTGCAAATGGATCATGAATTAGGCAGAACTAGAATTCAATAGAAGGAGGAGAGTGAGCTGAGTTGCCTTTGTAAAACTACAGTGCTTTTAATGATACAAAGCTTTTCCTTGAAACAAAAGTTCATATTTGTTATCAGTGTTCTTCCTGTGATGTTGTGTGCTTGGAATCGTAAAATAATATAGTATCTAAAGAATTAAAGTTTCAGGTCATGAAAAAGGCAAAACCAGCTAAAACATAGCCCAATAGATAATGGGCAGGAGAAGGAGGGAATGAAGGGGAATACCAAGGGAATAGGACTGATTAATAAGAGAAGATAGTCTGATTGTGTAGCAGGAGTGAGGGACCATCAATGGCCATTTTTTCTCCATTTATATCCACACAATACCAGCAAATATAGAATATTCTCCAATTGGGTAGCTTCCCTTTGGAGGATTTATGGGAGAACATAGATAAAAATAAAAAGAATTGTGATCTAGTAGATACATAACTGCCTCAAGTCCAGCCATAATGACTAAGGCCCAGACATAATGACTTTATCAAATATAACCCTTTGTTTGGCATTCAAAGCTCTTCATAACTTGGCCCCTTCCTACTTTTCCAGTCTTCTTATACTTTATTCCCCTTCACACTCTCTACAATCCAGTGGTACTGATCCTTAAAAAGACACTCCAATTCCTGACTGTGTCTGGGGCAGTTATCTGGCACAGAGGATAAAGCACTCTGCTTGGAATCAGAAAGATTCATTTTCCTGAGTTCAAATCTAGACTCAGACACTTACTAGTTCTGTGACCCTGGCCGAGTCACTTAGCCCTGATTGTCTCAGTTTCCTTATCTGTAAAATAAGCTGGAGAAAGAAATGGCAAGCCCCTCCAGGATCTTTGCCAAGAAAACCCAAATGGGGTCAATGAAGAATCAGATAAGACTGAAGTGATTCAATAGTAAAAACTCCCATACTTGGAATTTCCTCCCTCCTTATCTCTAGCTGCTACCTCTGCTGGACTTCAAGTTCTAGCTAAAATGCTACCTTCTGTAAGAAGCCTTTCCCAATTACCTTCAATCCTAGTACTTTCCCTCTGTTCATTGTGTATTAATTTATCCTGTCTATAGCTTGTTTGTATATAGTAGTTTGTATGCTATTGTTCCCATTAGACTGTGATTTCCTTGAGAGCAGGGACTGATTCTGCCTTTATTTTTATCTCCAGTGTTTAGCACAGTATGGTAGGTACTTAAGAAATGCTTGTGTGCTCCTTAACCTTTCTAAGACTTTTAAGATGATGCAAAACAGTTGCCAGTCTACAGTGGCAGGGGGGATTTCTTCCTCAGGTATTCCCTAGATAAATGAAATCTCAGATCTAAAAACCAGATTTCTCTCTGCCACCAAATAAACAAGAGATTATTGCAGGATGCAGTTTGGTTGTACAATGTTATGTATGTTAGAGAGCAATACTCACATCAGTGAGGGTTTCATTTCTCTTCAACAACCAGGTATAATACACCAGCTAATAATTATTTTAAGCCAGTAATATGGATCGAGCTGTTCCTAGTTGCCATCTTGGAAATCACTCAGGATTCTTTAGTTGAAGAGTTTTAGGGCACTCGACTTCTGGGATTTCTTACCTTCTCTCCCAGGATAACTTTTTGGGAAGAACAAGGTAGAAAATGCTTGCATTTCCTGTTCCTTCTGACATCTTGTATCATTTGCACTTTTATAGAGCATCTATAACACTAAAAATCCTGCATTCAAAATTCTTTGATCCTTCTGTGGGGGATATGATTCTTTACAATAAGATGATGTTGGATTGTAAATCATTTCCAGATTTCTATCAAGTTAGGGTCCTTGGAGACAACTCTGCACTTTCTCTGATAACTCATCTTTCTCTCAGTAATAGTTGCTTTTGAAGAAAGGTCCAGGTCTTCATCCTCCTATTCTGGCCAATTCATTCAATATAGGATGAAAATATAATGCATTTTTATCCCCATCTTTTCTGCTGATGAAAGAGGGTTTAAGAGGCTCAGGTGCCACAGGGGAAAGAGTTGAGGGAAATAGTTTGATGAAAAAGAAAAGAAAGCCCTGTGTATTGGAATTTAGCTTTTAAAAAATTAGTTTTTGAGCAGAGCTACTCCAACTATTGTCCTTGTTTTCAGACATAAAACAGTTTAGTTTTGGGGGGTTTTTTACTTTAAGATGGAAAATAGTTTATCTGAAGGAAAGTGTTTTCTAAGAGATAGGAAAGTTATTTTTGTGGAATAGTAGGAATCGTAAAGTTTCAGAATTCTGTCTCTGAAAACATCTATCCCAACATCTACTCAAAGTATATAGCCCCCCCTTTTTTTCAGCAAATCTCCCAAATTTCAGTAAAAGAAGCCAGATAGACATCACTTAAAAACTTCCAAGTGATTCATAACTCACTATCTACCAAGGCATCCATTCTATTTTGGAAATATCTCTAATTGTCAGAAAGTTTTTCCTTCTTATTGTTTAATCATTCTAGTTACATCCAACTCTTTGTGGCCCCATTGGGGGTTTTCTTGTTTTTTTTTTGTTTTTTGTTTTTTTTTTTGGGGGGGGGTGTTGGTTTTTTTGTCATTTCCTTTTCCGGCTCCTTTTACAGATAAGGAAACTGAAATAAACAGGATTGAGTGATTTTTCCTACAGTCACTGAAGCTGGATTTGAACTCATCTACATGAGTCTTTCTAATTTCAAGCCTAGTATTCTATCTATCATGCCTCCCAGCTGCCCCTTGTCCTTATGTGGGATCAAAATCTAACTTCCTTATGCTCAAGTCTAATCTCTCTCACATGATAGTCCTGAAAATAATTGAAAACTGCTATGATTTCTTTCCCAGGCTAAATCTCACAAATTTGTCCAATTGGTCTTTGATGGACATAGTTTCTAGTCCCCTCATCATTCTGGTATCACTCAAAGCATTCTAGAATCTCAAAATTAGAAGGGACCTCAGGAGGAGTCTACTTTAAGCTGTACCTGAGCAATATTCTTTTAAAATGTGGTTCTCAGACATAAAACTCCAGATGCTGTAATTCCTTTTATTTAATATATTATCCTAGTGTAGCAAGGATGGGATTTATACTAATTATAAGGTCTGAGTCTTGAGGCAGCCTTACCCATAAAGTGGAGACAGTATGAAAGAGCTGATGAGCCAGTGCTCTACAGGGGTCAGACAGAGCATAAGATACTGCCAAGTGGATATTTGAAAAATCACGCTTCCCAGGAAGAATATTTTTCTGGGTCTATACCTGTCTCCACTGCTTCACCAGTGATGAACATGCCTCAGAGAGAATAGCTGTGCTTGAAATAATAGCTAATAATAACAGTCAGTGTGTATATAACACATTAAGATTTTCAGGATTCTTAATAAATATTATCTCAATTTACCAACACAACCTTGGGAAGTATTTGTTATTATCATCCCCATTTTTCAGATAGAGATACTGAGGCAGACAATTTAAGTGACTTGCCCAACTACTAATTATCTGGGGGCTAGATTTATACTCAGGTCTCCCTTGACACTCTAGAGGAGGAATAAAGAGAATTAGTGAATGAAAAAGCAGCATCATTGATTGCTCATCTCAGTTCATGAGTTTCCCATGACTAGAATTTGATCCTCTGGGATACCATGAATATGAAAGCAGGAGTTTTGGTAGCTCCCAGTGGGACTGGCTGAGTCTGATCACCCAAACTTGCTCTAGAAACTCCTGGCTTTGGTGTGTGCTCATTGATCAGTTAAGACTCATCTGGATCTGAAGATTGCCATAATCACAAGGCCTGTACAATTATTATTTAATTATATTTGATTTATTCCTTTTGCTTCTGAGGTCATGAGTAAAGACTTTATAATTAAGCCATACCTTTTTGCTTGGCTCCATTTTGCCATGTTTCTAAGTATCGATTGAAATCTAGCACAAATGAAAAAGGGTAGAATCTAGGTAGCACCATAGTGCACCAAGTGCTGGACTTGGAGTCAAGAAGACTCTTCTGAAGTTCAAATCTGGCCTCAGATACTAACTAGCTGTTGACTGGGCAAGTCACTTCACCCTATTTGCCTCAGTTTACTTCATCTGTAAAATGAACTAGAGAAGGAAATAGCAATCTTCTCAGTAATTTTGCCACAAAAACTCCAAATAGATCATGAAGAATTGGACACAATGGAATAACAACAACTAAAAGGGTTTTTCTAATGAGGGTAAAGATTAGAAGGTGGAGCTGAGAAACAATTAATTAACAAATAACCTGATACGTTCCAGGACTGTTCTAAGCACTGGGTTACAAAAAGAGGCAAAAGATTGTCCCTTCCTGCAAGGAATCCATGATGAAATGGGAGACACAACACACAGAACAAGCTATATTCAGGATAAATAGATAATTGTTATCAGAAGAAAGGTATTAGAATTAAGAGGGGTGGGAAAAGGCTTCTTGTAGAAGATGGGATTTTAATTGGGACTTAAAGGAATCTAAGGAAGTTGATAGATCAGGAGAGGCAGGCCATTTCTTGGAGCATGGCCAAAGAAAACAAGCAAAAAGTGATATTTTCCCTTGGACATCTTTTGATGTTCAGTGGAGCACATGGCTCCCAAGTTAAGTGTTAAGTAAGCACTTTCATTAATAGCTAGAGACCAACTCCTTATGGGATAAATTAGTATTATATACTTGCACCTAAGTGGATTTGTAATCTCATCAATGTAGGCACTCTTCCCAATGATATTGAGAACAATCTGTCTATGCTTGCTCATCCAATGTAACTTTTGTCCACATCCTCCTATTAGTTCCCCACCACCTCCCAGAAGAATCTACTCACTCACTGTATGGAGGCCTTTGTTCTCCTGACCTTGCATAGACCCTAACGAAGCTTATAGGTTGTCATAAAATTACAAATTTAGAGTTAGAGCCCTTTTTGTAGTGGCAAAGAATTGGAATTGGGTGGATGTCCTCCAGTTGGGAAATGACTGAATAAGTTATAGGATATGAATATTATGGAATATTATTGTTCCATAAGAAATGATGAGCAGGATGATTTCAGAAAAGCCTGGAAAGACTTACATGAACTGATGCTGAATGAATTGGGGAGAACCAAGAGAACACTGTACACAATAACAAGATTGTGTGATGATCAACTATGATACACTTACCTCTTCTCAGCTATTCAACGATCCCTTCCAATAGACTTGTGATGGAAAGTGCCATCTGTATTCAGGAAGAGAACTATGGAAACTGAATGAGGATCAAAGCATACTATTTTCACTTTTTGTTGTTTGCTTGTTTTTTTTTTCTTTTGATCTGATTTCTTTTGTACAGCATGACAAATATGGGAATATGTTTAGAAGAATTGCACATATTTAAACTATATAGGGTTGCTTACTATCTTAGGGAGGGAGGGAGCAAGAGGACAAGGAAAAAAATTGGAACACAAGGTTTGCAAATGTTAAGGTTGAAAACTATCTTTGCATGTATTTGGAAAAATAAAATACTATCAAAATTTAAAAAAACAAATTTAGAACTAAAAAAGTTATCTGTCTAATCTTTCATCTGTAAACAGATGAAGAGTTTTTAAGTCACTTGTTCAAAGTTACACAGATAGCTAGTAGGTGGCTGAACAAAGATTTGAACTTAGATACTATGACTTCAGAACCAGATTTCTCTTTCACTGTATCATTCTATCTCCTTCCATCAATTGTCCTTGGCTCTTGTCACAGACCAGCCCACTGTTATTTCTAGTTATACATTTCTCTGATTTACTCTTATCACAGCTCCTTGTAATGGCAACCTGTAAAAGGATTAAGTATAAATATAATAAGCATAATAAGAATCAAATTATCTTTTTGGCTGCAGCCTCTCAGATATAGCACTCCAGGGATTTCTCTTCAGATTGATAGCACTCTATTAAATAATACTATTTTCTGTGGTCCCTGTCAATTTAGAAAGAAGGCAACTTCAGGGCTCTGTCTTAGGCCTGTCTTGGGTGAAATCCATTGTTAAATTTTCATAGAAATGTCTTTTGTCATCACTTTCAATCATTAGTCAATCTCTAATAAGTAGCTTCTGGTTTTATTCTCTCCCAGTTTTATTATTCCTGACTTTTTAGAGTTATTGTCCTTTCTCACTGGTTACCCAGCTTCCACTAAGACTGGCCTGTGTTTTTGAGATAGATTGGGTCCTGAAGTAGCAAAATCCTTCTCTATTTGAGCTCCAGCTAAAGTCACTTCACTTCACATTGAAACTATTCTCTTTATAGAATTCTGAACTAGTTCCAATATCCCTTGAACTCTACCCACATACATTTTCTTTTCTAACCTTGCTTCTACTCTAGGAACACAGTTTTCTAATAAATTCTTATGAGCTGAGTCCATGACCACATTCTGGGTTCTTCCTACTTCTCCTTCCTCTTGTCATACATAGAATCTCAGAATTTGAAGGCAACTGAAGCCAAAATCTAGAAGCATCAAGTTCTCGCTAATATTTCTAACAAGTAGTTATTCAGCTATTACTTGAAGACATTCAGTGATAGGAAACTCATTATCTGCCATGGCAGGTTGCTGTAAAAATTAAGGCTTTTAAACAGGTTTCCTTCCATATGGCTTTACAGAGCTCATAGTCCATATGTGCACAACATGTTAAAGAAATCCTCTTTTACCTGCTATCCTAACCCTAGAATTGCAGTCCCAGAGTTGGACATTCCCTTAGAAAAATAACCCTAAATTAAAACCCTAAATTTAAATTTTCTCATACTTCCCCACCACACTAATATCAAACTTCAATGATACTGTAGAAAGATATTAACATTTTATATTTCTCTTCTCTTCCCCTCCTCCTCTCATTCATTATTTTTTTCTCTCTTTTCTTTCAGTTTCTTTTTTTCTTTTTCTTTCTCTCATGTTCTCTCTCTCTCTTTCTCTTTCTCTCTCTCTCTCCCCCTTCTTTCCTTCCTTCCTCCCTTTTCATTCTTCCTTATTCAGTTCTTGTAATTCCCCTTTCCATTTTCTTCCTCTCTTGATCCCAGGAGCACCTATGGGAATTGCTCAGCCCCACTCTAATATAAAGAGACTGCTGAGTCCTAGGCTAGACTGAAAAAAGGAAATCCTAAACATTTAACCTAAATTACTACTAGCTTGCTCCGTGCTCTATAGGGAAATTTACTTCCTATTCATTTTCTGTGTCCAATTTTCCACTTTTAGGAAAACCAAGGTGCTCGACTTTCCAATAGGTAAATCTGGATTGCCAGGATTGAAAGGTTCAGCCTATTGCTACCATTTTGTAGAGGATTCATGGTAGACTTCTGAAAATTGCGCTTGATTTACCTGGTGGCATTCTTATCACTTCAAGGAAAAATGAAAAAATCTAATCAGCATCCACAGTGATTTGTCAGCTTTTTATTTTGATATCAGCTTTTTTTTTTTGAGCTCTCAATAGGACTGTTAGAATAAATCACAGTTTTATACCTGCTCTGTCACCTGGGTTCTCTACAGTGGCTTCATGGAGCCTCCAAACAGACCAAAGATTTCTTATGTGAAGCCATAATTTTTGGCACTAAAGTTTCTCCGTTGTCAACAGATGTATGTTGCATTTCTTGTGGGGTGTCCAAATGTGCTAAGGATGAGATGGAGAGTAGATCAAACCTTTCCCTCAGGGTTGCCTTGTCATATAGATCTTAAATTTAATCTGTCAGCACACCTCCCAGCAAATAAGTTCAATAGAGTAGCATACCAGGAAGAAAAAGAGAACACCTGAGTTTCTCCATTATTTCCTTCATCTTGGTTCCAGCAAATCAAAAGAGCTGAATTGTCTGTTGCTTTAGATTTTTCTGGGTTTTTTTGCCTAAGTTAAACCCCAAACTCTAGCCACTTCCACATGATGATGGGGAAAGAGTGCTATATTTAGAACTGGAAGCTAGCAATGTGGTCTTGGGCAGTGTGGCCTTCAGTGGAGATGCGTGGTTTGACAACTTGTGTTGTAGGAGGGATATACCTGTTTAGGTATAAATTGGAATAGATGGCCTCCAAAAATCTCATTCAGTTTTAATATTTTGTGACTTACCCCGCCTTTGAGAACATTCCTTCCCTTCTCTATAAAGTGAAAACTGGATTTATATTCAAGTGGCTCTGTCATTTGCTACTTAGAAGACACTGAACAAAGCATCTACCTATTCTGGGCTTTGGTTTCTTTGTTTTTCAGATGATAGGGTCAAACTAGATAACTTCTGGGGTCTCTTCTAGCTGTAAAGAAAAGTTTTACTACCTGCCTAAGAAGACAAAATGAAATAGTGCATGTAAAGCACTTTTTAACCCTAAATGTGGGTTGTCATTATCACAACAATGTATATCTCCTTTTTCCTGACTGTCCTCTATGCCCATAATTATCTGCCTCTCAGCATCCCTGACTTCTTTCAAGACTCAAATCTCCCTTTGTTCAAGAGGCTTTTCCCAATCCCTCCACTTCTAATGACTTTTCCCCTGGATTATCTCCCATTTACAAGATATATATTGAATGTACATAGTTGTTTACATGTTATCTCCCTCTCAACCCCTTAGATTGTAAGGTTCTTGAGGAAAGGTACCATATTTTTTACTTTCTTTGTAGCCTTAGTATTTAACACAATTCCTGGCACAAAGTAGGTGCCCAACAAATGTTTGCTAATTGATTGATTGACATACAAAACTTCACCTGGATTTTGTTTTTGTTTTGTTGTTATTACAAATCATCTGAATTGAAATAAGGAATTTGGAAAGGACTTGTGAAAACTAGAGAGCACAATGTTGGTTGATCCAAAACCAAGTGAGAGCCAAAGGGCCGGACTTAAAATCCTTCTGCAATGGCTGGTAATAGCAGGTTATTTGTGTTTTTTTCCCTAAATCCTAGAGTAATATCATTGAATCACATGATCTAATTGTAGCATTTAGAATAGAGAAGCTAATGTGGCTTTGGTAAATGGTAATGATAAATCCAGTGATCATCTATTGATGTAAGAGAATGACAATAGACACTACCACCACCATTACCAACAACAACAACAATAGCAACAACAAACCATTGTTGTGTGCTACAATATTGAGTGACAACCCATTTAGCCAGTGACAGAGAGCAAGTACCATGGAGCATGAGAAATGGATTCTCCATTTTTCTAATTCAATGGCAGGCCTGACTAGCACTAAATGAGAATGAAATGAGTGATAATGCCTTAGAAATGTCAGAGCAAGAGAGGACACTGGAAATCTAAGCTGATGTAATGGAAAGGACAAATTAACAAATATTAAGTACTTACCTTAAGGTACAATTATAAACTGTGCAATTATAAATAGCATATACAAGCAACAAGAAAGCCAGTCTCTGCCCTCAGGGGGCTTAAATTCTAATGCAATGTGTTATTTTATAATCCTTAAAAAGGAACTGAAAGGGGCAAGAGTAAAAGAAGGTCTCCACAAAGTTAGAGTGCAAAACCTGGAGAGTTAGGAGTTGGAGGATGGCTGTCTTAGGCACAAACTCAAAATGGAGGCTCTGGGAAAAGGAACAATAGAAAGAGGAAGCAATAGGGGCAGAGAGAGTAGAATCTGGGATTTATATCCAAGTGGCTCTGCCACTTAGTACTTAGAAGACCTTGAACAAAGCACCTACATTCTCTTCATTTCCTCTTTTGTCAAATGATAGGATCAAGCTAGATGACCTCTGTGGTCCCTCTTAGCTCTAATTTGTCCCAAGAGACCTTAAGAAGGACTCAGGAAAGATAATTTGAAGTATTTCCCACTGTCAAGGCCAGAGGATTTAATGGCTTTTTAATTGTCATATAAATAGATCAGAACACTATCCCCAGAATGAGAAATTTCTCTTGGAAATCCCTTCCCCACCCCTCTATCAAACATAGACCAAACCAAGCACTTCCTCTCTCCCATTGGCAATCCCATGGACTCTGACACTCAGTGATGGCTGCTTCCTTGCTGTTCCTTTTTGCAAGACCCAAAGCTCTCCTTCCTCATCTCTGTCTCCTGACTTTCTTGGCTTCCTTTAAGTCCCAGCTAAAATCTCATCTTCCAAGAGAAGCCTTTCCTGACGCACTTTAATTCTTATGCTTTTCTCTATTAATTATCACCAATTTATCTTTTATATATCTTATTTATATGTAATTGTTTACATGTGGCATCTGCCATCACAATGTGAACTCCTTGAGTTCTTTTACCTTCTTTTACACCCCCAGCTCTTATCATACTGTCTGGCACACAATAGGCACTTAATAAATGCTAGTTGATTCACTGGTGTCTCCATATCATCCAGGATATTTATCTTCAGACCTAAATTTGCATTCAGGAAGTAGAGAGAGCTCTTCTTCCCTCTCCAATCTATGAACTTGGCAGCAAGATTCTGTGGGCATGGTGACTGGACCCTGGAAGGGATACCAAGACAACCAAATTCTAAGGTTGACTTTACCCCCAAGCTCCCTGAAAGTATTCATGCCATAGAGATTAGGTGGTGAAGAGAGAGGAATTTCTAGCCCATGTCTCTCTGTAGCTGCTATCCAGACCCTTGGGTCATGGGCTACAGTAGACACATTTAGAATGCAGACATCACACGTGCTTAACATCATAATCATGAACAGCCAGGGCGGGCAGGCAGACCCACTTCTGTAGCCACAATACATGCTGACAACTCTATAGGCACTCAATGAATATTACATTAATAAGAATAAGAATTGAAGAGTAGATTATCAGAGTGCCTGTGGAAGAATACGCAAAAATATGAAACTAGGACTGTGATTCATTGGGACATCAGAAATCCAGAGGACCCAAGTGATAATTCCAACTTCATTCCCTCTCCAGATATAGATTTTTGTTGCATCACACTAGATGAATCTCACAACCATTCTGTACCTCCTTTTCTACATTTGTAAAATGAAAGTTAGTCAACGAGAATATATTATTTAATTCAAGTGGCGAGAGATTATGGCACAGGATGTCATATACACAAATGTATGGATCAAATGTGACTTTTTTTTTCACTGAGAGCAAATTATATTCTTCCTGAGTATGGTCAAATTATGTATTTCAGAGGTAGGAAGTAGGAGAACTCACAGCACTGATAATCCAAACACTGAAAATTTAGAGATCATTTTTAACAGCTTTTGAATGCCATGCTTAATTTCTTTTGTAGCAGACTTGCCTTTCCAAACATATTTTGCTTCAACTTTTATGATGGGAAACATTTTAAGTATTTACTTTGTATAAAGTATTATGTTAAGAAGTAGAGATACAAAGAAATAATCCCTAACATCTGGGAGTTTACATTCTATTAATAAGGATACAATATTTAGACAAATAAGTAAATACAAAATAATTTGAATTGTAAGACAGCACTAGTTTTCTAGTCCTGTCTAATGGAATCAGGACCAGGTTCTTATTGCAGATGGATCTTGGAAAAACATTCTGAGACTTCTAAGAATTAGAGATGCATTCTGGGCATGTAGATGGAAAGTCTTGGAAAGGGGGGATGGCATACTGAGACTAGGAAATAGCAAATAGACCTGTTGACTAGAGAACAGAATATGAAAAGGGAGAAGTCTTGGAAGGTAAGCTCAAGCCAACCTCAGAAGAGTTTGGAGGCCAAGTTGAAGAGTTTGTATTTTTTCTTAGAGGTAAAGAAACCTTAAGTTATTGGTGTAGTGGAAAGAATATTAAAATTGTTCTCAAAGGACCTGATTTTGAGTGCTGGTGCTTCGCCTGTAAGATTCAGGAAGTTACTAAAGATTCTTCAACAAGAAAAGGTAGCACCATCAAGTTGTTATGTTTCATGAAGACTGTTGTAGCAGCTGGGGAATGAAAAATTGATTAGAGAGGGGAAAAGATTGGAAATTTGGAGATTAGATAGGAGGCTGCTTCAATAGTTCAGATGATGAATGATAAGGACTATTTGAATTAAGAGAAGTGCATGGTATTATTATAGTACCTTTCATACAAAGATATATCAAATGGTTTGGGGATGAAGGAATGTGGAAAAGTGGTCATTTTTACCTCTTTGGTGATCAAAAGCAAAAATTCTGCTTGATGCTTCAGCAGTTATATCATCATTTCTCAAGTATTTCATTTTAAATTGGCTTTACAGAAAATAAATAAAAATGGAAAGCAAAATAAAAATAGAGAAGGAAATAGATCTGGGAGATGTTGTGAAAGTAAAACTGAAAAGAAGTGACCGCAGATCGGATATAGGGAATGAAGAAGAGTAAAGAATTGAGAATATGTCCCAGGTTTCAAAGCTGGAGTAGCTAGGAAGGGGGGGTATCCACAACAGATAGAGGTAAGTATAGATGTTTTAAGGAAGACAATTTTGAGCATTTTAATTGCAGACCATGAAGTGCTATATAAACATCAACTATTCTCACTGTTGCAAGCAAAAGAGAAGATGGGAACCAAGTATATATTGGGTAGCAAGGGGAAAAAGGAGTCTATGACTGAAAAGTTAACATTGACTGCATATTTATAATAGAGAGGTGACTGTATACTGTTTATACCACTGAAAAGTCCATCACACATAAGTTAGCCTTAGCAGTTCAGCCTCTATACTAAGGCCATTTCCCTCCCCACCTCTGTTTTACACTCTTGCAGAATACACAGGTACCTCTCCTATTCCGATGAGAAAAAAGAAAAAGTGTTGGGAAGATTAAAAAAAAATAATTATTTCAACTCATTTGAAAATTGTTTTTGTTTAGTTGTTTTCAGTTGTATTCATTTCTCTAACTGTTTTTCAAGTTTTCTTGCCAAAAATTCTAAAGTGGTTTGCCTTTTCCTTTTCCATCTCATTTTGCAAATGAGGCAAACAGGGTTAAATACCTTACTCGTATCATATTACAAATAACCGTCTAATGCTGAATTTGAATTCAGATATTCCTTAGTCCAGGTCTGGCACCGTATCTATTGTGCCACTTAACTATTCCAGATTTAGAAATAAGAGGGGACAATCTTCCACCTCCTCTATATGGAAGAGGAACGAGAATCCTGGTAGCCCCCGTGGTAATCAGGGAAGCCTGAACATATTAGAGAAATTCTGCGCCTGGCCTGCAGAAAAAGCCTTCCAGGATCCCAATGGCAAGTTAGAAGCCTTGCAAAAGCTTGTGCAGGAAATGTGGCATTATTTCATTAAGCCTGTTAGGTTTGTTAGCATTACAGGCCCCCGGATGCAAGGAAGCATATGTTCCCAGGCGAGGCTTCTTTGGAGCCTTCCCCCAAGATGAAATGAGTAGTGATCATCTGTTCATGTTAGGAATCTATGTGCAAACCACTTTATTCTACAATTACCATCTGCTTCGCTGTAGCCACAAACAGAGTCTGGCTCGGGGTGGTGATGAGAAAGGATGTGATGCCCTTGAATCAGGATCTCATGCCATCTTAACAAATGTGGGAAATGGGATTATGTGGCTGGAACATGGCTAAGCCCTGAAGAATCAGCAGACAAGCTCTTACGATATACCAGGCACTGTGATAAATAAAGGCTGGAGATTACCCCCCCAAAAAATGCCCCAAAGTTCCTGCATTCAAGGAGCTCACCATCTAATAATAGAAAAAAAATAGTTATTTATATGCAGAATATATACAGAATGGGCAGAAGGAAATCTCTGAGGGGAAAGCATTAGCAGCTTCTACAGAAGGTGTTTTATGTGGTTCAATCGTGTCCATCTATTTGTGATTTGTATTTTCTTGGGAAAAATACTGGAATGAATTGCCATTTCCTTCTCTAGCTCATTTTACTGAGGCAAAAAAGGACTAAATGATGTGCTCAGTTACACAGCTAGTATGTATCTGAGGCTAGATTTGAACTCAGGGAGTGAATCTTCCTTACTCTGTACTCTATTCATTGTGTTACCTAGCTTCCTCTCTACGTGAGTTAAATCTTAAAGAAAACCAAGTTGTAAAGAATATCAGGTTAGCTTTCAGTTATTGTGTCTCTTTGTCTGTGTTCGACTTAATTATAGCCCTGTATGTGTCAGGCAGGGGAGCAAAGGGGTCAGGAGAGGTTCTTAGCGGATATGGGTACAGATGTAAGAGACACAAACAAGTATGCCAGAGTAATGGAGAGTGAGGTGTGCCGCAAAGCATGTAAATGTTTTCACCTAATGTTTCTCTGCAGTGGCTTTTACTTGCCGTCATCTGAAATCCAACCCCTTAGAAACAACCCACATCTAAAAACTAGAACCCATCAATTACACACCAGGGATAAAGATGAGGGACAGAGATCATAAGCTTTAAATTCTAATCCTTATTCTTCTAGATATACTAGTTTACTAGGTGATACGGGGAAAAAAACCTTTCAGCAAAGTATTTGTTAAGGGATCACGGAATTCTTGTGAATAAGATATGGGCTTGGTGGTGGAATAGATCTAGGACTGTTGAATGATCAGACCAAATAAATATAACAAAAATAACAATCCTCATCCTTCTCCATCACTTATTTAAAATTTTGTTTGCATATATCATTTCATTTGATCCTCCCAACAACAACTATGTAAAGTTGTTACTATCAGTGGTATTATCCTCATTTTACAGAGGTGAAATAATTTGCCCAATACCACTCAGCTTTGAGTGCCAGAGACAGGATTCAAACACAGGCTTCTACGAATTCTAAGCCCAGTGTTTTTTTCCATTTTACTTCTGCTGTCTCCTATTATCATTAAAGGCTTGTCATTTGGAGGAAAAGTCTGTCTTAGTGACTGTCCTTAAGTCTGATCAGATATTCAAATACTCTTTCTTTTCATTTTGCAAGAATAGCAGTAGAAAAGCCTGCCTGTTTCTTACTTTAAAAAAAAAAAGAGAGAGAGAGAGTTAAAACAATGCCTTTTGTCATTACATGCCAGTCATTTCTGGGATGGAAAAAATAAACCTCTTCCCTCCAGATGAAATTTCCCCTTGTAACAAAAACAACTAAGGAAAAGCATCCAATAGTGACCACATATGACAATGTATATCATTCTGCCCATTTAGGGGTAGAATGCTTTTCTTCTTGAGGGAAGTGATGGATTTCATTACCTCTTTCCCAAGATCATCTATTTTTTGGGGGATTCTTGAAATTTGGTTTCCATTTAGTCATCTTTTCATTTACATGGTATAAGTTTTAGTAATAGTGGTGGTGGTAGCAGTAACAGTATTATTGGTTGTACTAGTGATAGTATTAGTGATCCTACTAGTGATGGTGGTAGTGGTGGTAGTGAAGATGTATTCTCACAACAACTCTGGGAGATAGGTGCTACTATTATCCCCATTTTACAGATCGTGAAATGAGGGCAAACAACATTTAAGTGAGTTGCCCAACGTTGCACATCCAGTAAGTGTTCAAGTATAGATCTGAACTCAGATTTTCCTGACTCCATCTTCAGCATTCTGTTCAATACATTGTGTATAATGATCTTTTGGTTCTGCTTATTTCACTCTACATGAGTTCTTGCAAATCTTCCCATAGTTCACTGAATTCCTTATATTTGTCATTTCTTCCTGCACAATAATATTCAGTTACATTCATATGTAACAGACTTTGTAACCATCCCTTAATTGATGCATACCCACTTCATTTCCCAATTTTTGTCAGTTCCCTTGTAACATACTCATCGAGGATGCCCTTGAAATATGTTCAGATTCTCGTAAAAATTTTATGTAAATGGAAAAATAGGCATATAGGCCAGTAATTATTCATGTCCTTTTAGGTGCTTTTTTTGGTAATAATAAAATATATTCCCCTCCCCCATCCTTCTGGTATTTTCCTTTATTCAGATACCTTGATGCCCCCACAATTGTTCCATCTCTAGCATAGACCTCTTTTTTTGTACATTTGATTTGGTCCAGCTGCTTTTCCTATCTTTGTTCTTTTCAATGCCATTTCTATCTCTTTTATAAGCCCATCTGGGACTGTGATATTAGAATCCAAATGTATTAGTTCTATTGTCCTCACTAGTTTATTGTTAAAAATTTATTTTTTGCAGATCATTTTCATCTTGTATATGTGTCTGTTGTCTCTCTAGCTTCCTTCTTAAATGTCCTCAAGATAACTTGGCTTACTTGGATCTCTCATTAAACTCTTTTGAAATCTGTTTAACCCTCTGCTGTTTTGATTTATTAGGTGATACTACTTATAATTTTCTGTGTGGTTCTCTGTAAGATTTTACAATTCGTATTTTAAATCAATGTTGCCTGTCTTGCTTTATCTCTCTGCATCTTATTTGGAAAGTAAGTCAAGTGTTTACTGACTAAGGTGTTGTTTAGGCCCTTTTTGCTTTCATTGCTATGGCAATTGATTTGTACTCATTAAAGTTTTGTTTGAAATTATTGTAATTGGCAATAACGTTCTTTCCTCTGGTCATATTCCATTTTCCAGCATCAATAGCTTGACAAAATAGATTAAATTGGAATTGTTTTAACTGCATACTATATCTTTTTTCATTTGTATTATTCTAGCTTTGCATTAATTTTGTTTTTGTTCTAATAAGCTGGAAGCTGATTCAGAAATGAATCCCTTATCAGTAATGAGTTGCTTCTTGTCTGTTAAAATATAATCAATTTCTTTTTTGTGTGGTATCATCTGACTCTGTCTAGTACTTTCTAATTCTTTTATTGAAAAAAAAATATCTATTTGTGATGCATAGGCATTTGTGTGTTGTCTACAAACATGTCTTTGGTCTCTCTCATTCCTTATTCCTGATCCATATATTCCATTTTTAAGCCATTCTTTCCTTTTTTCATTGAAGTCACCAAATATCAAAGTTATATTCATTTAATTTAGAGGATCCTATTGGGTTCTTTTTAGAATTTCTCTGCTTCTTTTTCCTTTGTCCCAGATTTTGATGCACTATCTGAAATGATTTGTATGGTAGTCTTTTAGAAATATGTATCATAAATCCTGTAATATGGGATGATCAGATGGTCCACAAAGCAATGTTACTTGTTGTTTTTGATATACAATATAAACAACTTTAGTAACTCCTTTCTTTACTTCTCCAAGGAGAACCCGTAAACCATTCCATTTAGCTTCAGCTTTGTCTTTTGTTTTCACTTTTGGTGATACTGTCAATATTGATATAATTCTCTTCCTCCAAGAATATGCTCTCTTACTCATTGCTAGATAAGAATCTCAAACTATTAAGAATACTTACAGTTAAGTTAATATTTATAGATGGTCGAAAAAATGAATGATGCTTAGTACTGATCGTCCTTTCTACTTTGAGGCTGCCAGTATAATTCCCATTAAGGGAATTATACTAAAAGAAATATTGTAATGTTTTATTCCATGGATTGTCATGGACAAAGATTTCATCAGCAAATGGCCAGCAATCAACCAGCATATATATTTGTGTATTATATATATATATATATATATATATATCACCAACTGTGTAAAACACACTGTGTTAGGTGTTGATGATAAAGTTCAAAGTATGAAACAATCCTTATTCATAAGAAGCTTACATTCTAGAAAGAAAGTGGGAGGAAGGGAAGAAAAAGGGAAGGAAGGAAGGAAAGAAGGGAGGGAGGAAAGAAGGAGGAAGGGAGAGAAGAAAGGGAAAAAAGGAAAGGAGGCAGGAAAGAAGGAAGGGAGAAAAAAAGGCAGAAAGTTCATAATAAGGATGCTAGTTTGAGTCTCTCTATTCTTAGCTAGGCTGTCCCTTGGAAGGTAGACATAGAAGTGCCTGGGAATTAATTCAAATTATTCCATCTTTATTAAGCTTTCCAGAGCTTGTGCTCTGGGGGCCTAGCCTTCAAGAACTCAAGAATTGACAAAGCATCATAATAGAAACATGTGGCTACTCTGTGATAATTAACATTTGGATCAATGGCATTGATGAATGAACTATGAAAGTACAACAGTCACACCTCTCAAATTTGCAGAAGACACAAATCTGTTGGCAAAGATTTTGTCAGGCTGGAATGATAGGCTAAATTTAATAAGATGAAATTCAATAACAGTAATAGTAAATTTAGCATTCTGGTTTTTAAAAATCAACTTTAAGAGTTTCTGGTTTATCTTTATTTCCATATGCTCCTCTGTAAAATGAAAATAGCAAAGTTGTTTCCAGATTATTGGAATAATTAACAACAGTAGAGCAAGAATAGGAAATGAACTAGTGAATTAATCTATGTGCCAGGCACTGTGCTAAGCACTGGGAACAAATGGAAATAAAAAGCAAATAGTTCTGCCCCCAAGAAGCTTACATTTTGTACAGGGAAAACAGTGTTTAAAAAGGAGCTAAAAAGAGTTAGATAAATAAGGTTGAGGGATATAGTGATGAAATCTGGAGAGTAGGAAGCAGAGATGAAAGAGAAAGGAAAGATGGGTAGGCTCTTTCTCCATAAAGCCCCCAGAAAGGACTAATTGTTATTTTACTTTTGAACTAATGCCAAAACACAAAGATAGACTTAGTGAATTGTTTCTTATTTTCAGACCTGGGAGAATTCTTCAAAAATGCAGCCTTTTTGACCAGTAGCCTTCCATAGATCCAGTATCCTATTGGAAATCTCAAAGAATATGTGTATCACAACCCAGAAAAGATGAGGTGTGAAGGGGAAAAATGGAAAGAAGCTGTTACTATTGATCTGATGCCATCAGTATTAAAAACAAAACATTGATAGTTTCAAATTAACAGTAAATAGCTTCTTTACATTAAAAAAAATTATTCTACTTCCTTAGGAAGACCTGGGATTTTTTTAACCCTCTGCCCTAATACCTACTTCATTTTTCACACCTCAGATTGGCAACTGTTGTTTTTATATTTTTGTCTTTGATTCTTCCCCACATTTCTCACCACTACTTCGATATTCTAAATGTTGCTGGGATTCAATTAAAGGAGTTTTTCATTAAAAATTCCAATTTTATCACACCTTATTGTACCAAGATCTGCACGGTCCCGGGAATAATTGTCATTCATCAGCTGCATTTGTGAAGAAAGAATTAAATAGCTTTGTTTTGAAAGTGTTAAGAACAGTGCCTTATTTTTTCTGTTAGGAATCTCAGAGATGGGACAGACTAAGTCCTGACTTTCCCCATTAAAAATAAGCATAAACATTATTGTGCTGTATCAACATGGGGAATGAAGAAACTTTGCTGAAATCATTATCACATTGATCTTTCTTTAGAGAAAAAAATGAATAATTTTCATTAACAATACTGAGTTAACATAGGATGAAAATTGGAATTGGGACCCTATGGGAATTGTGCAATGTAGGGAATATTCTTGTTTATTGTGAACTCATCAGAGTCTATTTGTTCAGCACCAACTAATGTGCAATAGGTGAGAGTTACATCTAATAATTGTCCCCCAAACATGGGAATCCCCTAAGGCTTCATCCCTACTTCTCTCTCTTTTGAAGATTCTCATTTTATTATTATTATTATAGCTTTTTATTTACAAGATATATGCATGGGCAATTTTTTCAGCATTGACCCTTGCAAAACCTTCTGTTCCAGCTTTTCCCCTCCTTCCCTCCACCCCCTCCCCCAGATGGCAGGTAGACCATTATATGTTAAATATGTTAAAGTATATGTTAAATACAATATATGTATACCTATCCATACAGTTATTTTGCTACACAAGAAGAATTGGACTTTGAAATAATGTAAAATTAACCTGAGAAGGAAATCAAAAATGCAAGCGGACAAAAACAGAGGGATTGGAAATGCTTTGTAGTGGTTCACACTCATTTCCCAGAGTTCTTTTGCTGAGCTGGTTCTATTCATTATTTAACAAATGGAACTGATTTGGTTCATGTCATTGTTGAAGAAAGCCATGTCCATTAGAATTAATCATCATCATATTGTTGTTGAAGTATATAATGATCTCCTAGTCCTGCTCATTTCACTCAGCATCAGTTCATGTAAGCCTCGCCAGTCCTCTCTGTATTCATCCTGCTGGTCATTTCTTACAGAACAATAATATTCCATGACATTCATATACCACAATTTATTCAGCCATTCTCCAATTGATGGGCATCCACTCAGTTTCCAGTTTCTGGCCACTACAAACAGGGCTGCCACAAACATTGTTGCACATACAGGTCCCTTTCCTTTCTTTAGTATCTCTTTGGGATATAAGCCCAGTACTAACACTGCTGGATCAAAGGGTATGCACAGTTTGATAACTTTTTGAGCATAGTTCCAAATCACTCTCCAGAATGGCTGGATATATTCACAATTCCTCCAACAATGTATCAGTGTCCCAGTTTTCCCACATCCCCTCCAACATTCAGCGTTATCTCACTAATCTGAGAGGTATGTAGTGGCATCTCAGAGTTGTCTTAATTTGCATTTCTCTGATTAATAATGACTTGGAGCATCTTTTCATATGGCTAGAAATAGTTTCATTTTCTTCATCTGAAAATTGTCTGTTCATATCCTTTGACCATTTATCAATTGGAGAATGGCTTGATTTCTTATAAATTAGAGTCAATTCTCTATGTATTTTGGAAATGAGGCCTTTATCAGAAACTTTAACTGTAAAAATGTTTTCCCAGTTTATTGTTTTTCTTCTAATTTTATCTGCATTAGTTTTGTTTGTATAAAAGCTTTTTAATTTGATATAATCAAAAATTTCTATTTTGTGATTAATAATGATCTCTGGTTCTTCTTTGGTCACAAATTCCTTCCTTCTCCACAGGTTTGAGAGGTAGACTATCCTATGTTCTTCTAATTTATTTATAATCTCATTCTTTATGCCTAGATCATGAACCCATTTTGACCTTATCATGGTGTATGGTGTTAAGAATGGATCAATGCCTAGTTTCTGCCATACTAATTTTCAATTTTCCCAGCAATTATTGTCAAACAGTGAATTCTTATCCCAAAAGCTGGGGTCTTTGGGTTTGTCAAACACTAGATTATTAAAGTTATTGACTATTTTGTCTTGTGAACCTAGTCTATTCCACTGATCAACTAGTCTATTTCTTAGCCAATACCAAATGATTTTGGTGACCGCTGCTTTATAATATAGTTTTAGATCTAGTACAGCTAGGCCATCTTCATTTGATTTTTTTTCATTAGTTCCCTTGAAAGTCTTGACCTTTTTTTGAAGATTCCCTTTTGAAGATTTCATTTGATCTCCTTGATTCAATCATCATCCTTGTGCAGATATGTACTAAATAAATAAATACTACTTGTTGAGTCATTTTTGGTCAGTGTCTATTTGCGACCCCATTTGGGGTTTTCTTGGCAAAGATATTGGAATGGTTTATAATTACTTTCTTTCTAACTCGTTTTACAGATGAAGAAACTGAGGCAGTTAAGTGACTTGGACAACATCACACAGTAAATATCTGAAGTTAGAGTTGAACTAAAGTCTTCCTAATTCCATGCCCCATGCTCTACTTACTGAGCTGCCCAGCTGCCCAAATTAAATATATTCATTCTTCTATTTATTTAGTACTGATCATCTAACTAGCTGCATATATAAATATGTATATATATATGCATAATATAAAGATATATAGTAAGATTTTTGGCACACCCTACATAGACACACATATAAGACATACATATTAAATATGTAAAATATAAATCTCCAGCCCTAATTTGTCTCCTAAACTCTAATTCTCCATCACTCCTACTGGGTGCTTCTACCTAGTCATCCCATTAGCATCTCAAATTCAACATATATGAAATAAAACTCATTTTTTCCATCCTTAAACCTACCCCCTCCTTTAAACTTTGCTAATTCTGTTTAGAGAACCACCATTCTCCCTTTCCCTCATCACCCAGATTCGTTGTTTCACCCTCCTCCTTGCCTCATCACTTTCCCTCATGTTATCCCATAGCCAGTTGGTGGCTAAGACCTGTTGATTCTACCTCCACTTTCTTTAAATTCTTTAAGTTTTCCCTTTCTCCATTATTCACACAATTCTTTTTAGAGACCTAGAATACTGTAATAATTACCTAATTGGTCTCCTTCCATTCAGCCTCTAATTCCACCCAACCCCTACCCCCAATCTATCCTCCATATGCTCCTCAAAACTTTTTCAGTGGCTCCCTATTGCCTCTAGGATAAAATTTAAATTCTTCAGTTTGACATTTAAAGCCAACCATCCTTTAGCATTCACCTACCTTCCTAGCTATATTTCACATTTTTTAAAAATCATCTAAACAAAGACTAAATTAGACTACTGATCATTTCCCAAATTTTTGCATTTAAGGAAGCCTTTGCTTTACTTCCCCCCTCTTTCCTATTTCTGCCAAGTTGTAGAGAGTTGGACAGTTAATAGCTGTGCTGTGTGGCCATTTGGATTATTGAATACCATTCAGTTCCAATCAGGTATCAACAGTTTTAATACAATCAGGAGATTGCAAGTATTAGAATTGCTTTCATTTCAATTTATTATTGACTGAGCATCAGCTGTGTCTTTGCTTGGATACTGCCAGTATCAGTGAATACCCACATTTTTGAGCCTCATAAAATCCATGACTGTTGCAAATATTTCCTATATTTGCAGGAATCATGAAAGAGAGGATGTCATGTCTACTTTTTTTGCTATCTTTACCCAGATGCTATTCTGTGCATAATAGCACTGATGAGCTCTGAGGCACAGGCTGGAACTGAAGGGGTCATAAAGAAGAATCCACCTAACCTTTTCTAACTCAAGTGCCCAGGAATATAGCTTATCTTCTAAATACTCTAGTTATGGGTATTTGGGGTTGAAGTGGGGAAGCATTGGGTATTGGGGAGAGAATGGAGAAAATGTAAAGAGGCTTTTAAAATACAGAGATCCCCCCCCCAATCCCTCAATTAAAAGCATTTTTTAAAATGACTTTAGCTCTTAGAGTTGAGGATAAGTGCCAAGAATGAGGATGGAAGTTAGAACTAAAATGAGAAGAGCTAAGTACCCGAAAAATGTGTAAATGGACAGAGGTAGGGCTGAAGAATTAAATCTCTAATAAGTTCAGTAACAGAATGGCTCTGCTTTAAGAGTTTGAGTCAAAATGGCCCCATTTACAGGAATTTTACTGATTTCATGACAGCTACAAAATCTACTGCTAAAAATCCATGTGTACTCCTCCATCCTGTTCTTTTCTACCCATGATTCAACCATGTTAGTCAAATCTCAGTTAAAACACAAGAACATTTTTTTAAAAATTGGTTTAGAAGCAAAGAACATCTCTAACTAAAGATTTGAGGACAGAACTTGAAATTTTTTGAACTATTTCTTCCAATACTGTGCCAACCTTTGATAATCTCTTCCTTTTCCAAATTCCCTAGATACTTATGAGGATATGTTATATAATAGTAAGAATAGCTAATATTTATATGTCTTACTATGTGACAGTTACTATGCTAAGCTCTTACAATTGTTATCTCATTTGATCCTCATAACAACCTCACAAAATAGGTGCTCTTATTATCCCCATTTTTCAGATGAAGAAACTGGGGCAAAGAGAGGTTGAGTTGCCCACATCACACTGTTAGGAAGAATCTGAGGCTGGATTTGAACCCACATCTTTCTGACTCCATTTACATTCTTCCATAATTCCTAGACTAGTCCTAACTTTTTTCTAAGCTCATTATATATTATTCTCCATCTTGAAGGCTACAATCAAGCCTTCTCTCTATTTCTAACATATAACATGTCACCATTCACCATTCTCTGAACCCTTTGCACCAATAGTCCTCTATGCTTGAAATGTACTGTGTCCTCACCACTGCCTCATATGAAGCCTTTCCTAATCCTTCCAACTGATGTTTATTGATTGATTTATTCAATGGCTTGCCTGTATTTATATAGCTAATGTGAGGCAGAATTCAAAACTAATTATGTCCTGACTCCAAGTTCAATGATTTTTCTTTTTTTAAATTATGTTTTATTATTATTAATATTGAAATGTTTTACATGATTGCATGTGTTTTACCTAGATTAGATTGCTTGTTCTTGGGGGAAAGGCAAAGGAAGGCAGAATTTAGAACTCAAAACTTTTTTTGAAAAATAGCAAATATTAAAACCTAGTTTTACATGTGACTGGGGAAAAATAGAATATTATTTTAAAAAATTCTTTGTTATATTTTTAAATGAGCAAAAATTGGCATTCTTTCCCTTCTACCCATCCCAACCCTATTGAGAATGAAAGAAAAACAAACAAAACCAAATTTTTGTTATAAGCACGTATAATTAAGCAAAGCAAATGTCCACATTGACCATGTCCAAAACAACAATAACAACTCTCATTTTGCACTCTTAAAGTCTTTAACCTTTTTATCTGGAAGAGGGTAGGATTTTTTTCAGCTTGAATCTTTTGGACTCATAATTGATTCTGGTTAGAGTTCTTGTCTTTCAAAGTTGTTTGTCTTTACCATGTTGCTGTCACTTATATGTATATAATTTTCCTGGTTCTGTTCACTCTCATTTCTGTTCATACAGATCTTCCCAAGTATCTCTAAAACTATAATTTCCTTCAGCATCATAATATTTCATCACTTTTATATTCTATTATTTGTTTAACCATTCTCCAATTTCAGAGTACCCTTTCAGATTTTCCATTCTTTGTCACCTCCAAAAAGAGCCATAAATGTTTTTTTTAAGTTTTTTTAGAGAATATTTTTTCTAATTATATATAAAGACAATTTTTAACATTCACTTTAAAAATAAAATTTAAGATTCAAATTTTCTCCTTCCCAAAGTCAGTTAATAATTTGATATAGGTTAAATGTGTGCAATCATGTAAAATATATTTCCATATTAGTCATGTTGTAAAAGAAGAAACAGAACAAAAGACAAAAAAAAAAAACTGAACAAAAAGAAAGTGAAAATAGCATGCTTCAGTGTGCATTTAAACTGTATCTTTCTCTGGGGGTAGATAACATTTTCTATGATGAGTCCTTTAGAATTGTCTTAAGATCGTTGTATTTCTGAGAAGAGTTAAGTCAAGCATAGTTGATCATTACACAATATATTCTTACTGTGTACAATATTCTCCTGGTTCAAGACCTATAAATATTTTTGTACATTCTTATGGTTTATTTTGCTTAATGTTAATCCCTTCCTTAAACTATCATCTCACAAATTTCCACTTCTCCCATTTCTCTATCAAATGGCATGTATTTTTCCATGTGTGTGTATGTTCTTTCTACTTTTTATCAGTTCAGATGAGAATAAGATTCAAGCTGCTCTCTCCATCATCTCTTCTTTTTAGTGAGATTATGAGTTAATTTTCATTAGCTTTCCTTTACACTCTTCATCTAGTATATTTCCCCCCCCCCTCTTTTTCCATCATTCTCTTAAGATCATCCAGACATAACAGAATCACTCCCAAGATTTCTGTCTAATTAGATTACTGTTATGAAACCTGATGATGATAAGGTTCAACCAGAATACATGTATCATCTTCTTATATTAGAATATAAGCAATTCATATTTTTTAATCCTTTATTATTTTTCACTCATATTTACCTTTTTGTATTTCTCTGAGTCTCTAAGTTTCTACATAGCTCTGGTCCTTTCCTCAGGAATCCTTGACAGTTCTCTATTTCATTAAAGATCCATTTCCTCGCTTTAGTATTATATTCACATTTGCTGGGTAAGTTATTCTATATGTCAGCCTATATCCTTTGCCTTCTGGAATGTAATTTGCCAAGTTCTCTACTCCTTAGTGGTGAAGACTGCTAAATCATGTGTAATCCTGACTATGGCTCCTCGTACATTAATTCTTTCTTTCTGGCTATTTGCAGTATTATTTTTCTTTGACCTGAAAGCTCTGGACTTTGGCTACAATGTTCCTAGAAATTTTAATTTGGGAGTATCTTTCAGAAACTGACCTATGGATTCATTCTGGTTCTACTTTGCCCTCTAGTTCTAAGAGCACTAGGTGGTTTTCTTCTAAGATATTTTAAAATAGGATGCTGAGGCTCTTTTTTGTTCATGATATTCATATATATCCAATAATTCTTCAATTTTTCTCCTATGTTTTCCAAGTCAATTATTTTTGCTGTGAGATACCTTAGATTTTCTTCATTTTTTTTCAGTATTTTGACTTTGTTTTCTATTTCTTGTTGTCTCATGGAGTCATTTAATCCTATTTGGTCCAATCTAACTTTTGGAGAGTTTGTTGATTGGGCAAGATTCTGTGCCTCTTGTGCCAAACTATTAAGTCTCATTTCTTTCTTCCATAGCTCTAAATTCTTTTTCAGTTTTTCCTCTAGTACTTTCATCTCATTGACAAAAACATTTTAAAATTTCTTCTCTTTTTAAACTTTTGCTTTATTTCTTCCAAGAATCTTAGTTGACTTTGTGACCACACCATTTTTCTTTGGGTCTTTGTAGAGTTTTTAGAGTCATTCTCTTCTTCTGGGTTGTGTTTTGAACATGGCTATCATCATAATAGTTTTTGTACAGAAGGAGTCTTTTTTTCATTTACTCATTATCCCAGCCTAGTTCTTGATTTCAAACTTGATATTAGGGTCAGGCTCTCTCAAGGGAGCTTGCCATGCCTCTCTTTTCCTAGAGTGTTAAGGATTGTCTTGTTCTAGGACCTCAGGGATAGCTTAAGTCAGAGACCTGAAAGTTAATCCCAAAATAACCTGATCCAAGGTAAAATCTGATTGCTGTCTCCCTGACTTGAGTTTAGGTCTGAGCAACAGTAGGTTGCTAGATTCAGTCATTATCAGTCAGCTGGACAACTCTGCTGATTATGAGACATGGCTTTTCTTTGGCCTAGGATTCCTAGAATGGTTATTTCTCTGAAGGCTTCAGAACCACACCTGAATCTGCTTCTCCAAGGGCCTCCTAGGTCCCCTTGCTGTTCATCCTGGATCTGTAATCCAGAATTGGCTAGTGAGAAATAAAAAGACAAAGTACCAGCTGTCCCCATCAAGCTGTCCTTGGTATACGTCTAGAGATGTTCTAGTAAGGGTCTGGGACTGCTATTTGTTCTGATGGACAGCTTCTCCTGGCACCACACCAGAGTGTTCTAGGCACAGTATTGCTGACCAGACCACATTCCCGGCATCCCCAGACTCATTCTCTCTCTCTCTCTCTCTCTCTCTCTCTCAACTCGGGCTGGAAAAAGCACTCAGTGTGACTTGTCTTGGATTTCCCCATCAGGATTTGGTCTGGATGTTTTTTTTATTAATCTGTTTGGAGAAGTTTGGGGGAGAAGCTCACTCTACTATTTCCTTCTATTCCACCATCTTGGCTCTACCATTTTACTTTCCACTTAACCACATTGCCTATAATCTTCTTCTATTTCTGGCCCAGAAGAGCAGACACAATGAGACCCTAACTCTGATCTTGTCTCTTGAACTGCCATTTTTCCATCCCATTTGAGGTCACAGCTGGAAGTGTAATATAGAATGGTTCAGAATTTCTAGAAGAAAAAGATTGGTGTAGGTTGAAATATATTGTGGATGATCTGATGACAGCATCAGTTTCAGAGTTGGAAGAGATCTTCCAAAGCCATCTAGTCCAACCTGTATACCATCAGGCATGTGCTTTGCAACTTGCCTGACAAATGGCCATCTGGTCTGTGCTTCCTATGTTGGAAAGCCTCCAGTGGTGGGAAGCTTAGCTATCTCCCCAGGCAGCTGACTCTACTGTTTGGAAAGCCCTGTTTGTTTTATAATTTCTTCCCTTATTTTGAGCTGAAATCTTTTCTGCAAATTCTATCTCATTCTTCTAAATACTGCCCTTTGCATCTGAATAAATCAAATATAATCTCTCTTCTATATGATACTCTTAAATAAAAAGCTCTATCTTTTTATCCCTATTGAATTTCACCTTATTATATTCCACCTAATGCTCTCCCTGTAAAGATCTCTCTGTCTTTCATTGGGTTAGCCATCCCTCCCAGCTTTGTGACATCTCAAAAATAAATATTCTATTCATGCTTTTAACCAAGTTTTTTTTTAGGTTTTTTTTTTTTTTTTTTTTTTTGTAAAAAATAGTAAACAGCACAAGGCTCAACCCAGATCCTTGGGGAGCTCCATTAGAGATCTCCTTCCAAGCTTACATCATACCCTTATTGATAATTTTTTAATCCAGACATTCAAGTATTATTGAATGAAGCCACTTGATTGTACTAGCATCTAACCAACATCTCACCATATTTTCCACAAGAAGACCATGAAATACTATATCAAAAGATTTGCTAAAACTTAGGTAAACTCAGTACTCTTCTAATCTACTACTTTTAAGAATCCTATAAGAAAGGAAATCTCTCATTCTTTAGAGATTTATAGTTGATAAAGCTGTGTGCTCAGTTATTATATGGTTATGATAAGGTTCCTTACTTATCTGGATATTCACTAACTATAGCTTTAAAAATGGATTATAAAATTTCTCCAAGAATCAAAATCAAGCCTCTGATCTGCATCGTTTGAAGTTCTATTCTTTTTCCTTTTTTAAAAAATATCAGAATAAAATATGCCCTTTTCCAGTCCTATAACAACAACAACAAAAATAATAAGAAGAATTTCTAATTTAATCACTTTACAAATATTATCTCATTTTATCTCAACAATGCTGGGAAGTAGATGTTATTATTACCTCCATTTTACCCCTGGGGAAACTGAGGCAGACAATAGCTAAGTAGCTTACCCACAGTTACATAGCTATTAAGTGTCTGAGGATGAATTTGAACTTAGTTTTCTTAATTCTTGAAGAAGAGAATAGCTTCTAGTACTTTTGCCAAGAAAACCTCAAATGGGATTATGAATAGTCAGACATGAATGAAAGGACTAAAGAACCAATTCTTAACTCTAGATCCAGTGCTCCATCCACTGTACCATCTAGTTGCCTCTCCTATTCTCCTTTGACTGTGAACTAAATATGTTCCTCCATAACTTAAATTAATCAAGAAAGTTAATTGCTTTCTTACTGTCTCCTTATTTTGAGAACTGGTCTTTATTTAGGGAAACTTAAGTTCTTATCTTGCCTCAGACTAACTGTGTTACTCTGAGCGAATGACTTTTAATCTCTCTCAATCTTAATTTCTTTATCCATAAAATGGGTATTTACCTTCAGAGTTGCTGTGAGGAACAAACAGAATAATATATGTGAAATGCTTTGCAAAACAAATAGCTACATAGTATTATTGTTGGGAAGATTAGATCCTTAGGCTATTTTTGCTTTCATTTTTTCCAGTAGAAATAGCCTTTTCCTTGGAGAATAAAACTAAATCAAAATGTGAATTCAATAGCCCTGCCCTCTCTTTTTTGTCTTTTATTATTGTCCTCTCAGTTCATAGCTTCAGTCTGATGTCTTCCTTGGTCCTTCTCTTTTTGCCCATCAAGGTAAAAACCAAGTCTTTTGGTCTCCTACTTTTTCCTGCCAGCCTAAGCTTATTTTGAGTTTTATGTCTCCTCAGCAAATAGATCCATTGAATTTATTCCTCAAGTTAAATGTTGCTTTACTATCTTTAATCTCACTAAAAAAAATCTAGCTTCCAATTGGTTTGTTTTCTCAGTCTGTCAGACATACATATTATATTAGTGTTTGTGTTATCAATTTATTTTTATAGGTACTTGACATGCTTTTGTATTCATTTTTTGCCTCTTTCCTTTCCTTCTATCTCTAGTACATATTCTTTTAAAATCACAATTGATTGAGTTCTTTTAGCATCCATATTGGTTCTTTTTTTATTCTTCAGAAAATTTTCCCCATTTATTGGAATTATTTCTTCTATGTGTCTTTATATTTTTATTACCAAGAATCTCTTGTCTCTCCTTAGCCTACTTATCCTGAAGAATGTCAATCCATAGGCTCCTACTCATCTTTCCCCTGTTCTCCTAAAATCTAAGGTGTATGCCAGACTATGCACAGCTTTTTGTATCACAAATTTTGTCCTATCATGTTTTACCCAACCTCCTCACCCCCCACCAAGATTCCTACTGTCCCTCCTTATGATGGGATGCACTTACAGGATAGAATTCCCCTTTGATGACTTGTTCCATCTTCTCCAGGAATCCGAACACATTTTTGTTGTTGTCATAACGTTTTTTTTTTTAATTTGTGGAGTCCTTTGTGACTCCATTTGGAATTTTCTTGGTAAAAATACAAAAGCGATTTGTCATTTCCTTTTCCACCTCATTTCACAGATAGGGAAACTGAGGCAAATAGCAAAAAAAAATTAGTTTCTCTGGGTCACACAGCCACTCAGTATCTAAGATTGGATTTGAACTCAGAAAAATAAGGCTTTCTAATTCCAGGCATGGTACCCTAATTTCTGCACTACCTACTTGTTCAGCACTTAGTAGGTGTTTAATAAATGCTGGTGGATTTAATAAACAGATCATCCTTTGAAAGATACAGTTATCATTAAGGCAAATGTAAACTGTGAAAGTCCTGAGTTGGGGTTGGGTAGTAGGGAATACCATGGCAACAGAGACCCACAATGTAGGATAGTAAAAAGAATTTCATCAAAACAATGGAAAAGATAAGGGAAGGAGAACTTACCCTTCTAACAGCAGGGGGGGTGGCCCTGACATGTTGGCAGGATAGATCAATTATATGGGGTGCACCCAGCATTATGAGTTTGACTGCAGCAGAAACCTCATTGGAACTAAGCCAACATGGTCCTTTTATATGAAATTGAATTCTTTGTCAGGGACACAGCTTACAATTGAATCTTGCAGAATAGCTGTCACTCATTAGCGTACAGCTTAGGTGTTACAGAACACATAAAGACAAATAAAGGGATTCCAGTGGCTAGATTGAGGCAGAGATCACAACAAGTCCGAAAACAAAAGAGGCATTTTGTTCCATCTGTCTTTACATAAATAAACTCTTAAGCAGCATTCCTCGCCAGGCACAGCTGGTCAAGACGTTATTAGCTGCTCTTCAAGTAGCCAAGAGAGAGACCTCCAGCAAATAGCTGGATAATAGAAGTCCCCCATCAGTGTGTTCCTGTGGCAGGCTTGAGATGTTTACCAAACTCCCCATCTAGTTCCTCTTTCTATCCAGGTGGTCTGTAGTATACACTCTAATGACAATACTTCAATATCCCCCTCCATTGATCATCCAAGTGGTCTCTGACCATGAATCCCACCCCCCCACACACACACACTTCTTGGATTCCTCACACTGGGAAAAAAGGACCCCTTTCATAATTTCCTTTGCAACATAATTTGACAACACCTGTTTGGAATATTTCAACATGCTCCCTCCCTGACCTTCCCTTAGCTAAGATATAATAGAAGTAATGACTTTATAGTCTAATTACAGAAATACGATGCAACACCTCCCTTCTGTTACTTATTTTGTTCCTCTAGAACAAGGCACAGTGAGGTCCTGAATAGTACAATGAAAGAATCCTGTGAAGTGGTTGTTTTATTTAAATTCAGAAGCGCAGCCATGTTCCATGGGAAAAATTAAACTACCAGCCAGGGGTATGCTAAAATCAGCTCCTACTCGCTCATGAGAGCTGACTGCTAAATTTCCAGGGTGAGCAGTTGCATCTTGGTAAGTGCTACAAATCAAGGCTGGATTGATTGTTTAAACTAAGGAAAATGATGGAGAAAATGTCAATAATGCAGATAAAACTTAAAAGCACATCCATCTTTTTGGAGAGTCAGTTGTTAAACACTATTGATATCAGAGCAGCATCTAGGAAATCCCTGTAGCCCATGAAGCTGTCATTACCCTCCAAGAGTGAGCATAAAGCTGTCTGGGCAATAAAGCCACTTGTTTGAATTAAGCAAAAATCCTCAGAGTCTCTAATCACTTTTTGATTCCAGCCCCAGTCACCCCTCAGATAATTGAGGTGCTTCCCAATCTGAGTTTTCTATATATCCCAGTCCCAGATTGTGTTCCTTGCTGTCTCTCCAGGGAGAAAACATCTTTCATTTTCATCTTCTATACATTCCACTGAGTAAGAGAACATTCTGAATTTTTAGAGTTTTTGTATTTAATTAGTCACTCTTCCTGGGGGAGATGGAAAGTGAAAGAGCCCAGTATAACCATCTCGATAGGCAACGTCTGGGAGCCTTTTGTTGTTTTTGTTGTTATTTCCAAGCTAAAGAAAGGGGTGGGGGACATAGTTACCAAAGATCAAATTCTTGCCAGAGAAGATTTCCCTTGAAGCCAGGCTAACAGTCTGTCAGGTGTCACCTGAAGAAAATTAGGAGGTGTGAAGACAAATGTTTCTGCTGTTGAGCTTGGGGTAAAAATACATCTCCATTACAAGCAGGTTATGACAGCCTCATAATTAAGCCCTCTGCAGTGGGTGGTTTTTACCTCACTATTGAGAAAACTTGGTGATCAGACTGGTGTTCTGTCTCCAGATGCTCTGGGGGCCAGCCCCAATCTGGCTGTCTCCTGATGTCATGCAGAGACTTGGAATTTCCAGCTCTGAGAATGACAGCAGGTAGATGTCTAGCTGCTTGGACATTTGCTTTGTTGAATGGCTGATCTGAGAGCTAAAGGGGTTGTTTTGCTTGTCACACATCCTCCCTCTCCTCCTCATTTGGTCCCCGGTTGATGAGGTTCCAGTAGTTTGTCTCAGGATACTGACAGAAGCTCAGATAGGTCAGGCAGAGGGAGCGAAATTACCCCCTAGTAACCCAGTTGGGTGCATTTCTGGGGAATAGTCCAATCTGTCAGGGTATTATCTTGGTTTTGATAAACAACCTTGCTAATTCCTTGTTTTCCTGCCCTCTATTCAGTTTGAGAGAATTGACTTAGCTTGAGAAAAAACAGGCAAATTCTGAATGCCCCTTTAGGCTTCAAAAAGATTGCCCTGTCTGTTTTCCCCCAGTGACTATGTTGAGCATTGACTGAATAGTCTTCATCTTGCTATTCTTCATCTCCTCATTTTTTGGTCTAAGTTGTCAGAAAAATAGGTTCCTGGGAATATAAACAGAACCCTGGTTCTCTGGGGATTGGGGAACAAGCCTTGTTGCACATTATGACCAGCCTCCTAGGAATGCATATTGGATTGTTATGTTTCTCGTATCTGTTTTCCCCCTCCTTCACCTTGCTTCTTCTTAATTTTTATGCTGTGCCCACTGGGACTTTCAGTTAAAAAAAATAATGAAGATCACGGGTTACAAAAGAACTCAAACATAAATTGTTCAAATTCTATCAAAATTATCTGCATCTATTTACTTCAGTTGCTTCCCCAACAAGACAGTTCAGATACAGAACTCCAAGCTGAGAATGACCTAGGTCCCAAGTCAGCATTTCTTTATTTATTATTATTAAAGTTTTTTTTTTTCAAAACATATGCATGGATAATTTTTCAACATTAACCCTTGCAAAACCTTGTGTTCCAGTCCCCCCCTTCTCACTGCCTCTTTTTCTAGATGGCAAGTAACCCAATATATGTTAAACATGATTTATACAATTATCTTTCTGCACAAGAAAAATCAAATCAAAAAAGAAAAAAAAGGAAAAATGCAAGGAAACAACAACAACAAGAGTGAAAATACTATGTTGTAATGCATACTCAGTTCCCACAGTCCTCTCGCTGGGTGTAGGTGGCTCTCGTCATCACAAGACCATTGGAATTGGTCTGAATCATCTCACTGTTGAAAAGAGCCACATCCATCAGAATTGTTCATCATATAATCTTGTTGTTGCCATGCACAATGATGCTCCTGGTTTTACTCAGCATCAGTTCATGTAAGTTCCTCCAGGCATCTCTGAAATCATCCTGCTGATCATTTCTTATGGAACAATAATATTCCATAACATTCATATGCCATAATTTATTCAGCCATTTTCTAGTTGATGATCCACTCTGTTTCCAGTTTCTTGCCACTACAAAAAGAGCTGCCACAAATGTTTTTGCACATGTGGGTCCTTTTCCCTCCTTTAAGATCTCCTTGGGAAATAGACCCAATAGAAACACTGTTGGATCAAAGGGTATATACATTTCGATAGCCCTTTGGGCATAGTTCCAAATTGCAGAGCAGCATTTCTGATTGGATTTTTTTTTTTTTTTTTTGGTCAGTCCATCCTGAACCAGATACATCAAAAGCCTGAAAGTGGGCCTTGGCTGACAATTTGTGATAAATTAGTCAGTAAACTTAATCCTTCATATGTGTATGTTTGTGAATGATTGTGCTCACTGCCAAGCACTGGCTTAAAATATTTAATTATGCCAAGTGAAGGACTTGAAAGTAGTCTTTCTTTCTGTGAACTTCCTGGCAGGATCCCTTAGTGGTTCAAGGTATGGGTTTGAAGATATCCACAGCAGCAGCTGTATTGGATTATTTAGAGGTATAAAGGTATAGAAAGTAGAGTTCGAAAGAACCTTTGAGATCATCTGGCCCAGCTTCCTCTTATCTTACTGATGAGGAAACTGAGATGAAGGGAGTTGAAGGAACTGCCAAGGTTTACTCCATGCATTTTGTGGCAGATCCAGGAAGAAGGACCTTTGTCTCTTGACTTCAAAATCACTTCTTTTCACTATACTACACTGTTTCCAAACAGTGGCATATGCATAAAAAGGGAGAAATAAGGAAGAGAGGAGAAAGGAGGGAGTAAAGGAAGGAGGGAGTGAAGGAAGGAAGGAAGGAAGGAAGGAAGAAAGGAAAGAAGGAAGAAAGGAAGGGAGGAAGGAAGAAAGGAAGGAAGAAAGGGAGGAAGGAAGAAAGGAAGGGAGGAAGGAAGAAAGGGAGGAAGAAAGGGAGGAAGGAAGGAAGAAGGAAGGAAGAAAGGAAGGAAGAAAGGAAGGAAGAAAGGGAGGAAGGAAGGAAGAGAGGGAGGGAGACAAGGAGGAAGGGAAAGAGGATCAGAGGGAAGGAGACAGGAAGAAGGAAGGGAGGAAGGAAAGAAGAAATAAAAAGAGAGACAGAGACAAAAACCAAGACAGAGAGATTAGATATTTACTGTATATCAGGTAGTGTGCTAAAAATTAGAGACACAATTAAAAAAATAAAAAATAAAAATCTCCATTGAGGGAGATAAGACATTTTGAAGAGTCCAGCCTTAAGGTGGATGAGCAGACCTAGTGATTCTTTGGAGTCAGCAGCAAGAGAGATGATAATTCTCATTGTCTAGCAAAGTCCAGCCCGGATCTGATACTATTTCATCTTATTGAAAGGATTGTGGATAGTTACTTCTTTCTCCTAGAAACTATATGAAAGGCCATTTCTGTCTCACAACCAGAAAAGTTTCTACTGCAGTTAGAAAGAAGCTGGCTTCTTCTAATAAGAAAGAGTTGGGAGATTGGCATCCAGCTGAGAAAGGGAAAAGGAAAAGGGTCATGATCAGGAAAGCAGCAGGAAGAAGAGATTACAGTGGTAAATGGGCAGAGAGTGAGTTGGAGCAAATGGAAAGACATGTGCACATGGGGTCTTCTTATATAATGCATCTACTTAAGGGCAAAAATTTGTATCAGTTTTGTCTATGTATTCCCAATGGATAGCACAATGCCCAGCACGTTGCAGGTGCTTAATAAATACTTTTTTGATCAATTGATTGGAAGATGAATTAGAGACAGGAGATCCTAGACATAAGAAAATCAATCAACAGCAAGCGTTTAATAAGCTCCTACTATATGTTATGCATTGTGCAAAGAAATGGGGATATAAAAACAAAAACAGTTGTTGTCTCCAAAAAGGTTATATTCTAGAGCAGTCAGTAGGACTAACACTGGCCTGATGTCAACAGTAACATTTGAAGTGAGCTAGTTTATGTCAAACCTTCCTGGCTTTGAGATCAATTCATGGCGCTTGCATAGCATATGTTGGTAGCAGTGTAAGATACTACATGATGTAGACAGGATACTAGGTTCAAATGCTATCTTCAGTACTTGTATTACTTAACCAACAAGTTATACACCAGCAAATGATTTAGTTTTTCTTTGCCTTGTCTCGGTAAGATGAGCTTTTAGATTGTATGGCTTAGAAGGTTACTCTCAGTTCAAGATATATGATCCTCTATCTGGAGAAGGGAAATACTTGGGACAAGAACACTAATTAAGAGAGTTTTGGGGGCAGTTTAAGTGGCGCAGTGGATAGAGCACCAGTCCTGAAGTCAGGAGGACCTGAGTTCAAATCTGGCTTCAGACACTTAGCACGTTCTAGCTGTGTGACCTTGGGCAAGTCACTTAACCTCAATTGCCTCAATCAAAAAAAAATTTAAAAAGACAGAGAGAGTTTTGTAGTAACCCAGGTGAGAATTGATGAAGTCTTGAATTTATGAAGTAAGAGAAAGGGATAGGTATGAGAGGTTGGAAAAAAAAAAACCAAACCAAGATCAAGTATCTGAGGTAAGGAAGTGTGGAAGATGACTCCATGGAACTGAAGCTAGGTGATTAAAAGAATAATGGCAACTCTGAACAGAAACAGGAAAGTTTGGATTTTTGAGGGAAAGATGAGTTTTGGGGGAACCACATTGAAGTTGAGATACTTTTAGGACCTTCAATTCAAAATGCTCCAAGGCAACATGAGCTGCACTCCTGCCCAAGAAATTATCAGTGAATCTTCATTAACTTTAGAACCAAATACGAACTCATCTGGCAATGAAATCCTTCAGATCTGCCTCCAGCCTCTCTCTCTAGGCTGATTGCATATTACTCTCACCACAAACACTGTACTCCAAGCCCAGTGAGCCCACTTACCCCCTCCTGTATGTGATATTCTATGCCTTTGCACCTGGAATACTCTTCCTTCTCCCCACCAAAAAAAGCTAAAGGTAGAGACCTTCAAGGTATGATTCATAGGCCACCTCCTCCTAGAAGCCTTTCCTGATGTTCACAAGCAAAAATCAAAATGAGACACGATGTATTTATTTTCCATAAATCTCCTATGTTTATTTTTCTGTGAACACAACAGTTCTGCCCCTTTCCCCTCTTGTTCTTAGGACAAGGCTTGTCCAAACTGTGGTATTTGTTTCTCCAGCCCCTCAAAGGATTCCTGACACAAAGCCTTTATGACCTGCCCCTCCTCCTGCCTTTTTGGTCTTACGCCTTACTCACAACCACATATCGCTTTTTCTAGTGCATTGGTCCCTTTGCGAGTTTATGCACAGGACTCTCCTTTTCTCTCCTTGGTGCATTTTCACTGTCTCCCTCTCTGAAATGCCCTCCCTCCTCATCAGCCCCTCCTGGCTTCCCTGGCTTTCTTCAAACCCCAGCTAAGAGCCCACATGCTATAAGAGTCCTTTCCCAATCCCTTTGACTTCTAGTGCCTTCTCTCTGCTGATTAACTATAGCTTGTTTGCTGCCACATTGTTCCCTCTATCCCCTACTTTGGTCTGTTTGAACTCTTTTACGTCAAGAAATGTCTTTTGCCTTTTTCTGTATCTTCAGGACTTAGCACCGTCCCTGGTATGCAACAGACATTTAATACATGTTTATTAACTAAGTGACTGACTGGCCCATAGCAAGCCCTGTTTAGTAAAGCCAATTCTCTGTATCGTACAACATAAAGCTACCAATCACCATTAAGACAATGACAAGTGTTTGGAGTGCTTTTTTTCCTCTGGCCATTTTACTATTATTAATTATAAAATAGATAATATTTATATAGTACGTTAGAGTTTAAATACACATACTTTTAATTGCAAATGTGTCATTTCACTTGATCCTTACTGTTTTCTATTTTCCACACATTTTTCAGAGAAGGAAGCTGAGGCTGAGAAAAATTTAGTGATTTGTCCAGAGTTACATACCTAATATGTATTCGAGGCAGGATTTGAGTTCAGCCTTTTCTGACTCCAAGACCAATACCCTGTCTCCTTCATCACCTATTTATGAAATTCTTCCTCTTTGCAATCCAAGACACCTTAAACTAGAGAATTGTGGAGGTTGTTCAGTTGTATTTCAGTTTTGTCTAGTTTTTCGTGATCCCATTTGGGGTTTTCTTGGCAAAGATTTTGGAATGGTTTGTCATTTCCTTCTCCAGTTCATTTTCCAGATGAGGAAACTGAGGCAGATAGAGTTAAGAACTTGCTCAGGATCACCCTGCTTGTAAGTGTCTGAGGCCAGATTCATTCTCTCCACTGTACCAGCTAGCTGCCTTAAACCAGAGAATTGGGAATGTCTTTTTTTCTCCCTTTCCTTTTTTCATGGTCATGCTTTGAGACAGATCCATAAGCCCAGACAGATGAGAGCTCAGTAGCTGACCACCAATAAAACACTTGTGATTAGGCATTTGGGTGAAAACATGAGGACCACAGTGTTGTGATATTAGATGGCCCCGTCTGTCTCATAGCTATAGCAGCAGGGTTTAGGATATTTCCCTCCTTCTGTATTACTTATGCATACCTTAACATTATTTACTAGGTTGCCTAGCATACATAACATGCATTATTAATAGAGCCACTTGATGTCGTCTATTTAATAGGTATATCCTCTGCATTGTAAGAAGAATCTCTTTTATGATTTGCCTCTTGACATTACATGACAGCAGTGCGTGCTCAGAATATTTTAGTGTGCTTCCCATCTGACCTTCCATTGACTAAACTGGAGAAGTAATGACTCTGTAATCTGATAACTAATTTGGAAGAGTATCTTTAATTAATTGCAAGCTCTCAGGCCGACGTGGCCTTACATGGGTCAAGAGCACAGATACTGACCGTTTTGTTCTTTCCTTCTGCCCAAGTATGTCCACTTCCACCTATCGTGAGTCATGGAGACTACATCTGTCACCCAAGGCCTTGTGACCGATTCAATCATGGGACTGTAATTGAGTTCTATTGTGATCCTGGTTACAGCCTCACCAGTGACTACAAGTACATCACCTGCCAGTATGGAGAATGGTTTCCTTCCTATCAAGTCTTCTGCATAAAATCAGGTAAAAAGGAGTTTATTGTTGCTGGCGATTTTTAATCATTCAATCAAGAAACTTTTCTGTGTACCTACTATGTACCAGGAACTCTATTAAGCATTAAGAATGCCCTCAAGTAGCTTATGTTCTACTGGGGAATTATGAATATGTTCTTCAAACTGAGTCCCAAGGGAGTGATTCTGTGGTTGGCTGTTCATATTTGAAGAGGACTGGTCCCATCATGGGGTCATGTCTTGACTTGAGTGGAATTGGATTTAAGTGAGGCAAAGTTACACAAAGTTATCAGACTTTCTTCTAGAGTCAGGGAAGTCCATCAGTGGCAAGGCAAACATCAGGATGACTAGCAATGGCTTGGGATGGTACAAGTAGAATAATTCTGAAAGGCCCATGAAGAAAGAGTATAACATTTGGAGTTAGAGAACCTGGGTTCCAACAGCCATCCTGCCACTTACTGTCTGTGTGATTTTAGCAAAGTCACTTAACCTTCCATAAAATGAGGATGTAAGACTAGATATTCTCCAAGAAAGGCCAATTTCACCTTTAAATCTACAATCTTATAATTGGCCTTTACTTACATGTTTCTGGAAGTGAAGGGAACCCTGCATAACCTTTATTAAGAATAGATTTCCTTGAAATAAATGGGGAATATTTTCTTGTTCTGTAAGTAAAGTCCCAGAGAATTAGAAGCAGCTTGGATGAAAGAGGATATAAGACTATATTCCTATTCAGAGTTATCTAGAATAGAAGTACAATGTTGTTGCTTTCTGTCAGAGTTCTGGGCAAATCTCACTTAGTAGATTCATTTTAAAATGTTATGTAGCACCTAATGTGGTGTAATATGTGCTGGATGGTTGTCAGCCATTATCTCTGCAGAACCCAAAGGGGTGCAGTAGACTTGCCGTGAGCTTTTCAGTTTGTCCAATAAATCTAGCAAATGAGTACAAAGGGAACCTTTACAAACCAGCTTGTCTGTGATAGCTTTCCTGCAAATGTAGAAGGAAGTTTTACTGTATTGCTGTGTTCTCTTCTGTAACAGAGCAAATCTGGCCCAATCCCCACGAGACCCTACTGACAACATGGAAAATAGTGGCATTCACAGCAACCAGCGTCCTTCTGGTGCTTCTGTTGGTCATTCTGGCCAGGATGTTCCAGACCAAATTCAAGACACATTTCCTTCCCAGGTCAGTACCATTCAACTTTCCATAGATCATAAAGTGTCCCTGCTAGGTGCTCATTTGCCCTGCTACCTTGAGCCAGAAAAAGAAAAAGTAATTGGCTAAGTCTTTGAATAGTGCAGAATGGAGGTTCTGAGCAGGTAGCATGGGGAAGATAGCATGGTACTTAGAGAAATGCTGGCTATGAAATCAGAGTTCAAATGCTGCTTGGGACACTCACTTCCTCTTACACCATTGAAAAGGGATTTAATCTCCCTGGGCTTCATTTCCTCACCTATAAAATAAAAGGGTTAAACAAGATGCTTTCCAATGTCTCTTCCAGCTCTAAACCTATGAATTCTAGGAATGATATTGACTCACAAACTTGGAAATCATATCACATTTGGGAGTTTAGACATCCAAGGCAAAAGATACTTTCTTTATCTTTTCTATTCCTGTTTTGATTTCATACAAAGAAAGGGAGTTTTCTTTGGTTAACATCACTGTCAAATAGATTTAATTTCTTACAACTGTATAATGGGCTCAAGCATTGTAAAAAATGGGTCAAGCATGCACAGTCCCTTAATTTACAGATAAAAATGGACATAGCACAATTAGAAAGGTTCAAGAGAGAAAGTTTTTCAGCAATTTAATCATTTTATTAATAGGGTCAGCAGGTTATTAATAGAAGGATGGTTATTTGGCCATCTCTCTTACATCAAAGACAATGATGGTAGAAAATTCAGTTTATATACCCTTTGATAGAGTAAGGAATCCTTTTTTTTGCTTATTTTTTCTTTCTCATGTTTCTTAAGTTTTTCTCCTTTTGGTCTGATTTTTCTTGACAACATAACAAATATGGAAATATGTTTGAAAGTATTGTACATGTGTAATCTATATCAGATTACTTGCTGTTTGGGGAGGGGAGCTAAAGAAGTGAGGGAGAAAAATTTGAAACACAAAGTTTTACAGAAATGAAGATTGAAAACTATTTTTACATATATTTGGGAAAATACTATTGAGAAAAAAAGAAAGGAACTGAGGAAACTAAGGACCATAAGTGTCTTAGAAATCAGGTTATAAGGTCATAGATTTAGAGATGAAAAGGACCTCATAGACCCTTATAAACAGGGTCTCTAGTCATATGTTCCAACTCTCCATTTTACAAATAAGGAAACTGATGTCTCAACCAAGATCACACAAGTAGTAAGGATTTCACCAGAAGTTCTTTGATTATAAATCCAATACTCTTTCCACTAAGTCCTTTTTAAATATTTGAACACCTAGGACATAAACTATTTCTTTATGCATATGTATATAAATAAAGAAGGGAGGAAGAAGGAAAGGGAACTTGCAAAGAGAGAGAAGAGAATTAAAAGTAGAGGATAGAAGAGACAACCATCTATTCTCTTATATCTTCTCAAAAAAGAGTTTTCCCCCTCTAAGCTTTGGCCTGATCCTCTTACAAGTCTTAAAAATGACTCTACAGAGCTTCCCAGTGACCACAGACCTCATTCTTAACTTCAAAGATTTGGATTTCTTAGGGATTAGAGATAGAAGAGGCCAATTAGTAGGAGGCTGTTCCTTCACTCTGTTAAGCCTGAGGCTTTGTCCTTTACAAGATGGTACAAAAATGTCATCCCTCTCAAAGTGAAATATCTCAAGCACTGTGACCACTGTGGTCAATCCTGGCTTATTTAGAGACTAGTTATCTAGCTGCCTTTTTATCTCTTCTTCCCTGCTACTCCCTGACCTTCTGGCTACTTCACTGATCACTGATTTTCCTGAGAGAATGAAGAATAGAAATAGAAAGAACTAAAAGTCAAATAACTTTTTATTGATTAGCAATTCTGAGTGTGGTGTGTGTGTGTGTGTGTGTGTGTGTGTGTGTGTGTGTGTGACACGCAGATGGACAGAGACAGAAGAGTATGTGAAAGAGACAGAGAAAGAGAGACAAAGAGAGAAAGTGAGAGAGAGAGACAGAGATAGATGGAGAAAGAGAGACAGAAAAATATTTGAAGTTGTTTAGATGGTTTTGGTTTTTTAGTAGAGGTAGAGGAAAATTTTACAATTCTACTATTTGTAGCTAAAGAACTGATAGAGGACAAAAAAAAAAAAAACAGAATCAATAAACATTTATTAAACAGCTGCTACATACTAGGCGCTGTCCTAAGTGCTGGAGATACAAAAAAAAAGTAAAATAGTCTCTGTACTCAGAATCTCACTAGGAGGAGATAGAACAGAATTATGGATCCCAGTCAGAGGAGTATGAAAGGAACAATTATTGAGGAATGGCCAACAGGGATGAGCTCTGATTAGGTAGCACTTTCTCAGCCTGGAAGGCTAAAGAAACAGAGATTGTTCTACTGATTGGGTGGGATCTTGTATGCTGACCCTACCACCTGACTGGTAAACAGGTCAAACTACAAGTGAGGATGGAGGGATTGGGGTCCACTAAGTGTGACTGTCATGTGAACATACATGCTACTGCATTGTCTCAGAACTTGTAGGTCTGACCACATTGTAAATGCTTGAAACAATTGCACATGTTAACTCTGCTGTCTGCCATTAAGATCATGCTGTTATTTAGTTGTTCCAGTCACATATGACTTTTCATGACCCCACTTAAGGTTTTCTTGGCAGAGATACTGGAGAGATTTGCCATTTCCTTCCCCATTTCATTTTATGGACAAGGAAACTGAGGCAAACAGGGTGAAGTGACTTTTGCCTTGGGTCACCCAGCTAGTAAGTTTCTGAGGCCAGATTTGAACTCAATGAAGATGAGTCTTCCTGACTTTAGAACTGGAACTCTATACTGAGCTCACTCTACTGTTCTTTTAAGACCATGTGACATTCTATGTCTCTGCCATTAAAAGGTTCCTACCAATAGTAATCCAGGGCTTGAGTCTATATCAGAACTTTCTATATGTGTGGAAATCCAGTTGGAATTACATTTTATTAGATTGTAAGAAGCTCCTCAAGGGCAGAAACTGTCTTTTGCCTCTTTGTGGATCCCTAGCACTTAGCACATATAGTCAGCATTTAATAAAAGTTTATTGATTGATTTAGTATTAGCAATTTTTCGCCTTCAGGGGCAAGATCAAGATGTTTCAACCTCGGACCCATGGCTACAATATATTTCTCAAAGGGCATACATACACTATTCAAAAAACAATAGCAATAGCAACAGAATGAAACTTGGTAGGGATGAATGTTAAGTCTCACATTTAAGTTCAGAAATCACTTTCACAAGAAAATGATGTCTAACTTGGGATTGACAAAAAGGAAAGATTTCTTAACAGAACTATAGCAAAATAAAATGGGCTGCTTCAAGGGTAGTAAGATTTTTCCTAGAGGCTTTCATGGAAAGCAGGATGATCACTTTTTCATATAATAGAGGGACTCTTTTTTCAGGTATGAATTAGATTAAATAGTTTTGGAGATCCCTTCTAACTCTGATTCTGTGATTCTCTAACAAATTAAATATTTTTTTATTATCCATGGATAGAGATTTTCTATAATAACTGTCTCCCCTAATACCAGAAAAAAATGAAAAGCTCATACTATAGAAACCCCCTTCTTTTTGCCCTAATATGTTCCTGAAAACCATATTTAAAAAAAACAATAAAAGAGAAGAGAATGGAGGTATGTTATCATTTTGATGGAAATCTACAAAATTAGCTTAAAACTTGTAGTTACTAATTGAGCCACCAGAGGGCAAACCAACATAATTGGTAAAGGGAAATGCTGCCTAAATTGCCTCAGACTTGTTTTTGAGACCTACTGGAGGTTGGCAAATTAGTGGATTGCTCATTTGCCAACATAATTTTGATTAAATATCAAAATTAAAAGTAACAAAAATAGGAAAACTATCTGCATTTCCCTTTAAGTGGAGTCCCATATACTGTCATTATAAAATTTAGAACTGGAAGAGACCTTAATTTTATAGGGGAGGAAACCAAGACTTGCTCAGAATCACACAGTAAATAGCAGAGACAGGATTCAAATTCATGTTCTCAGACTCTAACACCAGTGTTCTTTCCACTACATCATACACACATTTACGCACATTTAGATCTTCTCCATTTGAGACAAAAAAGAACTAAGCAAGAAGCAAGCATGGAGAGCTCAGTGGATCTTAAAAGGAATAGGGAAAAGACCAAAAGAAATTACTTGTGTGAGATAGGATAGCCAATGAGAGGAATAATTTAATTATATTTCCTTCTTGGAAGGCAACAGATAGATGACACCATCTGCATCTGGGGAAATTATTTTTATTTTGCTTCAATAAACAACAGACATTTATTTTAACACCTACAAGGTCCAAGACACTGGCTGTTTTAAGCATTAGGGAAACAAAATAAAAAATGAAACAGTTCTTGCCTAAGTTGAGTTTTCATTCTTTGGGGAGAGACAATATTTGACAAAGCAGCTAAGAGACACAGTGGGTAGAATACCAGGTCTAGAGTCAGGAAGACTTATCTCTCTGAGTTCAAATCTGGCTTCAGAGCTTATGAGCAATTTCACTTAGTGCTATTTAATTAACTTTCCTCCTCTGTAAACTGAGCTGGAGAAGGAAATGGCAAAAATAACTCCAAGATCTTTGCCAAGAAAATCCCGGATGAGGTCATGAACAGTCCAACATGACTAAGCGACAACAAATTTTGAGAAATGTGTTTTTGTCATTTGTTTTAGACCTAAGAAATTCTTTGGAATTTTAGCTTAACAGATTTTCACTGACTTGTGAATAGGCAATATTGCAAATCATATCATTGGATCATAGAATTGAGTTGGAAGGAATCTTAGAAAGCATCAAGTCCAACCATCAGTTTTTTAAATTAGGAAATTGATGATAATACATCTCAGGGAGACTGAAAACAGGCAGCCTGATGAAAGAGTTATGGCTCATATTTATGTAGCCCTTTAAGACTTACAAATCATTTTACTTCCCTAATTTTATTTGATCCCTGTAATAACATCTTATGAGAGATATGACAGGCTACTATTTCCATTTGTATAGATAGGATAACTAAAGCTCAGTCATAATCCCATCCCCATAGTTCTAAAATTAATGATGAGATACTAATGAAACTAAATGAGATGAACATATATAAAGTGTTTTGCAAAAAGAACTATATAAATACAAGTTATTATCAAGGGTAGGACTTGAATTCGTCTCTGGGATTTCTTCCACGTGGGATTTTAGGGTCAGTCACTAATCTGTTTCTCTTTGATCTAGGGGCCTCTCAGGGAGCTCCAGCAGTGACCCTGACTTTGTGGTGGTGGATGGGGTACCCGTCATGTTGCCTTCCTACGATGAAGCTGTGAGCAGCAGCTTGAACGCTTTAGCCCCGGGATACTTGTCTTCTGTAGGCCAGGGCTGCCCCATGCCAGCAGAGGACCAGAGCCCGCCAGCCTACCCTGGTTCAGGGGACATAGACACATTGCCAGGGGAGGGTGAGACTTGTGACAGCGTGTCAGGCTCCTCAGAGCTGCTCCAGCGTTTGTATTCACCATCGATGTGCCAAGCAGGAGCACGGCCTGTTTCAGAAAGAACCGATGCAGTGGACACCACCACTGCAGAGGAAGTGTCCACCAGCCCAAGAGTCGATATTGCCGATGGTAAACTTTTTCTCTGTAGTATAAGTCAGTCTTACAGAATTCAACCCATCTCAAAAAAAAAAAAAAAAAAACCAAAACACCATTTTTTCCTTGCATAGCTTACCTTGCCCCAAAGTGCATTACCCCAAATCAGGCTGCTTCCCACTCACTCAGAACAAATTGCTTCTCTCTGAGTACGGTGGAAAGACTAATTATGATGATGAATGATTCTCATCACCTCACAAATAAGGCAATTAGCTAAGTTTTCAGGAGCTATGAAAGACCACCAAATAGTTCCAGGCAGAAGCTTTGGAGTTGGGACTATTCAGTCTGTGTTAAAAAAAAAAAAAACCTAGATTATCATATTTTTTTATTTCTAAAAACTTCATTAAAATATTGTTTGGGAAAAGAATAGTATGCCTTTGTTTCACAGGAGAGGAAAACACAATAGTATATTATGACTATATAATGGGTATGTATCTATTATATTTCTATGGAAAAGGGGTAGCAACAGGGACTGGACCTGTGATTGCATTGGTTTAGGGATATCCCAGAGTTCTGTGTCTGGTGCAGTGGATTACTCAGAGCCTAAGGGTTCAAATGAGCAATCCTTTTAATAAAGATATGTTTGAATATCCCTTCCCTTAGGTACAATCATTTTCCAAGGCAATCAAAATGAAGTTCAAGAAGATAAAGGCAGATAAAAGCCAAGAGGTTCCTTGGGGTCTCAGTGCTCTTGCCAACATTCTAAAAACTGCTTTCATATTCTTCTTGCCCATAGGGCCCACAGCTGGGTCCCAGATCAACCCACTTGGGGCAAAGTTAACTCCAACTGCCCCACGTCCTCGCCATAGCTTCTTTGCTCACGACAGTTCCAGCTGGCAATGTGGGAATGTGGGGTGTTTAATTCATGCCTCTCCCCAGTTCCACCGGTATCCTGGCGGACCACAAGGGAGCTCCCAGTGAGAAAACTTCCCCTACCAATGCAGGTCAGCACCTTCTCTGAAACTTATAGTCTTAGAGAGTTGCCCAGGGTCATAGGGCCACTATGTGTCAACTATGGGAACCCAGATCTTCCAGGCTGGCTCACTACCCACTAGACTCAACTGTGTCTCTCGTGAAGCTGTTTTACATTTCACAGAATATGAAGAACAATTTAAAGCCATATATACTCATGCCATGGCTAAAGATTGAGCATTGGTTAATAGTAAAAGCAAAGCAATATAATGAATATATTCATAGACTTTTCTAATTTTAGAGCTGAAAAGAATATTAGGAACCATCTTGTCCAATTCTTATAGAATGATAGATGTAGAGCTAGGTAGCATCATCTAATTCAGTGGGTCACACAATTAGAAAAATATCTCTGCCTTATATTGACTTAGAAAACCACAAATTAACATTATCTCTGTTATATTTTATTTTTATTATTTTATTAAATGTCTCAAAAAACAAATAAACATAAAACACTGGAGAATTTTGCTGCCAGGGCCAACTATGAGTGTGACACCTCTGATCTAATCCAATCTCTTTATTTTGTAGATGATACAGTTAAATAACTAAGAAATTACGTGACTTGCTGAGGTCACATAGCAAATTTTATGATATAGAAGGAAATAGAACTCTGGTCTCTCAACTCTGGGCCCCTTGGTTTTTTTCCACTGCACTGTATTGAATAATCATCCATCAAATATTATTTGCTTATTTTAAGATGTCTTTCCATGCCTCACTAAAGTCCTATTCTGATGCTTTATGATGATGTGACTGTAAACCTAGACAATCAAAAACTCTGGCAGGTCATAATAAGCTAGGAAGGCTTCTGTAATGGATAAAGCCAAGTTTAATGAAGTACATCACTAGGAGGCTGGCTACTAGATAACTAGTTCACTTATTTATTTTTGGTTGCAGAAAAATGTCAGGAAAATCTGATCTCTGTTGAGACAAGAGAACACTTCTATCAATGAAATTTTAGATATTTAAAATAATAGGTCCTCTCAAAATGAAAATCAACAGTTGTTAAGTCAATCAGTTAACACATATTTATTAAACCAATGAAAATGGATCTCCATCTCCCAAGTATGTTTGAATTATATTTCCTAGCAAGGAACTGGGCCAACACTTTTTATGGGCTGCCATATGCTATCAAAGCATAGGTAATAAAGCCAACAGGTGATTACTCTTCACAATAGAAAAATAAACAGAGCCTCAATTTATAACATAAATAATCAGTTGTCACCTCTATTGGACCTGATCTGCTCCTTGTAAACAAGGCCAACCAGATAAAGTTATATCACAATATATATTTTCCTAGTTTAACAAGACTGGGGATGGAGAAAGAAGTAAATAACCAGGATGTGGAAAAGGAAGGGACAGGAAAAAAAAAGATTTGTCATTATCTGGGGAAGGAGAAAGCACAAATGGAAAAGGTATACAATATTTGCTTATAACTTTTGGGAAAAGTTACCTTGCCTGCTTTTTATACTTCTAAATGAGTGGGGAAAGAACTGTATCATATGGAATCCTAGATTTAAAGGGTGGTAGAGACTTTAGAAATAATATTATCCAACCTCCCTCCTCTTAATTTACAAATATAGAAGATGAGATCACATGAGTTATCCAAGGTCACATAGCTAATCAGTAGCTTAGCTAAGACCTGAAATGCGGTCCTCTCACTCAAAATTCAGGGGGCTTCTTACTGGACCACAATACCTTTCAGTTCTTCAGGGATCATTAATTCATCCCCTCAGACAGTACAGATTCCATGCCTGCAAATAAATAATTCAAGAAACGTTGAGTAATTACCTAAAATGTGCAATGTATTGGGCTAAGTACTAAGGTTAGAAAGACATCAAAATTAAATAGTCCCTGCCCTCAACAAGCTTACATTCTATTGGCCCCACAGCATTTATACAGATGAGTAAATAAAATAATTTGAGGAAGAAAATGGGAGAATAAGGGATGCTTCTCAGTAGGAGGTGATTTAGATGAGTTTCCAAGGAAGATTAGGATCCTATTAGGAAGAGACTAGGGATTAGGGATAGGGAAAAACCATACAAAGCATGGAATAAGAGATTGAATGCCAAATTCAGGAATACCAACAAGGCCACTTGGTTAAAACGTGGAATGTGTAAAGGGAAATAATGTAAAATAAATCTAGAAAAGTGGACTGGAGCCAGATTACCATTATCTTAGTAGATGATTGATTCTTCATTAATCACTGTAGCCAAATAATTTGTTCTACCATGGTCAGACCTTGATATCTTCAAAATCACATTAGCCTTGTTCTCAGAAGAAAAACATGGAGTTTGTGAGTTCATTCGTCCACTGGGCCTGTATTCGGACCTTCTAGTTTGATGGATATTGTTGAGATGGCCTTTAAGAGCATAGAGTAATTTCCATACCTCGATAAAGCATCAGAGTAGGGCTTAAGTAGAAAACGAAAGGGCCTTTTTCTTTTCCTTTCTTTGTAAAGGAGGTCTAGGTCTATGATTTCATGGTTATATCCCTCCGCTGGTGCAGATAAATGACTTTTCCACAATTTAAAGCTTTAGAGAGTTGCCCAGGATACTCAGAAGTTGAGTACCTTACCCATGGCCATGTGAATAATGTGTGTCAGAGGTAGCAGGTGAACCTGGGTCCTCCTGACCCTAAGACAAGCCTGCCAGTCACTAAACTCCACTGTCTCTCTAAGAGAAGGGAGGAGTTATTATTCTTATAAAAACCTCTTTTACTCTTATCTTCTTCTTATGAATCATTTAACATCATAAGATATAACTCTATTCTACAAATTGAGGTAATTGAATAAAGTGGCTTATCCAAAGTCACCTTGCTGAATAAGCCAAGAAACTTCATTGGCAGACCTCTCTCCCACTAATATCTTTATATGGCATTCTTGGTGGATAGATATTTTGAATAAAATATCCTCAAGCTAGACATCTTTCAGTTCAGTTGACTACTTGGGCAGATGGCAAAATGTAATGAATTTTTCAGGTGAATGAATAGCTTGAAAGGTAACAATTGTTTCTCTGGGTAGAAGAACTTGAGTGTTCCTTTTCAGCTCTAAAATTCCATGATAGGATTGGTCTAGGTCAAGGGTTCTTAGCTGTTTTTATATGGGGTTCCCCCTCTGACTGTATGTTAAGGTCTACAGACCCCTTGTTAGAATAATGTTAAACTCGTAAAATGAAATGCTTAGGATTGTAAAGAAAACAACTTATATTGAAATACAATTTTTAAAAATATTTTTCTACCCAATTTCATGAACTCTCTGGAATCTATCCATAGATCCCTTAGGGATCCATGGACCTCAAGTTAAGAACCCCTAGTTTAGTTAGACACACATTAACATAATATATCATTTGTGGTTTAAAAATGACAAATAAGGGAGAAGGGAGGAAGGGGATTCCAATATCCATTGTTACTAAAATTCATCTTAAATAATAGATGTTTTAGTGGTTTTAATAATTGCTGATTTATTGTGCCATTTTTAACTGCACTACTCTGTATGTTTTGTTTTGTTTTTGCAGAAATCCCACTGATGGAAGAAGACCCTTAGCCTGATGAAAATGTTTCTTATTCAATTGCATCTTTGGGAGAGGAAACCATGCACTCTAGAGGGTGGGAGTGTAAATGAAGAGATTTGGGGGATGGGGAGAGGTCTTTGTTTTTCCTATTTATCCTCAAGGCAACAGCACCTGACTTTGTGCACCAAGGATACCGCAGGTGGTTCTTTCACATGAGACTTGGGGATTTTGCCAATGCCAATAGTTCAAGCTGGGAAGGGGGAACCCTTGCAAGTTCTTGGATTAAGATAATCGATATATCTCCATATTGAAGGAAGTTGAACAATTCCATACAAATCCTATTGAATTACACATCCCATTGAGTTATTGTTATGAGTAATACCTGCCTCCTCTGAAAGCATGTCATACTATGTAAATTTGCTTCTAAAACCTGCTTTGTACAATCTCTGGATTCCAGTTTAGGCTGAATCAGTCTAAGGAAAAAGAAGCTGTGTTGGGCTACTGAACGTGGAACTGATCCCCTTTCCACATTCAGAAAGAAATGGGTTTCCAAAGGGACTATCTTTCCTTGGTTCTTGGAAAGTTTTCTTCACTGTGGATAATATCTGTCCCAAATAAGGCTGAAGACAAAAGATATTTGGTCATTTGGATGTGGCAAATTAATAACCAGCCACTCCAAACTCTTAAAAGAAAGACTCACAGCCAGACTCAGTTCTCTGGAGATTTCTTCATTCTGTAGGTGAAGTAGGCCTTCTGTCCTATAGACCATCCAAGATGAAGTGTTGGTATTTATATTTATGGACCACTAATATGAATCCATTGCATTTGCTAAACCCTGTTATTTTCCAGATGGCCAAAAAAGTATTAGAATACCAGTCTCATGATGGAGGAAGTATTCGAAAGGATGCTTTGTTGCAACATTTTTTAAAGAAAAAAAAATACCTTTACCTGTTGTTTGTTTGTATTTCTGTGAGTCACTACATTATCTCCTGATGAACATCACATTACTTAATAGTTTGCACTTCCCATTGTCTCACTTGCCACAGCCTCATTTCCTAAAACAGGAATGATCTAAAGAGAAGGAAGATAATTCCTGTGTTGAAGGGCATTTTTCTTAATACCTATATACAAAATGATGACCTGCAAATCCATCCCACAGCAAAATGTTGGAATTTTCTGGTTCTCGGCAAAACATCTGCAAGATGGTCTGCTTGGCCCTGTATTGCTGCTCTGGGGAGCCTCCATTCTTGAAGCTGAAGATGCCTGTCGTGTGTACTAATCCTTGTGTTGCTCCAATGCATGTTTTAAAAATAAGGAGTGATAAAAACAGATCTATAAGTTCTACAGTATCTCATCAAGTACAAGATGACAGGGAATAGGGGAAGAGAGTGAAGGAACGGGGCTGATTTGTTTTTCTCTTCTGAGTTCCAGACAAATTAAAACTGAAATCCAATCCCTGAAGGAACTGCTTCAGTGGAGCAAAGATAGCAAGAAATTTTGACAAAATCCTAGGGTTTTATTAAGTAGTCTGATTAAATAATAAAACAGCAATGCTTTGAGGACTCTCATAGAAAAATGGTGTAGGGGGAAGAGGGAGAGAGTGCCAGGATATAAAAGCAAGGTTTAAGAATTAAAGACATTTTTGATTGAATATAATCTCTTCCCTTTCCCCTCTTGTGGTTTAGTGTCAAACTCTATAACTAGTATCTCAGAAAGCACTAGATAATCCCAGGAACAGACCCCTTCATCCCACCAACCACAGCCTTTTTTTTCCCCCAGAAGTTCCCATGAGAGGAATATAGTTTTTGAGTTTGCCAGAATATGGGATATGAAGCATCACTGGTTATAATCAGATTTGCCAGGCAAAATCAGTGTGTGGCTGGAAGCTCCACTGACAAAGCCAGGGAAATCTGGGCAATGGCAAGCCACCAAGCAAAGCTCCCAGAATAGCAAGCCAGCACTTCTCTCCCATCCCCATTCTCCTTTAACCTTAGGGCACCATTTGTTATCCCAAAAACTACTGGGAAAATAAATATGTTCACCTGTTAAAGCAATCCCATAAAGGTTATGCTCTCCTGTACCTAAAGGAATTTCCTTCCTGTAGGATTATCCTTTCAGAGCTTGAAAATATTAGAGAAACACAGAAACTTCATTTTAAGGTAAGAAAACTGGTTCCTCAGGGCCAAAGTTATATAGCTAAATAACAGAAACAGGATTTGAACCCAAGATTCCTGAGGCTTAAGAAATCCAGTGTTATTTTTACTCTATCACCAGAACAGTCAGATATGAGCACATCTTATTACAACTATTTTAAGGATGTCAGCCTGGGGACAGCTAGGTGGTACCATGCATGGATAGAGCACCATTTCTGAATATATCTTTTTCCCTTCCCTACCCATTTAGGAAAAGGAAAATAAGAGTTATAAGGAATGGCTTTTTTATAAGTCATCCTTTGCAACAATTTAAAAAAAAAAGCAGTTCAACCAAATTAAAATATCACCTACATTTGAAATATACACAATGTTCCTTACCTTTGGTCTCCAATTTTAGCAAAATAAAGGGAGGCACATTTTTTCATTTCTACACAGGGAAAAACTTTGCAGTTCCTTTTTCTTCTTCTTCATCTATTTACATTTTGAGAATCATGTCTCTTTTTCAACCAATATTGATTAGACATCTATTTTATGTAAAGCACTATGGGAAGATACAATTTATAGTGACAAAGCATTATTAGATGTTTACATAGAATTTTATACCCAGCTAGAGTTAGGCTTGATTAATGTATATAATGAATCCCCTGAATTGGATATATTTGAATTTAAATTATATTTGAAGTTATAGTTATATAACATTTGGTAATTCATTCTAGCCCAGTGGAAATATTCAGTGTGAATCCAAATAATACTGCCACTTTAGGCGCAAGGGAAAGGGGAGAGGGAAAATTCTTTATTCATAGTAATCAGGACCTAGATATATTGAACAATACTGACTTCTGCAAAAATCTGTGCCCAGCAGAGAACTAAGTAGGTATGAAGGGGCATAGACCAGACAGAAAGGTGGAAAAGACCTTAGACATCATCTAGTATAACCCTCATATTTTACCAATGAGGAATCTAACCCCAGAGAAGCAATTACATTTGTCCAAAGTCACACATATAGAAAGTGGAACAACCAGGATGTCCCAGGGTATAGAGAGCCTCTCCACCAGGTTCTTTAAGTGATAATCCAATGCTTTCATGGTACCATGTTGCTTCTGACTTGCTGGTGACAATCCAAGGTATGTTGGATTGTTCAGTCATTTCAATTGTGATTGAGTCCATTTGGGGATTTCCTGGCAAAGCTACTGAAGTGGTCCATTTCTTTCTCTGACTCATTTTACAACTGAGGAAATTGAGCCAAATAGACATGAGTGATTTGCCCAGGTCACTGAGCTACTAGGTGTCTGAGGTTGGTTCTGAGATCAAAAAGATGGTTCTTCCTGACTCTTGAATCTACTGCAACACTTAGTTGTCCCATACCTAACTATTTAAAATAATGAAATGCTCACTAAACAAAGATATTTTAGACTGTCTATTATAATTCTTTTCACATTTTTTTTGATCATTAAGTGCCTCCTGTATCCTGATTTGTACTAGGTCTGTGGAGATGTAACATTTAGATAAGACATGAATACTGCTTTCAAATCACGTACAGGCTGGCAGAGCAATAAGACACAAATGAATACACACATATTCTGAATGGCGAGTGCATCATGGGTATAGGAACTGGACTTGCAGGATAGGGAATTCTTGGAGAGAGATTCCCTCTATGAATTCAGGCAGACATCTCTGCACCTTAATCTAGGGGGCAATAACTTGCCCAGAAATCAAATAGTCAACATAAGTCAGAGGCAGGACTTTAGCCCAGATCTTCCTACCTTAGGCCATTCTCTCTATCCAATGCACCATGCTGACTTATGTTTTATGACTTCAAAACAACTATTTGTGGGGAGAAGAATGAAAAGGATGGAAAGAAGGAAGGCACAGGCTTAAGGAAGGTTTGAAGATATTTGAATTATATTTTAAAGAATGTTAGGATTTCAAGAGAGAAAGAAATAATGAAAAAAGCATAAACAAAGGCATGAGGAAGGAAGGACATTTTCAGGGAGCAGAAAGTAATACAGTTTATCTGGATGTAGAAAAAAATAATAGGCAATAAGACTATAGACTGGTGACATTATGAAAGGGAAGCCAGGCAATAACTGGATTTTCCTCAGTAGGCAATAGAGACCCACCTAAGGCACTTGGGCAGAGAAGGAATATGGGTAGATCTGGGTATAAAGTAGTTTAATCTGCAGTGGTATGAAGGCTAGATTGAAGATCAAGGCAGAAAGATGTGTTGTGGTTATGGCAATAGCCCAGGAGGAAGGTAATGAGTATCTGAGTGTCTGCCTATAGATAGATCAATAGGAACAAGTGAAATTAGAAATGAAGGCAAGCCCAGGGCTCCTTCACACATTATGTTTTTGTTCTTTTAAAGTTGTGATTTGCCAGGGTAGAATCATTAGAATTTTTCCTTTCTCTCCTACTTATATATGAACTCCAGTTCCTGTTCTTTATATTCCAGGAAAAGTAATTTGTGCCAATGAGCTGACCAGTAGCATATTTGGATGGGATTTGAGCTCAAAGCCAACTTCAAAAGCTTTAATCTTTCTTTTTTCCTTTCTTTCCTCTTGTCTTAACCTCTTCCCTTACCTTCACCATTTTATGCCAGGCAAGGATGAATAGGGGCACTACATCTGAAAAATACCCATTATATGTTCTTTTATTTTTCTAGTTAAGGCAATGAGTGTTTGTAATCTGAGTAGTTGGGTTAGTGATGCTTTGATTACAAGTGTATTTGGCTTTGCAAAGCTAGACTTATCCCAGTCCATTTTCTCTTGAGTCTTCTTAGATCACTGTGATGTGATGAGCACCAGGTGTTGGGAGAGTGGTTCAGAATGTGAAAAACTCACAAAGGATTCTCATAGCCACATGGACTTTTTTTATTATGTAAAAAGGGCAAAAATGGGCCCATTGAGATGATCTAGCAGCAAGACTGTGAGTGAAAGAATTTCATTTAAAGTCGGAATTGATGAGGGAGAGAAGAAATAAGGGCAGAGTCTAGAGAGTGAGGGAGGAGTGAGGGAGGGTCCTAGTTGAGAATGAACTCACATATGCATTATGTCTGTGTCAACAATTGCATTTTGGGAACACAGGAAGAGGAAATATGTTAATACAGGATAATGAGGGTGCTTTGGTCACAAAGATTACTTGTAGGACAATAGTATGTCTAGTGCACCTGATCAAGAGAAGGAAGGGTCCCTTATTCACAGGGTTATTTGGGTTAAGCAATTCTTGGTCATGCTGACAAAATAAAACAGTCCTAGACATCAGCCTCTCTTTGTGTGTGATAAAATAGACAATGGAAACCATATGGACTCAGAGTTCCTATCAGTCTGACAATGGCTGCACCACATCAACTGTACTGGATTTTCCCATTTCTAGAGAGGAATTAAAGGTAACACTTGTTTTGAAGTATGCAGATGAGGGGTACTTCACATACAGAGGATATAACAAGTAGCATTTTCAAAATAGTCCCATAATCATTTGCTAAGTTACATGAAACAGAAGCACAAGGCCATGCTGTTTTGGGCAGATATCTTATGAAATTTCCCCAAAGAGTAATGAACACATCCTCAGTGGTGGCCCCTTGGATTAACACTAACCTGCTAGCATTATTTTATTGTCTTTTTTAAACTTAAACATAAAAGTTAACGTGCATCCATTTCTAGGATGATAAAGAGAAAAATCATGGGAATGATGCTCGGTCTAATAAGCAGACAGGACCCCAGAGAGAAATAGTCACTTGTTAGAAAGGGCAAATTTTGCACCATAGTAGTATTGGAATCATAAAACTTAATGTAAAATGTACTGCTGCATTAAATGTTGGAGCACTTGACAGTTTTGGTGGTACCGTACTATGTCCCCCTGTAGTTAGAAATTTGTCCTTGGTACCAACAATTCTGAAGTTTAAATGACAAAAGAATAATAACTTATACTTGCATAGCATTATTGGTTTTTTAAAAAGTTCCTTCCATATTTTTCTGAGCCAAACACCTTGGAAGGTAGGTAGATAAATAAGGCAAGTATGATTATTTCTTGACTTGGGTGTTGAGAAGAAACAGAGAAAAAAAAGAAAGAGGGAGACTGAGACCAAAAAAAATATGAAGAAAAGATGAAAGAACGTATTAGACATTTATTTTGTTACAAATACAGAGCTAAGAGTTGGGAATGCCAGTACAAGCAAATAAAACTATGCTTTGTCCTTATGAGGTTTATATTCTAATGAAAAAGAATATAAAGAGGATTTGGAAATAGTGTGGAGTGTGGGGTATCCAGGGGTGTAATCTAAATTTTCCAATGGGATAAAATGAAAATTATTTTATTTGCAGACTATCTTATAGGTTTTTGTTGTGAAAAAAACTGCTTTCCAAAATTTAAAGAGTTATAACATGGATCCCACAATTATTAGTTCTACATCCTAGTTAGATCACACCCAAAATATCATGTTCAGCTTGAAGGCATTACATTTGAGATGGAACATTAATAAAGTGGAAGGTTAGTGGGGGAAGAAGGGATGGGGAGGCTCTTGAAATAAGGGACCTTGAGATCATGCTTTCTGTGAACAGGTTAAAAAAAAATTAGAGATGTTTTTAGCCTAGAAAAGAGTGCTTGAAGGAAACACATTTAAGCTTGAGTTAAGGACAGACTTTCTAAAAATTTGTTTGAAAGCAGATAGGGCTGCCTTCAGAGGTAATGAATTCTACTTCTCTGGATGTCTTCAAGCAAGTAGCTGAAAGGCTAATTTTTGGCTAAACTTCAGAGGGGATTTTTATTTAGGTGTGGATCAGACAAGACAGTCCCTGGGGGCTATCAACCCTGAGATTCTGTGACTCTGAAATTAAGGCTTCGAATGGTTGAGTCATTTGAGCAAGGGGTGAAGACAGTACTCAAACCCTGATCTTCTAACCCCAAGCCAGCAGCTCTAATTAAGCCTTTCTGCCCTTCTCAGTGGTTTTTCAATGGCAGGCTGCTCCAGTTTGGTAGACTGGAAACACAACAATGACTTCCACAAGCAAGAATCTAGGACTATGTCATTGTTAATAGCATCACCCCCACCCTCATCCCACAATGGGATAGTTTACACTTGGAACCTTATCTTCATGCACACCAAACCACACTGCTCGGTTGTGTTTTTGGAGTACTCCTTCTTCAAAAGCTTCCATAAACAGAAATTTGGAAGAAAGGGCCAAAAGCAGCTAAAAAACAGGAAGAAAATAATGAGGTCTCTATAACTGAAAGTCCTCATTCTTTGCTGCATTTGGGCCTCGAGTTCAAAGACCTTGTTCTAATTTTGATCCCTCTATTTCTATTGCATTTTTGTCCCATGGACAGGACTTTTGTGATTTCATAGTGACTCCCTCTTTCTCTGTTCCTTACGAAATGTTCATTTCTGTGTCTTTTTCACTGTTCTGTGCATCACCCTGAATCCCCATACCAAATGACAGTATTTGTGACTCAGGGGTGCCATATATATCATCTAGTTCTCAACAGACATCTCTCCTACCTCTTTATTGGAAAGGAATTAACATGTGTTCCACTAGGTCAGTCATCTAAAGAGCTGAGTAGCATTCCTGGCCCTGCTGTACACTGATCTGACTTTATTGTCAGTGCAAGCTTCAAAGAGTTCAGGCAGCAGCTCCTCATTCTCTGAAGTAGAAGAGAATAGTCAATAGCAGCACTGAGCTCTCAGACAGCAGTTCTCTCTGCATCATCCCTAGGACTTTCTTCTTACTCCAGAGAATTGGTCCAAAAGAGATGTCGAGATGGGGCATTAAGCTTTGCCCCTTTGTCCATCCTCATCCCACTGTAATAATTCAAAGTAACTAAAACTTTAAACATCCATAAATCAAAACTACTACCTTCCCTCCACATTATATTCCATTGCAGAAGTAGAGATGGGGTGGTGGAGCATGCAATGCTGAATGTAATGTCAGACTTTTTCAATATTTTAGTTTACTAAATTGTTATCCCTCTTTGTTATTCCTTGCAATAAGGGATGGTTCTCTGGGAATCTGGGAACAGGAGAAGAAGAAATGATATACTGGGAAACATCCAAATGAAGCAAAATGAAAATATACCAAAATTTTCTTTTAAATTTTTTTAAATAAATAAAATGAATCATATACTTGAGAAATAAAAAAGTGGGGGGAATCTATCACTAGAGAGGAATTCAGATAATAATTCTAAAATAAAACAAAGATATATATATATATATGTTACATATATATGTCATATATATATGTTACATATATATTATATATATAAAATAATAGCATTTATATAATATCTTAACATTTGCTTCTTACTGTAACCCTGCAATGTGAGTGCTATCTGAGGCAAATAGAGGCTAAACGACTTGCTTCACATCACATAGCTAGGAAGTATCTAAGATGTGATTGTGAACCAGAAAAAAATATTGAAAATATCAAGGACAGTCTCAGAAATGAGTCAAGTTCATATCAAAAACAAGAGATCCCAGATGGACAGTCTGTCTCCTCCATGTATACCTATACAATGTCCAGAGGAGAGGAGCTTTAAGCACCTTACAATTTCTTCCATATCACAGAGGTTACAAGTGCAGCTCTCCTGAAACCTGGAAAATCTTTTGTACCAGAGAAGTCTGAATTATTATGGTATTACAAGATAAAATAGGTTGATATTATATAATACTATATAGATTTTATGCAATTCTGAGTTCTAAATTTTTTCTGTATTGTCTTTTTGTCATCTCCAGAAATTCACATTTAATTTTTTATGCTGACCAGTGATACATCAAAATTACAATAGGGAACATCTCAACGTGGAAATCATGGGTGCTGGGGTTGAATCCAAATAATATATTGGGGTTTGGAGCTAGTGACACAAGGTGTCTCAGAAGAATTTTTAGGTTTATACCATCTCCAAATCAAGAAGTAAAAATTTTATTATGCTGTTGATAGCAGGCTAGTTCCAAAAGGGAGTTTAGTGATTAACAAAGAAATGATGCATGTGTGGAACAGTATCATCCGCAAAAACAATCAGAGACTCTCAGAGTAAGAAAAAACAAAGGAGTTTATTACAATCTTACAAAAAAGGACATCTCCCACCTGATATTTGTCAGTAAAGAAGTGCAGAACATAAACTGAGTAACAATGTAAAGTAGATCCCTGAACCAGAAGGTGCGCCCCCACCCCCAAGTTTCCATCCCTCCCAGACTGGCCTTTTCTCTCATTGTTTGGGGGAGTCCAGGCTTACATTCTAATTATAAAAATCTAACCCAGAAATAAAAGAATACAAGTAATAAACTCTGAAGAAAATTCAAAGTCATCATCACCTTTAAAAGAAGTACTTAAATGCTAATTTAGAGGTGGTGGGAAATAGGAGGGGACATAACTTTTTATCTATAACTTTATTTGTTATAATAAAATCTCTAATCACAATGAAAGTATAGTTTAAGGTTATATTCCAATGAAAGTGTTTTCACTCCTTAATTCTCCACAATGCAGGTAAATTCCCTAGTAGAACTCACCATTAACAATCATAAGGCAGGCAAAGTTCCTAGAGAACTTGCTGCCCGCCATAAGGCAAGCAGTTCCTAATGAACCTGCTGTGGTAAAGCTTAGTAAGCGGGGCTAAATTCCTAATGTTTAGCCGTTGGGATGTTTAGGAAGTGGGCTAAGATCCTAAAAAGGAGTTAGGGGAAAAGTGGGGTACCAGTAGGTGTTTTTAAAGGAGAAAAACAACCTTATAAGTTGATGTCATAACTTGATCTTCTGATTGAATACAGTAACTGGGGTCATAATTATTATATCAATGCAAGGAATTCAACTAGAATCTACTGCAACAAAGGCCCACTTAAGGACAAGATCATTCTGTAACTGCTCACCTCAGGGAGTAGTGTGACCCTCTCCAATTAATGCCCCAGAACCTAGGATCTTTTTGCTGGGGTCTTATTCACTCCATCTGAAGGATTAACTGAGTTTAGGTTCCTTGTAGAAGACATACCCAGAGCCTATGGGCAAGAATCACCCATGATGAGCCTGGACAGATTGTGGTTGGCAACACTGTAGGGACCACCCACATCAGTGAAAATGCAGAGAGCCAGGAGTTCAGAAATAAATTATCTAAATCCCTGTGATTCAGGGTGAGACTATTTCTTTATGTTTAGATGTTCATTAGAGAGACACTGGGCTCCCGGACAGAGAGCTCTTTGCTTTGCTTGCTGTATAACCTTAGGCTAATTAATTAGCTATTCTAAGTCTCAGTTTCTTCTTCTCTAAAATGGGGAGAGTCCCTCCCCTGCCTACTTCATAGTATTGTTATGAAAATAAGTGAACTTATTATGTACATGAAAGTACTTTGTATAGTACAAAGGGCCCTATAATTGCATTATCATCAAGGATCTGGCAACCAGCTCTTGTACACATCTTTACAGCAACCTCATAGAATTAAAAACAGCTATTAAATGATCCCATGCTAAATGATTATAGGCTAAATGAGCCCAATTTCTTTCATCTTCCTTCATACTTTCTAAGTCTTTAATCATACAAGGTCTCTGTACATCTTCCAAATACTCCGGTTTGGTGAGTGACCCACCAGGATCACTTTAGTGCAATTTGCTTTTCCTCCTAAGGATTGTTTGCTGTTTTACCCAATTAACAGTTTTCTAAATACACACTAGTTTAAGCAAATTCTGTTAGAAGTCTAACACTGTCTACAAAAATACTAGTAATTTTTCCTTATCTTTACTCCAAAAGTACAGTATTTCTCTTGAGGTTGTAAAGGGGAACCTCAAAAGTTTGGGGTCACAGACCAGTGTTGCAAGGTGTCTCAAAAGAATTTGCAGGCTTGAACCCATTTCCTAGTCAAGGAGCAAAGTTTTACTGTAATTGTAATAACATTACAAGCGGACTAAATTATAAGAGAATTTAGCCAGAGTACTAAAAGAGAGGAGACTCTTACTCACCCCTCTATCATTGACATACTAATTCTATGACTCAGAGGAGCGATCTTTGGAATTTGGTTATCACTGACAAAATTATCAGTCAGCAATGAATTGAGGAGTGGTTTATTCACTACAGTCTCAGGAGTTTGATCCTGAGGCCAGAAGCTACCTGACTGAGGAGTGGTCTTATTCAGAATCAGACAGATTTGAGCATGGGAGTTTCCTGAGACAGACTCCAAAGCCAGAAGATTTAGAATTTAGAAGTCAGTAGTAATAATAATATAGAACAGAAGCTTCCCCCCCCCAAAAAAAAAAAATCAGGGGACAACAAAATCATTTTCTCCCTTAGAAGCTTAGAAGCATCATTTCTAGTTGCTACAAATAATTCACTTGTTCCTTTAAGGAATTTTTATTGCTAAATTTTTTTTTGTTTTTACATCACCTACATTTCCCAATATGTCCCTCTGTGGCTCACCTTCCTCCACCCACACAGCTCAGAGAGTAATTCTTTCTTTATAAAAAATAAAGAGGTAAAAAGCATTCAGCAAAACTAACCAAGGTGGTGAAAAAGGTCTGATGTTTTTCCTCACCCATAGCCTTCCACCTCTAAAAGGAAGTGAGGTAAAAGGCTTTCTTATATCTTTTTTGGGGAACTTAGCTCATTCACTTTAATTTTACAGTATTCATTTTTGATAATGGTATTTCCCCCCCCACCCCCACCCCCACCCCTTATATGGTGGAATATGTTTGTTGGCATGAGGATTACCTGAGGCAATATTTGTAAAGCACTTAGTACAATGCTTGGCACATAGTAAGAGCTTAATAAATGTGTGTTCTCTTCCTCTTCTTCCCTTCCTATGTGGCTGCTGTGGTGTTTCTTTAGATCAGGAACTGTGACTGTAATGAATGGGAATGGATCCAATGGCAGATGGTAAAGAGAGATGCAACTTCAGTAAACTTTGCTCTCCTTCCCTTGGCCATGGTAAAAGACACTATAAAAGACCTCAGGAATTCGGATCACAATCTACACTGCAAGAATGATTTTGGTTTTATCTCTAGACATGAAGGACAGACATTTATATCAGTACCTACTATGTGCCAAATACTGTGCCAGGTGCCAAGGATGCAAAGATGAAAATGGAAGTTCCTATTCTCAAGGAGCTTATATTCTACTGGGGGAAAGGACACATATGCAGACAATATGTAATACATACAAAATAATTGAGAAGGAGCACTAACAAGTGGGTGATATTTAATGTGAACCATGATGGAAGCTAGGGGTTCCAAAAGGAGGTGAGGAAGGCCTGTCTTCCAAGCATGGGTGAACAATCCTTGCAGAATTGGGAGACATAATATTGTATGTTCAAGAAGACAAAGAGTGATGTTCAGTAAACCTGGAAAGGAGGGCTAGAAATAGCTTGTGATTAGATTTAAATATGAAGCAGAGGAATCAGTCCAATTTAGTCAACTCAAAAGCATCCTACTATGTGTTGGGTATTGTGCTGATTGCTGGAGATAAAAGAAAAGCAAAAAAAAAAAAAATCTGTCTTTCAAAAAAATAACAATCTAATGGAAGAGATAACATAAAAAGAATTATGTACAGATGAGAGAGAGAGAAATGAAAGAGAGAGAAAGAGAGATGAGAGAGAAAGCTAGTCCTAGGAAAAAAGAATTATGTACAGATGAGAGAGAGAGAGAGAGAGAGAAAGAAAGAGATGAGAGAGAAAGCTAGTCCTAGGAAAAAATACAATAGCATTAAGAAGAATTTGCATTTGATCCTAGAGAGCAGAGGAAGCAGAGTCACTGAACCTTCTTAGAGAAAAGGGTGACATGGTGTGACTTAGGAAAATCACTTTGGCAGTTCTCAGATGGATCATAGATGGGATTCTAAATGCAAGAAAGCAGAAGGCATAGAAGGGTATTCTGATGATCTGTGCAAAAGAAAATGAGTGAAACAAGGGGACAGATGCCCAAAGATAGATGCTAAGGTAGAAGTAACAAGACTTAGTTAATGATTAGATATATGCAGTGAAGGAAAGCAAAGAATCAAGGGATGATTTTGAGGTTGCAAACCTGAGTGACTAGTAATAACCTTTCATAAGAATAGGGAGATTAGAAAGAGAATTTGGGACAGGAGAGAAGGATGATGATTTCTATTTTTGGAAAAGTTAATTTTGGGATGTCTATGGAATATCCAGTTTGAATAGGCTTTCAAGCAATTGTTTATGTTGGACTGAAACTTAGAAGAAAGACAAGGATTAGATTCTATAAATCTGGAAGTCATTTGTATAGAAATGGAAGCTGAATTCATAGGAGTTTGTTAGATTATCAAAAGAGAGAGACTATAGAGAGAGAAATGGCACAGTGGATAGAGCACCAGGCTTGGAGTCAGTAAGACCCATCTTCCTGAGTTCAAATCTGACCTTGGACACTTACTAGCTGTGTGACCTTAGGCAAGTCACTTATCCCTGTTTGCCTCAATTTCCTCATCTATAAAATGAGCTAGTGAAGGAATTGACAAATCACTCCAGTATCTTTGTCAAGAAAATCCCAAATTGAGTGATATAGATTCAGACTTAATTGAACAATAGAAGAGGATAGTGACTACAAGTTTAGAAAGTAGATACATATACAAGAAAAGTTGTGAAAGCAGAAAGAAATGGCACAAGTTGAGTATGTATATTGAAATGAATGAGGAGTTAAGGATGGCAATGAGTTTGCAAGACTAAGTGACTAAGAGAATGGTGTGCACTTATCACTATGAACTGATCCTCTATTTTATCAGAACCAATTAAATGAGGAGACATACTTATAGATCCTATTACCTAGTTTATAGGCTTCCCACCAAATTGAGATGAAAAAGTTCAAAAGAATAGAAAGTGATAGATTGTAGAGAATAGTCTGGAAGAAAATGGATAGGGAGGTACCAGCAAAATTGTTTTACAGTTGAGGAAATTAAGTCTGAGTCTTGCTCAAACTAGCAATCAACAATGCTAAGATTCAAACAGATTCACTGGTTCCAAATCTCACATGTATAGCTGATTCTCTAATCAGAGATTAATCTCTTCTTGAGAATGCCTAAAATAATGGCAGGAGTTATAATTCCAAAAATCAGCCCTCTAACTCCATTCTCATCCCTAAAGTGTGTTGTTCTAAATTCCAGTCATTCCAGGTTCAGCAGTCTGGTCCAGCCCATATTATTCATAAATCATCCCCTTCACTATGAATTTGATTCTCTGCCAAAGGCAGCATTCCACTTTCCCCCTGACAAACAGTGGGAGCAACTGATAATCTACCTCATGGAAAGAAAAAAGTTACTTCTCTGGTTTACACTGATTTTTCTCCTCCATGATACCAGGTGATGTAGAAAGTCCCACTCCCACTCCTATACAATGGGAATGACGGTGTGGTATAGTGGAAAGATCATTGTTATTAACTATGACTTTGAGAAAGACTTTTCACTTCACTAGATCAGTTTCCTTATCTGTTCAAAAGAACTAACAATTGTTTGCTCCATAAAATCTAGCTATGGCCCCTAGGAACAATTTGGTGATATTCAGCCACCTCTGACCCAACCAAGACAAATCATAATACCTGATTCTCCAGGAAAATCAAACCTTGTCATGGACCAGTGGACAGAGTGATAGTAGCTGAGAATTAAATATCTAAGAATGAGATAATTCCTTTCTTTTTTTTCTTCTAGTTCAACTTGACCTGTGAGTTCCTCAGCCTGTATTATTCCTGGAATGGGAACTTCCTCCATTTGGGCAAATTAGCAATTTATGAGTAATTTGGAGTCACAGAAGGTTGTCCAAGATCATTCGGTCAATAGAAGTCAGAAACTGAATTTGAAACCAGAGTTCCTAACTGAGATCAGTCCTTCCACGTAGCACAGAACAGACTGCCGTCCAAGAGTATTATAGTTGCCATTTATAAAGTCATTTAAGGTTTACAAAAGGATTTCACATTTGAGTCTCACAAAACTCTGCTACTTGGTACATTCGACAAGGCATAGTTTTTTCATCAGTTCCATTTTACAGATCAAGAAAGTGAGGTCCAAAAGAATTAAATGTCCTCCCTAGAGTTACAGAACTGGTAAATGAGCAAGGCAATAATGAAAAGCAGATCATTCTTTTGACTATATATTACTGACTCTCCAATAGAAAACAAAGCAACTATTTTGTCCATACTCCTAATTCTCCTTCAAAACAAGCTCCAGAAAGCAGTTGCCATTTTTATGGCTTAGCTAAATGAAGAGATCTGAGTCTCATTCCTGACCTCAGCCAACAAAGCATCCATGCAGGAAACACATTGAACTCTGAGGATTTTCAGTTCCCCAATTCCCTCACTGCTTCATGTGAAACTATCTCAGCCAAGGTTCACATGATTTGTTAAATTATTTTTTACAGGACAAGAAAAAATTCCCTTGAAGAATTCATTAATACACAGGCTGTTTAAGATGCTGAGATAACCTTCAGATAATGAGGAATGTTAAAGGCCAACAGAAAGTGTTCCCCGCCTCTGAACACTATTACCAGTCCATTGTCAATCCATGTTCCTTTTTAAACAGCTTGTAGTGTTCCCAAAATAACCAGATATAGAATCATATTAGAATTTAGAGAAGCCTTAGACAGCATCTAGTTCGACCCCTTCTTTAGACAGATGAAAAAATTGACCAAAAAAAAGTTGTGATTTGTCCAGGGGCCCAGATTACTTGAAATCCTAATAGTCCCTTTGACGTTTTTTTCTAATTTGTGAACAGATAACACAAAATTTCCAAGGTGATATTCTGAAAGCACAAGTCCTTCTCTTGCTCAATAACCTCTAGTGACTCCCTCTTACTCCCAAGACCAAAAGCAAATTCTTCTGTTTGATATTTAAAACTCTACCTTTCCAACCTTGTTATATATTTCTTCCTTTCACAGACTCCATGGTCTAGCCAAGCTGCCTTTGCTGTTCCTCACATTCAATATTCTATTTCTCATCTCCATGCTTTTGCACTATCTCCTACACCAGATACACATTACTTCCTCATTTCTGTCTGTTTCCTTTAAAGCTTGGTTTAAACACTGCCTTATACATGAAATCTTTCCTAATCCTCCCAAGTACATTAGTCTCCCCCCCATAAAAAAAAATCTTATATTTATTTTGTATATATCTGCATATAGAGAGATTATTTCCTCCAATAGAATATGAGCTCCTTGAGGACAGGGACTAGTTCATTTATTGTCTTTATATTCCCAGAACCTAGCACATAATTGATTGATGTGAGCAACTAACTATAAAGACTTCACCTATACAAATAAGTTTTAGGGTTTGCTGTTTTAGTGAAATAAAATTTACAACCAAGTTAATATGACATATTTAATGATATGCATCATCATTATTATGCTATGTGGTAATTAGGCATAAATTGCAAGCAGTTCATTTAAATGACTTAATTATTGTCATTTATACATGGTCAAATCAAGCATTTTTAGAATCAGCTGGAGGTAGTCAAAGGTGTAGGGAACCAAAATTAGAGGGAGGGGGCTGGACAGTCAGTGGGTAGTGTTTAGATGCAAATGTATGGATGGATATAGAGAAGGGAAGGAGGAAGCATAAGGTGAAGGTAATTTGTCCAGGGTCAGCCACCTGGACTCACCTTCCTATCCCCTCCATGTCATTATTTTGTATTACAGAATACCTCTCGTTTATCTATGATGTCCTCCTCCTGGAGTGGTTCAGGAGGAGGGACAAAGGTCATGAGAGACAGGCCTTGGCTTGTCTGGATTTAGAGACCTGTGAGACTTTAGATTACTAGGACAGAGGTGTCTAATACATGGCCAGCTGGACACATGAGCCCATAACTCAGGGGAGTACAGCCTGAACCCAATGTAATTGGGACAAATTTAACAAAATAAATATACTTAAATATACAATAAATACATAAATAAAATGTAATACAAATAAATATACATATAAATGCAATAAAATATAGATAATGCTACATTTAAAACTAAGTCAATAGGCTACCACAGGGCTCCTTAGCTGTCCTCCTTTCTCTGGGTTTGACATCACTGGTGCAGACAAACATCACTAGTGTGCACATCCCAGAGGGCTTAATGTTGGGTTTATGGGCACTTCCTCATTCTGTCTCTCTGGGCTAAAATCAGCCATCCCAGCACAGCTTGTATTATTCAAACCTGAAGGCAATTCAATATCCAGCCACCATCCCCAGGGGTTAGAGGAGAGGGGGGTGGAGAAAGGAGAACAGTGGAAGTGTTCCACTTAATCTCTCCCTTAGGCTAATGCATCTGTTTTCCTTGTTAATGGAGCTGATTGTGCTACAGCACAAAATAAGAAGGATGGATTACTCTACCAAGCTTTCTTAGGCAAAGGTCAAATGAGCTAATGTATGTAAAGCCCTAGATAAATTTTAAAGAATTATATAAATGCCAGCTGTGGTTATTCCTTCCAAACCTGTGGATTTCTTTCACATTGGAAGCTTCTAATGTGGACAACTGTCCCTGCAGACCAACAATCTTGCCCATCAGAGTCTTAAGAATGTTGTCCGGGGTGATGTGTTTGGTAGCAATTCCAGTTCCAAATGATGTGTTTGGGGTTTAGCACCAAATGTCGGGGTTTGGTCACGTGAAAAATTCACAATGGCCGATCTTTTTGGCAAAAGGTAGGTTTTTTTAGGAGAAGAGATAACAGAGAAAATGAAGAGATATAGTAGACACCAGGAATGGTAAATATAAAGTTTATTTGGGAGAGCATAAAGTTATCAAGGAAAAGAGTTTTAACAATTAACAATGGAAAGTTCCTTAGTGGAACTCACAATTAACCCAGAGAAAGGGAATATGTCCTTAACCGGCAGGCTAAATCAATAGAAGAATTTAAGCACCCTAAAAAAGTTAGTTAACCAAAAGAAGGAGAAAGATGAGAAGAAAGATACAATGAGGCATGGGGGAGGAATGAGGAGAAAGATGTAATAAGGGCTCTATGGTCGCCCTGATCTTTGTGGGGGGACTTGGGTCAGAAAACCCTGAATTTCCTGACAATCACTCCCCACACCCTTTCCACCTGGCCTGGGGAAACTCCTAAAATAATCCCCACCTTCAGTTCACTTGGAGATCTTGGCCTTGGGAATAATCACCACCCATGATTGACCTGGAGATTATTCCCTCAATTCATCTGGAGATCGCTCCCTAGCCCGGGGCTGTTGAAATACTCTGGAGCCACCTGATAGTGGCTGCTGGAGATCCAAGCCAGAACAGATCTCCTCTTGTCAGAGGATGATATAAGGAGACTGAAAGGCCATTGCGTTTTCTGACCTCTCTCCTCTTCCCTCTGCCTCCAATTTATCTCATTCCCAGTCCACAACACCTGTGTCAGCAAAGGCTTCCCTGCAATTCCTTCAGATGCTCTGATCCATAGCTGTGGAGGCTCTCGGAGAATTGACCTGTCCCTTAACACCGGGCCATAGAAAGTTAATAAAATTGAATTCTGTACCCCAAATCACCACTATCTTCTTATCAGGAATCTACTGAGAACTGCTCAATGAAAATAAATCCTTTTTTATCAAAACCTCATTTGGAGACTAGGACTATGAATTCTTTCGCAAAACCCACAACACCAGGCCTGGGAACTCCTAAATGCTGTTAGAGCGTCCCACCCCTCAACAGCACCACAAGGCAGAAAGCTGTGGCAAAGTGACCCAGAAGGGATTCAGCAAAGATGGTATGGGCCATGATCAGATTTATAGGGGAAATTTAACCCCAAGAGGTTTGATATAATTTGAATTTCTGACTGGACACAGCAAGGTGGGGCTACCCCACAACATCCACACAGGGTAGAACTATTACTGCCTTTCCCAGCTTGCCTCAGGAATTATTTTATCAGTACTTCAGGCTCTCTCCATCATGTCATCCAGCACCTCATGAAAGGTATCAAGAAGCCGTGTGTCTTGCCTAAGGTCACGCAAACAATATGTGTCAAAGGCAGAACTTAAATTCAGGTCTTCCCTACTCCAAGGTTGGAATTCTAATCATTATGAGAGGAAAAGGAAGAAGAGGAGGAGAAAAAGAGGAAGAGAAGGATGGGGATAGGGAAAAAAGAGGGGAGGATGAGACAGGAGTGAGAAAAAATTTGGTAGAGAGAAGATCAAAGAAAAAAAATCAAAGCTAAATGAAGAACAAAGTAGGGAAGAAGTGAGCAATAAACTTACCTAATAGTTTTAATGGTAAAATAGCCTGTTATTTACTTATTGCTACTTTGCCTGGATTCCCCCCCACCTTGGAAAACCCACTTTATCCATTTGTTTAGGGTTTGGGTCCTGAGTCATAGACCAGTAGTGTTAAATAACCTTTCTGAGGCTAAGAAAGGTTCTGTTCCATGGGCCCACTTAGATGAGTGAATGGTAAGACTGGACTCTGCTTACCAGATTTTCTCTGGATTATTTAGTCATTCCAAACCCCTGGAAGATGACTTTCCTTCAATAGTAGGCCAGGCTTCTGGCCTTAATTAAAGATAATTAGCTGGATGGGGCTGTTTCTATCAAAGGCAGGTTGGGGTCTGTTTGTATTGATGCAAGCTGATGACTGTAATGATGATGGTTTCTTCTGTTAATCTATTAAGTAGCAGGCTGTGAACCAGCTGCTCAGGAGATAAGCTTCACTGCAGCTAAGCCTTGAGGGAAGATGCAAATGAAAAAAGCTTGAGAGGAACTTGGCACTAGACTTCCCATCTCTCTTCTGGAGGAGCTTCTCAGCGTGTCTGGGATTCTGGGTCATGATACTGTTAGACTCATCAGGGATTTTTCCCCCCTGACTACCCATCAATATTCACCTTCTCTTGTGCTCTTGGGAGGCAAATAGTTTAGGGGAGATGAAGCCTTTGGGACTCTGATCTTTCACTCATACCATCATGGTTCCCATTACTAACACAGACATTAGATTTTAACATTTGTAAAGCATTTTACCTGCATTATCCCATTTAAGCCTTATGACAACCAGGTGAAGTAGGTGCAATAGGTGTTATTATCCACATTTTCTAGAGGAGAAAGCTGGGATTACATGGTTTATCCCAGGTCACACAGCTCATAAGTTAGTCACTTTTAAGAGGGTCACCTTGTTAAGGTGCAAAAGGAGACCCCAAAAGATTGGGGTCACAGACCCGGTGTCTCGAGATGTCTCAAAAGATTTTACAGGCTTGAACCCATCTCCAAGTCAAGGGGCAAAGTTCATTGTAATTGTAACACCAATAGAAACAGGCTAAGTTCCAGAAGAATTTAGCAAAGAACCAGAAGAAAGAAGATCATTTTATAGAACAAAGTTAGAGAGATCTAAGCTTCATGTTACTTATTTGCTAATTTTAGGACTTACAGGTAGGTTTGAGAAGTGGTCTATTCGCTATTGCCTCAGGAACTTGGTTATCACTGACCAGCAGATATCTATCTGATAATCAGCAATGTTTGTAGGACTATCCCTAAAACCAGAAGACTTTAGAAGCATTGACAGATTGTTAGAAAACAGCACTAGAAGGTCAAGAGATTTTAGGATTACTTCCATATTTTCCCTAGAAACTGTACCCTATTCCTTCCCTCTCAACAATCTGAAATCAAAATTCATTTGGGACAAAGGGACAATGGTCTAATCTTCTGAATCTGCTTTGGGCTGATAAGGGGCATAGAGCTGGCCCTGCTTAGTGGGGTCCAAAATTAGGAAAGACACACCACTTGAAGATGGCAGCAGCATCCAGGTTGGGGGGCGGAGGGGAAGTGCAGTGCCGAGTGTCAAAATGAGATATCAAGTGATATCCATGTTGACCAAGTAGTTGGAACTCAAACAAGTAGATTAAAAATGCAGGGACCAAATATGAGTGAAAGAAAAAAAATAATTAAAAGTAGAGTTAATATGGGGGTTACTAGGGACAGTAACCAGGAATCCCACCCAGAGGAAGACTTTGGGGGGGGGGAGGCAGTAAATGAGGCTGTCATGAATGTCCAGGCAGCTTTTTCTAGGATAAATACTAAACATTTCCCCCAAATCCCTGCTTTTGTTTCCTCAAAGGAGTAGGGACAATGGGTGAAATAGTGACATTATACACAGTGAAAGAAGTGCTCAGGTGGCTCAGGGTGCAAACCCCATAATGTTTAAAAGCCACTTGGCATTGGGTAGAAAGAATGAAAGGCAGAGCCAAGATAATAATTAATCTTAAGCGGGTATGATCTCCTTTAGCAAAAACCTCTGAGCCTTTTCAGTCTGACAAGGGAAAGCTTTTTCCCAATTAGTAAAGGTGTCAACAAAAAGCCAAAAACATTTTAAAATCTCTGTAAAGGGCATATGTGTAAAATCCATTTTCCAGTCCTCCCCTAAGTATGTACCCTCCTCCAGATAGGCTTCAGGATGGGGAGGGGGGATTAATAACCCTTTCAGGATTTACTCGGGCACAAATTGGGCAGACCTGACAGATCTGTTTCTCCTCGTGACCAGTGAAAACAGGTTTCACGAGTAACTGGAGAACATTTTATTCCCCAAGGGAGGAGCTTGGTGAAGTATCCACTGGCTGGCCTCGGGGATTAGAGATTGGCCTGAAGGTGTTTGAAACATCCAGAGGGGAAAAGGGTGTACCCCCTTTATTTAGCAAAAGATCTTTTCCTGGGAACTTTATGAGGGAGTGTAGGAGCTGGGGAACTGAGGAATTAAAGGTACCCTGATCAGAGACCAACAGGCAACAGCATGGGCAGTTGAATCTGCAAGCTTGTTTCCCTTGTCCTGAAGTGAATCCCCCTTCTAGTGTCCTTTACAAAACCTAACAGAACAACTTATAATAATTGTAGAATTTGCCCTGCATGCTTAAGGAGGGGAGGGGGAGTTTTTTCTTTGTTTGTTTGTTTTTTTGCTGTCAAAACTTTCCTTTATTTCCATATAGCCCCATGAGCATGCAAAACATGAAAGGCATATTTGGAGTCAGTATAGATAGATGTTCACTCTCATTCCTTTCCCCAAATCTAAAGCTCTGGTGAGGACAAAAATGCTCTGAATCTGGTGGGGATTTAGAACCTCCAATAGTTATCCTAGAATAAGCTTAGAGGCTTCCTCAATTGGAAGAGCTATGGCAGCCACTGCTCTAAGGCAGGAAGATCATCCCTAAAACACCAAGTTTCTTTGCAAAGCCTCCAAAATCCAGCCAGACCCAGGAAAGTCCCCAGCTGGTTTTTTGAGGCAGGTTCAGGGAGTGATAAGTAAGATTGTTTGCTTTTTATCTTCCATGAGCAAAAGGGAGGTAAGAATTTAATTCATGATGTTATGGAATATTATTGTTCTGTAAGAAATGACCAGCACGATATTTTCAGAAAGGCCTGGAGAGACTTACATGAACTGACATTGAGTGAAATGAACAGGACCAGGAGATCATTATATACCTCAACAACAATACTATATGATGATCAATTCTGATGGGCGTGGCTCTCTTCAACAATGAGATGGTTCAAACCAGTTCCAATTGTGACCTATGATAGGTCCAATTGATGAAGCGAGCCATCTACACCCATGGGAACAGCGTGCAATACAACATAGCATTCTCACTCTCTGTTATTTGCTTGCATTTTGTTTTCTTCCTCAGTTTTTCTTTTTTTTTCTTCTTGATCCAATTTCTCTTGTGCAGCAAGATAACTATAAACGTGTATACATGTATTGGATTTAACATGTATTTTAATATATTTAACATGTATTGTACTATCTGCCAACTAGGGGAGAGAGTGGGGGGAAGAAGGGGAAAATTTGGAACAAAAAGTTTTGCAAGGATCAATGTTGAAAAAATTACCCATGCAATATGCTTTGTAAATAAAAACTTTAATTAAAAAAAATTTTTAAAGAATTAATTAAGCATTGCGAGCCTTTAGACAAAGAAATCATTGCTCCAAGAGTCCAGAAAGTTAAGGTTTTTATGGCTGCAGCCCAAGAATCCTCTTGCTTGGGCTGCAGATCAAGATATCATCTACATACTGGATAGCCAGCATCTGTCCAAATATATGGGGGCTGTCACAGAAGCTCTGAGGTAGGACTGTCCATGTTAATTGGTGGGAGGTTACATTCCCCTAGATTTGCTCTTCAAAGGCAAAAATAAGTTCTAAATTTTATGCATGGTTTGCAAAAGAAAGCATCTTTAAAATCTAAAATAGAAAACTATTGTGTCCCCTGGGATACTTGTATTGGGCTTATGGCTTCTACTGACCATTGCTCTGATTATAGAAATTTATTATAAGAGGATAAATCAGGGACATGATTATAATAGCACTGATAACCAGTCATGCAGTAACAATTCCACTTCACAGCCAAAATCAGGAATAATTAGGTGGGAAAACAAGAAACACAACTGGAAAATTGAATCAGAAGGATTTGACTTTGAACTAAGAGTAAGGTTGTCCTCCCAGCTCTTGCCCAGATAAAACTTTCACCTATGATAGTTCAAGAAGGCTGAGTAACATGGCATTTCTCTTAAATGGTGTGTTATTGATTTAACGATCAATTAAATTCAAAACTCAGAACAATATATTTATAGTTTCAAGAGATTTTCTCTCTAATAGAAAATTCTACTAAAAGCAGCTTTTAGGGCTAGACACATTATTTTTAAAAGTTTACCAGGACTTACATACATAGGAGATTTTATTTAACATGTTTTCTATGTTTAAATTCATCCTGGTGCAAAGAATCAATCATTAAACAAGCTTATACATTCTCTGTAAACATATTACTTGTTTAGGAGCTATACACTTTAATCAGTCTTATTTCTCAGGGCTGATGACCTTACTTACCCTGATGGTTTCAAGAAAACTGGCAAGCTTACAAATTAAGGGGAATTTACAGAGACCCCAGGGAAAGGGCTGAGCTTGCTGTTGGGCACCTCAATTATTCTTAGTGTTTTCATGGGCTGCGCTGTTTGATATTCTCCCCACTCTGTGAAGTGGGGAAAAGGATGCTGTACACCCTCATACTTGAAGGTGAAAGGATAAGCCTTTGACCTTATCTCTCTTCCACACACTGTAATTACCTTTTTTAGGTTTAACATGTTAACAATAACTCTAAATAACTTAGTTAACAATTTTAGAGTTTTCCTAATAGTTAAACATCTTAGCTATAATTTCCTCTTAATTTTTTAGCAAAGGTGGAAATATCTAATTCTCTAAATTACATTTACAAAACATTATAAAACAGGATTAGAAAGGCTAAATAAACTTTCCACCTTCTTTTAGTTGTTCAGTTATTCTGTTCCCAAGCTGTTGCAGCTTTGGAAGTTCTTAAGGAGGATTTCTATTCCCTTAAACAAGTTTCCCTTTTATTTTAGGGGAAAAACAAGGCAATCATAAAATTGAGATAGAACAGATGTTAAAATTGACTGAACTTTAGCTCATGAGATCCCCTAAATTCTAATTAAATGTTCCAGATGAATTGAATTGCCATTTGGTTATTTTTTCAATTCACACAAACCATTTCTCTTTTGTGAGCTAGGTAAAGGTTAAGGTAACAGCTTTTACTTGCCCTCAGAAGTCTGATTCTAGATTACTCAAAAGCAGGCTGTTTGTTGCCAGAGTTTTTAAACTCCTTTTCTCTTTGGCTAAAGTTCCCAAACTCTTAAATCTTTTGTTAGTACAGTCAATGCAAATAGATTACAATTTACATATCCCTTTAGTGGACTTTGATTAGAGCTCTTTTAAAACTGTTTTTACTATCATATCTCAAAAACCAAATTTCGCTGAACTAAGTATATTTTCTTTCTATCCCTCTTACCCTTTCATCCATCTATCCCTGCTGCAGTTGGGGAAGGAGGAAAGGAAAAAGAAAGAGAAAGAGACTCTCTTTCCTCTATGCACTATCCTCCTAGTCCTGGGGAGGCCTTAATTTAGTTGAATTTGCTTAATTTAGTTGAACTTGTTTCCAAATTACTTTACACACACACACACACACACACACACACACACAGACACATCTCAACATTCGCATTGTATGTTGGTCACATCTTAAAAACCCATGTAAAATTATCAACTAAGAAGCAATTATATCCAGTAAAGCAGTTAACATTCATATAGCATTTGTTTTATGCTAAGCACTTTTGCAATCATGTGATCATCACAACAATTGTTATTATTTCTCTTTACAAATCAGAAAATTGGGCAGAGATAAAATAATTTTCCATAAATTACATAGCTAATACATAACTACAACTGAGACAGAGAATGGTGGGCTTACCAAATACAGAGGATGACTGGCTTTCTCAACACACACTGCCATGCAGGTGCTACCAGGAGCACCCGGCTTCTTCCCAGGCAATTGCTGGACAGAACCTGCTGAAGGCTGGGGCAACTAGTGCCAGATCTCCTTTTGATGGTAGTTTCAGGAGCCAGGGCCCAGGGAATGCTGACCGTGGAGCCTGACACTCCCACCATCCCCACTCCCTCCTCCCCCTCCCCAAACTGGGTTGAGAAGGTGTTTGGGGAAGATTGTGTGGGGTCCCCACAGCTGTAGGTACTTCCCTAATGTCTACAGGTGAGGCAGAATTTGAGTTTCCCTACAGTTCTTCAGCATTCTCTTTTCTTAATCTGATCTGAAAATGAGAGGAGTTAGCAAATAGAGGGTCTTGGGCTATGTTGATCTTGTTACCAATTCCCACAACTAAGATGCACTCAGGACTCTGGAGCATTCAGAATCGTAGAGAGGGTCTCTTAGTACCTTTTGAGGTGCCTTCCAATGGAGCAGAAAGGGTCTCCAGATAGCTAAAAGTCAAGAGAAGAGTTAGCAAAAAGTTGCTATTTACCTAATTTTTAGTTTTCTTTTTCAATCCCTTCTTTCAGAATGGAGTAAATTCCTGGAATTATCCCCAATGTTTCAGGAATTTTTTTTTTCTTGCAGATTTGGAACAACTAATTGTCAAACTCCTTGATCATTATTCTCAAAACCTCGAGAATCAGTTAAGACGTTATCTTAGCAGTGCTATAATTTTAATTAGCTAACTTTATTTCTATAACCCCCAGCTGGGGCAAAGCTGGAATCCACAGGAAAAAAAAAAAGTCAGGCTTTTCTCTTTTTTAAGTTGGGAGTCAAGGATTTCTTAACATTCCCAGAGTTCTAAGTACAGCATAGAAGTTTTTTTCTTTGCTGGCTGCATTTTAAATCTTTCCAGGTAATAGCATCTAGCTCACAGAACAAACATGACATCCACATTCTGCACAGAGACACAAACAAAAATGATATAGAAGAGGACTGTCTCGTCTTTGCCAAAAGCCATTCTATAGCACCTCATCTCCTCTGGTGTTCCACAGACGATGGGAAAATAGCAAAGGTCCCTGGAAACTTTTCCAAAAATTGCAAGAATTTTCAAGTCTGGGCATCCCCAGTCAAGGAAAATTTGTTGAGTATGGAGCTCAAGAAGACCCAGATAAGCCTTCTCCCAGTTGCTTGGTTGGTGGGTGGGTGGGTAGGGGGGAGGTTTCTAGCTATAGGACTGAGGGAAAAAATTGGGGGTTTACCTTGGCAAGGAGGGGATGAAGCCAGACTGTCCCCATATGGGCCACCAAATGTTGAGGTTCAGAAAGGAGACTCCAAAAGATTGGGGTCACAGACCAGTGTTCCAGGGTGTAGTGTATGTACTTTATACCACCAGGAGTGTTAAACAGAAATAAATTCAGGAGAACAGTTTATTGTAAAAGAATATTATATAGGGGCAGCCAGGTGACACAGTGAATGGAGCACCAGCCCTGAAGTCAGGAGGACCTGAGTTCAAATCTGGTCTCAGACACTTAACACTTCCTGGCTGTGTGACCCTGGGCAAGTCACTTAACACCAAATGCCTCAGGGGAAAAAAAGAATATTACATAATAATAAAATAAAAGATTCAGTTCACATAAAGAAATTATGTGATAGGCATCCATCACAGATTACAAAGATTTGCTATTTATTTTACAAGTATAGGAAACAAAGTATCTTACCAAGAACTCCACTGACTCACTGATGAATACAAGAAAGATTTATTTTATATCTTTGGGAGCCTAAGTTAAGTAGACACACCTTTGAAACTCCAAAGGCAGCATTTTATTTCCTATCCTGAAGCACAAGTCTCTCCCCTGATTTCCCATCAGTTGGATATTACAGAAGTTACATAATACGAACTCCATGCCTTATTACATAGTCCATGGCCCAACGAAACTTACATTCTAGAAGGGGAAGGTAACAAAGGAGGGGTAGGGCAAAAATTCTTTTCAAATCTCAGATCACCATCCCTGATTACAAAAGTCAGTCCCTGCCCCCAAGGAGTTTATATTCTTTTGGGGGAAGATAACCTCTATCTTTGATTATTCTTTGATGTCCCTGTGGGGTTCAATTTTCTAATTTAAGTTTTATTTCTCCAATTTAATTTTTATAACTGTGGAAACCAAATAAATGCCCATCCATTTCTCACACATGTAAATAGCTTCATGGACAGCAATAACACAGAAAGCAGTCATACTGAATGGAGAGTTTAGGAAAACACAATCTTTTAAAGTCTCAGGGGAACAGAGGAATGGGGAGCAGGATTTATGGAGAAAGTAGGAATAAGGTGGAATCCACCTGACTGACCAGGTCCCAGAATTATCTAGAGATATGTTCGTCAAAATTTCAAAGGTGGTTGTGACTGGCTTCTAAAGACAGTCTCAGAAGTTAGAAAACCAAATGGGCTGATTTAAGAGTTTTACCTCACATCCCTGAGACAATAGAAGCTGAATGAGAAGCTTTTCATTATTCTAAACAGGATACTCTCAGAGAATTGATCTGATTGTCATTCTCATTTTTAACAATTTCTGAGAATAAGCTAATTGAGGGTTCACATCACTTTTATATAAATATGTTAATGCTCTTGATGATATATAAGCTCCCAGAGTGCAGGAATTGATTCATTTTGTCACAAAGTAGATGCTTATTAAATATTGATTGGTTAATTGATTTTTTGAAGAAACAGATTTTTAATATAGGTCTTCCTAACTCCTAAATCCTGGATAGTATTTACTATGCCAAGATAAAATGTAGCTAGAAGAAAGTATAGTGTATGTAGGACTGAGGTCATTCCCAGTCTCCTGACCATCTATCTGGCAGAAAATCAGACCTAAAGGGATCTTTAGTAGCCAGATGGGCCATAAGGAATGTAGATAGGAGAAGGCTGTTTGTTGAATTTAAATTGAATTTAAGTGAGGCTTTGTTGCAGTGGATGTCAGTCGAATTCCCAAAGGTATTCCCTGAGGCAAGCAGCATTAAGTGGGCCCCTTTGTTGTCTTTAAATGGGTCTTTGTTGCAATGGGCCCTTGAATACCTTGTGAATTCCTTATATGATAAAATTATCCTGAAGTCAATCAGAAGGCCAAATTATGATGTCCGCCCCAGAAGTTATTTTTCTCCTGTAAAACAATCTACTGGTTCCCCATTTCTTCATTAACTCCTTTTAGTAATTTAGCTACAGTGGCTAGGAATTTAGCCTCTCTTATGGCATTGAGAGTTCATTAGGAACTGCCCACCTCATGGCAACAAGTTCTCTAGAGACTTAGTCTGTTTTTATGGCATCTTTTCCCTTGTAAATAATTTATTAGTAACTTAGCCCCAGCTTATGGTATTTTCCCCTTTGTTAAGGCAGGGTCTGCTAAGGAACTTAATTCAAGTCTTTCCCTTGTTAACTGCTAAAGCTCCCTTTTGGAAACTCACCTACTGGTCAATGGTGTGATAATAAAATCTTTGTCTCTTGATTTGTAGATAATGTAAGCCTACAAATTTTTTTGAGTCACTATGACATTGGCCTGAAACCTTAATATATTTTGGGGGTTTCAGTGCTTTCACATCCCCATGCCCCATCAGACCCACAGATCTCTTCAGTTTTCTGCAGCAGAATTCCTTTGAAATGAGTTTGAGAGAATTTGTTGTTGTTTGGTCATTTTTTTCAATCATGTCTGATTCTTTGGACCCCATTTGGGGTTTTTGTAGCAAAGATGCTGGAGTAGTTCATCTCTTCTTTTTCCAGCTCATTTTTCATATGATAAAATGAAATAAAGTTAATTGATTTGTTCAGGGTTACCCAGCTAGTGTTATGCCACAGTCTTTTTGAACTGTTCTACCTCAGTTTCCCTGCACTAATTTCCCTTATTGTCCTGACTGAGTTTCCCTGAATTGTTCTCTCGGTTTCCTTAACTGTTCTGCCTCAATCCCCTTAGTTGTAAACACTCCCCCCTCCCACCCGGGTCCATTAAGACTGAGGACCATTTGCTCTAAGGTTATAAATTGTCAATGTGAGACTCAAGGAGAGGGGGAGATCAGACTTCTAACTCCTTCTGCCCTCAAGAATTTATGGCACTACCCCTCTAAAATATTCCAAAAGATAAGACTATCTCCAGATACCTCATTGACATCTTTACTTCTGTTTATTCAGACATCCTGACTCTGGTTTTTAGTAAGAATTTATGGCCTCCCCCCATCCTGACAGAACCAAATGGGTCTGTGAAGAAGTTTCCCGCTTCTTTCCCCTTCTTTGTTTGAAAAGATATAAAAAGATTTGTGATTCTCCCATTCATCGCTGGATACTTTGAGACGAGAGTCCTGTAGAATCAATTATACTCTCCAGTTAATAAAATATTTAAAAACTCTCTTATCTCTATCTTGCCTCAGTTTCTCTGGCATTACACTAGTAAGTGTCTGAGGTCAGATTTGAACCCAGGAAGATGTGTCTTCATGATTCCAAGCCAACTCTCTGGGTACTCTGGCACCCATCTAGTCCCTGGGTTGGAGGGGAAGAAGTGCATAGGAACTGAGAAATAATCAGAAATAAACAGAGATTTACACAGCCTACCTAACTCTAAGATGTGGAGATCTCTATCTGAGACACAGGGACCCAGGGGCCAGAAATTTCAGTTCATGGAATTGTTAAGATTGGGAAGGGACCCCAAAAGGTTAGGGGTCACAAACCAGTATCACGAGATGTCTCAAAAGAATTTGCAGGCTTAAACCCATCTCCAAGTCAAGATGCAAAGTTTATTGTAATTTTAACGCCAATTGGAGCGGTCTAAATTCCAAGAAAACTTAGCAAAGAAACAGAAACAAGGAGACACATTTATCTAGTTCTTCATGTGGCCCAGAACCAAGGAATGGTCTTTGGAATTTGGCTATCACTGATCAATAGACAGCAATGTTTGCTGACAGACAGATTGTTAGAATAATATTATTCTTAGGTTGGAGGTGGGGGACCTCAGGGTCACAGATTCCAAAAACAGAGAACTTTAGAATCACTGACAGATTGTTAGAATAGAAGCCCCCTAAAAGGACTTAAAATTATTGCTGTCTCCCCTAGAAGCTATATTACATCAGAATTACAAATCTTAAGACTTAGAAGAGATCTCCATGGCCCTCTCATTTAACTCAAACATCAAAGGAATCCTACCTATAACTCAGTCAGTAAGTAGTCAACCATCCCTTGCTTGAAGAACTCTGAGGAGAGCTCACCACCTCTAGAGTCAGCCTGTTACTCTTTTGTGTTGTTTTAATTATTAGGGAACATTCCCTGAAATGTGTTTCTTTGAAACTCCCAAATATTGCTTTTAATTCTGCCTTGTGGGCTCCAATACATCTTCCTTTATAGGATTTTCCCAGGAATTGAAGTCAAGTTCACCAGCCTATAGTTTGCAAAGACTGTTTTCTTTCCTCTTTTGAAAATTGAGACATCTACCCCTTTTCAATCTTGTGATTCTTCCCTTGTTTGCCCTGATTTCCCAAATACCACTGATAGTGGCTTAGTAAATAGATACATGCAAGGGTGAAACTGAGGCAGTTAATGATTTCCACTAATGACCTTGATTTGCTCAAGCTCCCTTATTATCAGAGGAGTCAGGCTGACCTGGGAATCAGAATCAGTCAATTAGGAGGCAGCCTGAGCACCCCTTAGGCTTGCCATGCCAGAGATCCTTTGCAGTGTTCATTTGCTAAACCTGGAATTTCCTCTGCTGTGCCAGCACAGAACTGGCCCTAGATAGATCCCCAATGAGGTAAGAGGCCCCAGGGGACTTCCACTTTAACCTGTTTCCTTATACTTAGAGGATGCCTTGAAATCTCAAAGCCCAATGGCCAAATCAAGATGTGATTACCCCCCCAAACACACCTTCCCCCCAAGACTTACGGTTTTTGTCTTTATAACCCCTCACTTCCTATGCTCACACAGAGCTAAGTTTTAACTGTAGCTCTTACACATGTCTGTCTACTTGAGAGGAAATATAGCATTCATATGATATAACTTGGTTTGTTATAGATTAAACTCTGGAAAAAGGTCAACACAAGATAAGATTCCCTTAACCTCAGAAGGAAAGGCACTACTCACTATTACTGAGGAGACTTGGAATGGCTTATAGAAAGTATGATCTGAGCCAAGTCTTGCTGCTACCTCCATTTTCTGTACATTTCATTTTTTAAATCTAAGTGGCTCAGTAAATTCTCTGGCAACACACCCTGTTGTCTTTAGACAAACCCCATTTTGCCTTCTCATCATAATTAGTTCCTTTTGGGTCTTCAGGATTTCATTCTTGAGCATCTCCAGTTTTTCTTGGGTTGACTTTCCCTGGATCCCAGGGTTTCCACCTATCTTTTATCTCTGAATTCTTTGAATTCTGCTTCCCTAAAATCTAGGAGGCATAGCTGATATGGTCCAGATTTCCTCTCTTTTGTCACAAACTCTAAAATGGAAAGGTCACTTCTCCCGAAGGTCCCCATCATTTCTACCCCATTGGAGAATTCCATGATAGTGAGAATTAGAAAAAGAACAGATTTTCTTCTTGATTATTCTTCTACCTTTTGAAGGATGAAATAGTCCCTAAGGTAAGTAAAAAGCTATTGGCTGATTGTTTTTGACAACAAGACCACTCCAATAAATGTCTGGATACTTGCAATCTCTCATTACTCAATCACGGCACCGAGCCAAGATTACGATCCATTTAAAAGCAAACAAAACCACATTTATTAAGCACTCATCAATGACCAGACACTGTGCCAAAACACTTTACCAATATCTTTTCAATGGATCCTCACAACAACCTTGCCATATTATCCCCATTTTATACTTATGGCTGATTTCCCGAAGCACTCATCTCCTGCGTCTTTGTGCTCAAGTGAGGTAGTAATTGCCAGTCTACTCTAATAACAAAACTTCTGTTTTTTCCTCTTCTGATCTTTACCCAAATTATAGTTATCATAGTTCCTCCCTTTGGGTCCTGAATTACCTCTCATCTACCGTATTTCTATATCATGTTATTCTATTTTCCTTTTTGTTCCTTCTTTTGCCATTTGAATAAGGTATACCTTTCCAAAGCCATTGTCCAGTCCTGGATGTTTCCTATCATGTTTCAGTCCAATTTGTCTTTTTGAGTTCCTCTTGTTTGTTGCTTAAATTCTGGTCATTTCTATTTAAGGCCATGGATTTTATTACTGGATCCTTTCTCGGATTATTTCCCCTCTGATGACTTTCTGAGTTTCTCAGCTGCTTTATGGCTGCTCTCTACAAATCTAAAATAGGGGATTTGCATAAGCGGTCTTCTCCCTTTTTAATTTATAGTTCCTTTGATTAGATTTTCAAAACACCTGGCAAATACATTCTTACCATCCTTTGTTAGATGTCCTCAATATGACTCTGTCTCTGGCCAGGAAACTGTCAACTCTCTATTGGAAGCTGTGATCCAGAAATCCAAATCCCATTTTCAGATAATACCTTCATAGCCAGCTGTTCACTTTCCAAATTAATTTTTCTCTTCTGCATCCCTTGCCTTCCATGATCAACAGTGAGGAAAACACAACCTGTGTCCCTATGGCCTTCAGTTTCTTGCTCAAGACTTCATATTGATTGGTAAAACTTTTTAGGTTCTATTTGTCATTTGTGTCCACATAAGGCACTGGAGTGGATAATTATCATTTCTTTGGAAATCTTGGTAAGTTCTATGTTTTTTCTTGGATACATGCCCCAGGAAGACAACAGACCTCTCTATTATTGTTCTTATCTAGGCAAAAGGCTGATTCAATATCTCTGAGTTACCAGCCATAACGGCTGTTCTGATTTTTTGTTGTTGTTATTGTTGTCATTAGATAGTTTCAGGAATGTGATTGTAAATGTAACAACTGTTAACAAACAATGCATCTTTTAAAGTTTAATTACATTATTTATATTTTCTCCTTCATTTTAAGTCTATATAATTGAGAAAACAATAAATCAAGCCATGATGTGTAGCATTTGCTGATTTCCAAGGTATCAGTGTTCACATGGGAAATCTAACAAGCAGTCTGGCTCTCTTGGGTAGATACAAATTGACTCCCCCACACCCTCACCTGATAATTTATATTTGAAGATAAACTTCATCTTCTCCTTCTTCTTCCTCAACCTCCAATCACTTTCTTTTCCATTGAACTCTTACTTTAATTTCCTTTTGGAACCTTCATTCTCCCTAACAGCTTGGAATTTGAAGAGATTTAAGGTTTGCCTAACAATGAACAAATATCTCCCTTGATCTTCACAACAACCCTGGAAGGTAGGTGGCATTAGCCCCATTTTACAGATGGGGAAATCAAGGCTGAGAGAGTTGAAGTGAATTGCTTTGATGCTGCACTATGTTGGAACCAGGGCATTAAATGCCCAGCAGAGCCAGATGTGTTTTATCCAAGAGGCAATAGGGAGCCACTTAAATAAGAGAGTAACTTGGCCAAATCTATGCTTTTGGAATATTAATTTGACATCTGTGTGGAAGATGAGTTTGACAAGGGAGAGAGCAGATGCAGAGAGACCAATTAGAGGGCTATCGCAGTAATCCAGAAGACAGGTGATAAGAGCTTGCTGTGTGAATAGAGAGAAAGAGATGGAAATGAGAAATTGTAGAAGTAGAATCAATAATACTTGGCAACTTGGTAAAGTTTTTGTTATTGTCATTTCAATTCTTGGCAGAGATGCTGAATGGTTCATCATTTTCTTCTCCAGTTCATTTTACAGTCGAAGAAAGTGAGGCAAATGGGGTTAAGTGACTTGCACAGGGTCACAAAGCTAGTAAGTGTTTGAAGCCAATTTTGAACTCATGAAGTTGAATCTTTCTGACTTTATCCATTCCCTATTTATTGTGACATCTAGCTACTCCTGTTAAGGGTGAAACTAAAGGGATTGCTAGGTGTGAACTAGTGCCTGAAGAAAAGGTCCTCAAGAGGGGGAAGGGAACAAACATTTATTAGACGCCTATTATGTGCCAGGCAATGTGCTAAACAGTTTATAAATTACAGTTAGTCTTCACAAAAACCCAGAAAGGTAAATGCGGTTATTATCTTCATTTTACAGATGAACAAACTGAGGCAAACAAGGTCACACAGCTTGTAAGAGTCTGAACTGAGATTTGAACAAATCTTCCTGACTACAAGACTAGCACTCTATCCTTTCTACTATATGTTGCCTCCTCACAACAACCTAGGGAGAGAAATGTTTTATTTGCCTCCATTTTATAGATAAGGAAACTGAGGCAAACTGTGGTTAAGTGGTTTGCTCAGGTTCACAGAGTAAGTATTTAAATCTAGATTTGAATCTGTGAAGCTGATTTTTTGAACCCAAATAAACCTTGCCTTTTTGAATCCCAAAGTATGAGATTTATTTATCTTTCTGTCTCTCTTAAATTTCATCTTAACCTAGAAGTTTTCAAACAGATCTAAGGTGACCAAAATGGTTTTAAATAGGATTCTTGGTTTGGACTGTTATGCTCTGAATTGCTATGCCCTGAATAAAATTATTTTTACCATCTGCCCCACCCCCATCCCCTTCCCCTTTTTCCCTTGCTATTAGGACTGGGAGAATTGAGTTAGGAAAAACCTTTTAAGTTCTGGTCACTTTACATTCTACTGTATCATAAAATCCAGATACATTATCTGGATCCTTATTAGGATAATTCCCCTTCCATTTGATTATTGTCCCATGCCTTGATGTCTTCTGCCCTCAACCTTCTTATCTTGACCCTATCCTGTCAGGACTAAGCTATGGTCCTCTTCTGGAATTATGGCTTGTCTGCCTACCCAGCGTCTTCGCCCCCCTTATCTGCCTTTGTTCTCCTACAAAATTGTATATTCTGTTTAGCTAAAAAAACAAAACAAAACAAAAAACCCTATAAAAATCCCTGTTTCAGTTGCTCAGGGCCAGAGTGATTTTTGGACAGGAGTCCCATCCCTATCGGCTAGCCTAAATTCTCCACAATTAAAAGAGGAAAAGCCAATCTCTGTCTTGCCTCAGTTTCTCTGGCATTACAGCACTACACTACTTGGTTTCCCTTTCCCCTTGAAGATTATTTGATTTTATTACTTTAGTCCATTTTTTGGCTGCCAGGCTAGACTGCATGTGTGTTCCCACGCAGACAGATAAATATCTTTCTCCATCCCAAATTACAATCCATCTATAAAAAGGAATTTTTTTGTCTTTCTCTGACACTTCAATTCTAGGTCTTCCTTATCCCTTTTCTAATCTTGTCATGTAAAGAGAGAGAGCATCAGAATCTGTGTCCTCCAATAGAAATTGTCAGACCTGCCAAAGTATTCCTCCACCTGCCTGATTGATCTCTGCTATAGCCTCCAGTCTGACCCACTTACTAGTTCCCTGGGCCCAGGATAGCCGCTGTGATCCTCTCTTATGTTGCCATAGTGAACTGGCATCAAGTCTAGGTTAAAATACTAACCCTAATCTATTTTGAATGTGTTGCCTTATCTCTCCTGTTCTCCTTCCCATCAAGACAATCCCTCCCCCTACCCCAGCCTTTTGAGGAAAGATGGATGAAGAGGGATTCCAGATGAGAGTCTACTTATTCATCAAATTTTGACTTCAGGAAAGCATTGCCTACTCCCTCATCAACAGTTTTTACCAAACAACTCCAATTCAATTTAATTCAGTGAACACTTATTAAATGTTTGTTGAATTGAATTGAATTGAATTCATAACTCCAGACAAATTTAAAGAGACTTGAAAAGAATACAACAGTTGGTTGGTGAGGGAGAAGTTGCATTCAGCCTCCTCTTCTGGAGTGGGGTTAAAGGTTGAAGGTTTGTAGAAAGGATACTGCCCTAAATGCTATGAGCTTTTGACATCCAAATTTTCTTACCAGCCTCCAGAACATGAGTTCAATACATGCTTTTGATTTTCTTTCACTTTGTAATTTCATTGAATGAATGAAGGAAAGAAACCTGTGTAATTATCTGTATCCTTCAGTCTAAGGACACTTCTTATTTATTTTTATTCTCTCCCTTATTCTGAGTTGTTTTCTTTATACTATCTCTTTATTCTTCTATTTTATTTATATGTATTTCTTTTATTCTATTCTACAGAACATCCTATTATTCTTTACTTTATTTAAAGCTGTATATTTTGTTGCCTTGTTGTTCTGGACATGGAATTCCATCCCCAGTGAAGAAACTCCCTCTCCCAATGAAGAATGGCAATTGTATGGTTTTCAAGAGTTGTCTGTGAGAAGTATAGTGATTTGCCTAGACTCCCATAGTTAATATGTATCAGAATCAGGCTTTGATCCCAGACTTCAGTTTTGACTCAGAGGCCAGCTCCCTGTAACACCTAATCGCCTTTTGAAATGCACAATATTGTTATCCAGTCCTTGAATCCTTTTCATGACTCCTAAGGTTTTCTTGACCAAGATATCAGCATCTGAGGCAGAAGAGATTAAGTGACTTGCCCACTTATCACAGAAGTGGAGTCTGAGGCTAGATTTGAATTGGATGGATAATTTGGCACTTTTTATCCATTGTACTATCTAGCTGTCCTATGATATGAATATAGTAGATACTTAATAAATATTTGTGAAAAGAATGAATGTTTACAAAGCTTGGAACAATGGAAAAGAAATCATTCTTTCTGTTTATCTAATCTATCCGTTAGGGATCAGAGGGCCTGAGTTTGAAGTCCTGCTCTGTCCCTCTACCACCTGTATTCCTGTGGGCCTCAGTTTCCTTATCTGTAAAATGTATAGACTGTATGATTAAAGCCCCTTTCAGCTCCAATTCTATGATTTCATGATCCTATTTCTGGGGGAAGGGGAAAAGAGAACAGTGATATTCATCTCCGTGGGTCATCAGACATCAGCTTAATGTTAGATATCACGGTCAATTAGACTCAGACCTAAAAGTTCTGTTATTTCATTTTATTCTATGGTAGCCTTGGGAGTAATGAGATATCATAGCGGTATAGCTTAAATTTGTGATACTGACTAAAGTCAGGGTCACCCCAAGGGAAGAAAAAACTAGTCGATGTTTTGAGATTCAAAAGGAGATCCCAAAAGGCTGGGGTTTCCAACCAGTGTCACAAAGTGTCTCAAAAGAATTTGCAGGCTTGAACCTATCTCCAAGTCAAGGGGCAAAGTTTATTATAATTGTTACTCCAATTGAAGTGGGCTAAGTTCCAAAAGAATTTAGCAAAGCACCAGGAGCATGAAGATAAATTTATAGGGAAAAGTTAGAGAGACGAGGAGCTTCATGTTTCTTGTTTGCCAGTTTTATGGCTTACAAGTAGATTGGAGGGGTGGTCTATTCACTATTGTCTCAGGACCTTGGTTATTACTGATTAACAGATTATTTGACAGTCAGCAATGTTTGTAGAATTATACTATAATATTCTTTAGACTAGGAGACTTTAGGATTATTGGCAAATTGTTAAAACAATAGCACTTCTAAGGTCAGGGGACCTCAGGATTATTGCTATATCTTTCCTAAAAGTTAGGGGAAGAAATAAATAAGGACCGGGAATCCCAGAGTTACTGTGACATTTCCCCTAGAAGTGCACCCCATCAAATGAATTCAAGGGAAGTTTTAAGATGACCAAAATGGACTAAACCCTCTGGCCAGTCCTAAAGCCCAACTGCCTAAATCAAGGGATGATCTGAAACTTCTCATCAGACCCTTCCTTAGATTCAATAGATCCTTCACATGGTCCTGCCTGAATTTAGGACCACTCTGGATTGGATTTGTACTTGAAGAGGAACAGTGACTAGAAATTGCAAAGAGACTGATCTAGACTTGATGTCAGATTTCAAACCTATCCAAAGGGGATTTGTCATCTTAAGGGATGGTGTACTTTTCTTCCTTCAAGCAGAGGCTGCATGCCCATTTATCAGGTGTGTCTTAGTGATGATTGCTTTTGTATATGGATTGAAGGTCCTTTCATGTGATTCTGTGAAGTTAGATTCTAGAAATTAGATGACATTTGGTCACCACCTACTTCTTCAATTCTGGCTCTTGGGGCATTTTTCGTTGACTTTGAATAATTTCTCCCTTCCTACTCCCTGTCAGTTCTGGGCTGAGAACTGCCTCTAAGTAGCCTTAGCTAATTTAAAACTAATTTATCAACTAACTTTGGCTCTTTTTCCTTTTCTCTTTTTTGGATAAGGGTGGCGGAGGGTGGAAGGGAAGAAAAGATATGCTACTAATGTTTGAAATGATTCCCAACTTCACCCATTAGGTTAAAGATCACAGTATTTATCATCATCATTTTGCCTATTTTGTTGTTGTTGTTGCTGCTAAGTCACATCCAATTCTTTGTGACCCCATTTGGGATTTTCTTGACAAAGATGCTAGAGTTGTTTGTCATTTCCTTCTCCAGCTCATTTTACAGATGAGGAAACTGAGGTAGAATTAAATGACTTGTCCAAAGTCACAAAACTAGTGTCTGAGGCTATGTTTGAACTCAAGAACTCAGGAACTTTCTGACTCACAAATCTCCAATAAAGAGCTATCCAGGATGTTAGATAATGTTGCCACCTGTGACACCCATCAGGAATCTTTCTCTTGCCCCTCAGTTATTTTCTGTGACTCCACCACTCCTGACCATCATAGATCTGGATTAAGCTCCTTGTCAAGAAGACTGTGGGCTCAGGAGAATCAGAATCTGGGAACTCATTCTGAAAATAGTTGACTTTATTTGACTGCTTCATGGTACCTAAGTCCCTTCATCTATCTGTTTTTCATTTTTAGATGTTTCTCTTAGTTTCTGCTCTTTTTTTTTTTTAATGAGTAAGACTTTTTATTATTATTATTATTACAGGGAGAATTGACATGCCATAGTCACAATAGAAAGGAAAGCAAAAAATGCTGAATTAATTTACTTTCTGTTGGGATTGACTGGCACTAGTGGGAACCTGGTCCATCCCATACTTGTCTCTCTACCATGTGACAGTCTGTCATATGTTCTTGCAAGCACATAGCTGTTTCCTTTAAAAATAGGAATGAAAGGCAACTATTGTAAAACTAATAACAAGAGAAGCTCATTTTAACATTTATAGGACAGAGCTCTGGAATGAGGAAGCCAGGATTGGCTTCAAGTCTCTCCCTACTCTGATTCATCCTCCTCTCAGTCAACCAATGATCTTTCTAAAATCTAACTCTAATAATGTCACTCTTCTTCTCAATAAACTTTAGTGGCTCCCTATTACCTTCAGGATCAAATATAAAACCCGTTGTTTGGCTTTTAAAAACCCTTCGTTAATTTGGCTCCTTCATATCTTTCTAGTCTTCTTACATTTTACTTACATTCATGTCTGCCAAAATTGAGCAAAGATAGCATTCTTGCTCCTGCTTTGTGTGCTATTATTTACACACAATCCTCTATCTCACAACTCTGCGTCCTTTTATTAACTGGCTCCCATGCTTGCACTATTGCACTTCAGATGGCTCTGCCTTGCCTTAAATGTTTTTCTACTCCAAACTATCCTCCATTTAGCCACTAAAATGATTTTTCTAAAGCACAGATATGACCATATAGCCCTTCCCCCTTCACACACACAGTTAATTCCAGTGACTCCCTGTTGCTTTCAGGATCATACCTCTCCTGACCTAGCTTTTCCTTCCTTTCCCACTTTTCTTATATCTTACTTTCTCTCTAATCCAGTGACCACTGATCTCTTGATTGTTGTAGGAACAAGATGCCCCATCTCTGCCTTTCATTCTAGATATTTTCTCCAGTTGTCCTCCCCACACACACACCCCTATACCTGGGATGCTCTCCCTCCTCATTTTTCCTCACTACTCTCCCTGGCTTCCTTTAAATCCCAACTAAGATCATATCATCTATAGAAGCCTTCCCAATACCTTCCTCTCAGTTATTTCCTATTTATCCTGTATAGCTTATCTATATCTATTTGTTTGCATGTTTGTTTTTTAAATTAGGTTGCAGGGATCTTTTGCCTCTTTTTGTATCCCCAGTAGTATAGTACAGTGCCCAGAATACAGTAGGCACTTACTGTGTATTGATTTACTGGATAGGAATGCCCTTCTTACCTGCACCCCCAACTTTTTAGACTTCCTTCAAGAATTAGCTCAAATTCCACTGACTGCAAGAGGACTTTCCTGGTCCACAAATTTGTTAGTGGCTTTTTCTCTTTTCTTCTCCTTCGCCCCCACCTTTCTTCTTCTTCTTCTTCCTCCCTAACACAGGATTAGTAAAGATGGCAAAAATGGAAAATGACATTTGTCGGAAAGACTATGGGAAATTAGATATACTAATTCAATATGAATCGAACTGTGAATTGATCAGTCATTCTGGAAAATAATCTGGGATATATTCCAAAAGACATTAATTCTTAGGCTCACACAATGTATTAATTTATTTTGTTTGACTATACTATTTGATACAATGGAAGATTTTTATTTGAGGATGGGAAAAAGGGAGGAGTATTGTAGGGGGAGTAAGTGTGATTAAAACAAAAAGGAAGATGTTAATGGGGACTGATACATGCACAGTATGCCTCTGACACTGTATCCCTATTTAGAGGAGATTAAAGAGCCTGCTTGTGGGAGAGTTGTGATGATGTATAATGAGAATGCCTTGGAGAGACATGGGAGCAGACATCTTGCAACTGCTTCCAGTCTGCTAACCTTGGTATTAAGATAAGCCTGTTCAATTGGCTGCAGTTGCAAAGCCAGAGCTGAGAGTACCTTGGAAAGGTCTGTGTCATCCTTGGCCCAATTTAATTTGGCTATTCTCTTGCTTTGAGTAATGAGAGACTAATTTATCAAGTAGCCTTGGCTCTTTTTTCCTTCCTTCCTTTCTAGATAAGGGCAAAGATGCCTTCCTTGTAAAAAAAAAAAAAAGCCCACAATTTTTGGCCCCAGGATTTGTTCTTTTCTTTTCTATGAATGAAATTGGAGACTATGACATTATGAGAAATCCTTTCTGGATATGAACTCAATGCAGTGATCAATCATGTCTAGAGAAGACTGATAATTACTCATGTTTCCCATGTCTTGGTCTAGAGATGATAGACTAGAGGTGCAGGAGGAGACCAACATTGTCAGACTCAGAAAATGTGTGAATTTGTTTTGACTATGCTTTTTGATATAATGTAAAGTTTTTATTCTATATTATATAGAAAGTGAGACCACTTTTCCTAGAGACTAAAATAAAGTAGGAAAGAATGAGCCCTTCAGTTATTGGGTGTTTATACTTCTGCTCTCTCCGAACATGTAGTCAAATTAAAGATCCCTCCATAAAAGATAATTAGTGTTAATTAGTTAAGTGAAACTGGAAATTAGTCATTGGCACCAGAGCAGTGAGAAGGATACAACTAATAGGGGCTCAAGCTAATAGCATTAAAAAAGAGATATTCCCAAATTCCTCAGCATAATTGTAGTATCCTAAGGGGATGTGTTGCTAGTGTGACTCTGGGAGAGTGAGATAGGGCATATTCACTATATATGGAGCCTCATATTGGGATAAAACTGAGCCTTTCAAAAAGGACCCACATGTGCAAAAATATTTGTAGCAGCCCTTTTCGCAGTGGCAAGGAACTGAAAACTAAGTGGATGCCCATCAGTTGGAGAATGGCTGCATAAATTATGGTATATGAATGTTATGGAATATAATTGTTCTATAAGAAACAACCAGCAGGATGATTTCAGAAAGTCCTGGAGAGACTTACATGAACTGATGCTAAGGGAAATGAGTAGAACCACAAGAGCTATATACAGTGATTATGTGATAACCAACTCTGACAGACATGGCTCTTTTCAACAATGAGATGATTGAAGCCAATTCCAATAGACTTGTGATGGAGAGAGCCATTTGTATCCAGAAAGAGGACTATGAGAACTGAATGTAGATCACAATGTAATATTTTCACCTTTTCTTGTTTGCTTGCCTTTTTTTCTCCTTTTTTCTCTTTTTGATCTGATTATTCTTGTGTGGCATGATAAATGTAGAAATATGTATAGAAAAACTGTGTTTAACTTTTACTGACTAGGGGAAAGAGTGGGGAGAAGAGAGGAAGAAAAATTTGGGACACAAGGTTTTGCAAGGGTGAATGTTGAAAACTATTTTTGCATATATTTTTGCATATAATATATTTTGCATATTTGAAAATAAAAAGCTATTGTTTTTTAAAACTGAGCCCTTCCCATTTATAGAGATGTCTGAAGATATTTTCCATCTGGGACTTTGTGAATATTCTAATTTGAGGGATCTCACGGAGAAAAGAAATTATTTGTTTTAGATTGTAATTAACCCATCATTTTCTGACAGGTGTGTTTCTTTACAAGTGAAATAAGATGTCTTTTGCAAAATTTTTCATTCATCAATTCATTGAATATTTATATTTTGATACCTAGTATATTATTGGAGTCTTTATAAGTATTAATATTTGTAGTGTTCTCTTCTCTAAAGTATAATGGTTCTCTGGGAGCATGTTTCTTGGGGGGCTTCTGAAGGCAGCCTTCCATTCATTTCAGATAATAATCACCTCAAATGCAGCCAGCTGTTAAAGTCCAGATCCTTTATTGTCTCCTTCAAAATAGCCCAGTTAGCTTTCTTAGAGGCCTATTTCTCTCCTTCGTTCTGAGAGCTCTTGCCTCTTGTCCTTTGTCTCTTCCAGCTTCAGTCTCTCTTCTTCCGAATGTCTCTAGCCAGCACAAGGGTCAAAGTTGGAATGAATCTGTCTTGCCTCCTAGAGTGGGCTCCTCCCCTAGTGGGCTTGTCCTTTAATGGGCTTGTCCTTCTGACTTGTGAATCTCCTGGACTTGTGAATCTCCCAGAGGTTCCAGTGGGCTTGTCCTTTTATATGTTCTTTTGGAGGTCTGATCTCTTAAAGGTGTGAAAGGTGTGAACTCTAATGTGTGAACTCTCTTAAAGGTGTGAACTAAGTACATGAGCATTGTCTTTATCATTTCCAGTGACTTAGCACCTTGTTTCAAGTTCTGGCCCATAACAAATATTGAAACTAATATAAGAATAGAATTTATATCACTAAAATGTAAATGCTGATTGTAAAAAAATGCTTATATCTTTTTTTGTATTTAAACAGACCTAGACTGATGAAGTTTGGGAGATTTTGTAGCACATATGTGATAAAATCACAATGGCCCTTTGCCAAAACATATCTTTTATTCACATGAAAAAGTCATGGACAAAATCCAAAAATGATTTTACAATGTGTTTTTGAGGGAAACAACTTTTAATAGAGACTCAGGGAGTTGGGGGAAAGGACAGAGTCCAGGGAGTGTGACAAGATATGTAATAAGATGTTTGAGATTGTTTTTAAAAATGCTAACAAGACAGTCTTGTTTATGATTATAGTTGATAGCACATTATGATTGTCTTAACTATGCTAATAAAATAATCTGGGAAAGTGGACTTTTTCATGTTGATTATGACTGATAATAGGAACAGGAAAGGCTCATTTTAGTAGTTTCTGATAAGGGAACAGATTGAGATGATTTAAAGTTCACATCATAGACTATTTGCCTTACTATGGGATTTTTAAGTCTCATAAATCCTAGGATAAATCCTAGCATTCCTAGAAACATCAACTTCGAAATCAATGTAATGTAATAGAACTGTGTCCCCTGATTTTTATGGAGAGTGAGGTACCTGGCCTGAGGAAATTCCTAAAAATGATCCCCACCATCCTACCTCATTCCCAGGGGAATCTCCCACTTCCCAATTCATCTGGGAATCACTTTAGGTCTGGGAAACAATCACCACCCTTTATTGATTGGAAAATTAGCCCCTAATCTCTCCCTAGCCCCAAACCATAGAAGGCCAATAAAAACCAAGATTCTGTACCCAAACCTTTGCTAATTACTAATCAGAAAGCAGCCTGCCGAGGGAAGTTGTTTCTCAGTGAAAATAAACCATTTTTTTTTTTTGGCCAAAAATCTTGTTTGCAGATCAGGACTGCGAATTCCTTTGCAAAAGCTGCAACACCCACCTGGGGACTCTAATGCTGTAAGGGTATTTCTCACCCTTCAACATTTCTCATCCCTCAACAAATGCAGAGTGCTTAATTCTTTTTTCTTGGGCTTTTAGTCTTTTTTTTTGGGGGGGGACTTTTTTGACCTGATTTTGCTATTTTCTCTGAGCCTTTGTCTTATGATAGAGTAAGTTTGTGATTCCAACTAGGAATTGACCTTTCAATAATGGGGATACATTTGGAGAAATTGTAGATCCCCTTTGGAAAAGAGACTAAAAAGAAATTTTCCTGGATCTATAAAGGGATTGCCTGATACAAAGATCCTGAGAGAGAATTTCTAGTGTATCTTGTGTACAAAAAGACATTCAGAAAATTTTGTGCTAATACATTTTTAACAACTGGTTCTCTGGGATGAAGGGAGGGGACTATATGCATGATACATTTTTAACTTTAATTGGCAATATTAACATGTTCTCCCTCATTTTCTAAAGTCTAGAAAATCAACAAGACCATTAATCAAGTCCTAATTGATAGCTTTTGCCAATTTCTGAGTTGTCAATACTCAATCAGCTATGTGATAATTTGAGCTGGCTCTAGCAAATCCCTGTCCTGAGCTATACCAGATTTCTAATGCCCTTATGGAGAAAGTCCCTTAGGGTTGGGGAATGTGGTAGGAACTCAACTTTACTCAAAAGGGAAGTTTTTTTTGAGGGGGGAGTTATTCAATGATTAAACCTGCTCTGTGAATTTGGGTCCAGAACAGAAGTAGGAAGGCCTAAAGGCAATGGGAGAGGCCAGATTGGGAGCTGGTTGCAGGTAGCAAACCCTTGGTTTCTTACCTGAAAGTGAAGAGTTAACTTCTAATCAATCTCAGGTTTCTAAGTCTTTTTTGGGGATATTTATATGTGGTCTAAGAAGTTCTGAAGGAAGTTTTCTTTAAGTCAGGTGATTTTCTGCCTTTTCTTCTTTTCTTTAGGAAACATGAAAAACCATATATAGAAGAAAATCCAGAAAGGGGAATGGACAAGCAGGACATTGTTGGTACTTTTGTGTTGAATTTAATATTAAACTGCATATAATAAAGATTTACAGTTTCATATACAATCCTTTTTTTTTCTTGGGTTAGGTGTGTGTGTGTGTAAATGCTCCTGGTTGTTGCTCATTCAGTTTGTAATTAATATTTTTAAAAGAAATTACTATATAAAAAATAGGATCCTTAAAAAAAAAAAAAGGTAAACTAAAACCCCTGGAAACAAAAGAGATCTCCTATAAGAATATAGGAGATAAACTTAAGAACATTCCTCTACTAAACAACGGTTCTGTGCTAGGGACAGTTGTCTTTTTCCTGCCCTCTGCTGGTGAAATTACTCCAATCAGGACTATAATTTCTATAGGGCAAAAAGGGAATCATTCGAGGGCACCAATATTTAGGGAAGCAGGCAGGGCTTCCTTCTTCCCCATGATGAATTGTTCTGGCTTTGCTTCTTGGTTCTTGACTGATCCACCTTGCCATGATATACAACCAGAGTGCCCAGCCCTCTACCAAAAAAAGATACTCCTACATCAGGATCTTTCCGCTCTGGTTTCTCTGATATTCTAAGGATGGGCCACCTCCCTCTCCCAATTCAACTACATTTATGATCCCATCCATTCTTCCCCTTTCCTACTCCTCCACCCCAACTTGGTTTTGTCCCAGGTGGAAGAAATACTAGCTTTTGCCCACTTGGCAATGACCTGGTAGTCTCGGGAGTTCCCTATTGTGCCTGCAAGATAGCATTAGGCAGTGAAAAGTGTGCTGGATTTATAATCAGCTGGGTTTGAATTCCAGCTTTTTCATTTACAATCTGTGAGATCTTGAACAAGCTACTTAATTGCATTTCAACCTCTCTGCATCTTATACTTGTAAAAAGAAGGAGTTAACCTCTGAAGTCTCAGCTCCAGATGGAAAAGTCCTATGTACTTGTTACAATGTTCCCCTTGCTTTCAGCAGAGAGTTTTTTCTTTTTTATTTTAAGCAAGGGTTTTCAATATCCCTAAAGCACTGTCCTTGCCACTAAAGGAAAAACCCTAGAACTGTTCTTTTCCTGTGGAAGACACCATTCTTTCTGGGACACATCACATTTCCATTGATAAAACCAGATCCTCTCAACAAGAGGATTCTTCTTTATCATAGCTGTCAGCTTCTGGTCTGGGGAAAAGTCTACAATCAGGGCAGCAATATAGTGCAGTGGTTAGAGTACTGAATTTGGAATTGGAAGTCTAGAGTTCATATTCTTTGTCTGATAGATGTAGGACCATGAACAGTTTAGAGACTCAATTTCTTCATCTTTAAAATGGAACAAGAGATGTAGTAGATTAATAAGACCAGGAAGACCTAAGTTCAAGTGTTATCTCTTACACATACACGTACTAAATTACTTAACTTCTGAATACCCCCAGTCTACTCTCTCGGACTATAAATTGCCAAGCAGATGCCAATCTATATCCGTCAAAGGGGTGTCCTTAATAGAGATTCTGTATAATGATAAAATAATAGATAAAGTTCTGTCCTCTCCCACTCCCCCACCCACCCAAAGGGAGTAAATCATATCTGTCTCACAGAGTTGTTATAAGGCTAAAATGAAATTATATATGTAAAGATCTATTTAACTGTTAAGGACAACTATAAGTACAGAGAGAGATTTGGGCTTAGAATCAGGAAGACTCATTTTCCTGAGTTCAAAGCCTCAGACACTTAGAAATTGTATGATCCTGGGCAAGTAACTTATAGCCTCAGTTTCCTCATCTGTAAAATGAACTGGAGAAGGAAACGGAAATCATTCCAGTCTCTCTACCAAGAAAACCCTCTAATGAAAGTTGGACATGACTCAACAACAACAACATCCTAAATGTCAGCTTATTATGATTATTTTCCAGCTCCAGGAGAATTATAGCCACCTACTTCTAATTCAGATTAAATTTTAGGAGATTTGAATGTCATGGGGCTGAAAGGAGAGAATAGATAGAGGTGTGAGGAATTTTGCAGTTCCTCCTCACTATTTGTAAGGATGCTATAAAAGGGAACTATTTATTGAAATAGTCTAGAAGAGGGCTTCTTAAACTTTTTTCACTTCCTTTTGACCTGAGAAATTTTGATTCAGTCTCAAGAATATAACATAGATGTACAAATCAAGCATTTAATGATAATAAATAATAACTTCATGACCCCCACATTGTTACGTGATCCCATATGGAATTATAATCAACAGTTTAAGAAACTTTGCTTTACATCAGAGATGTCAAACTCAAATAGAGATGAAGGCTACTAATCCATAATATGGATCTCTGTGAGCTGCATTTTGACTTAGTTTTAAATTTTAATACTTAATCTTATTAATAATTACAAACTTAATTTTAATATATTTTAATATGATTGCATTTTTTATCTCTTTTTTCAAATATTTTCCAGTTATATTTTAATTTGGTTCAAAGCAGTGTTCAGAAGTGTTTGGGCCACATAGAAGATTAAGAGGCATTAAGAATTAGGAAGAAGTCTGCTGAAAGTGACAGAGGATGGGAGTGGGTTCAAAAACCAGCCCAGATGCTGTTGAGTACAAACTCAAGAAAGAAAAAAAGGCATTGGTTATAGTGAGCATGAAATTTTAGATGTCTCTGGTGTGAGAAGTGTGGGAGAGCAGACCCTTAGGACTTCAGAGATTGCCAAAGAGTTGTATAGTATCTCCTGGAAGTTTGTCTTGGTGTTTGATGGTATGGGCATGGGATCAGAGATTTAGAGTTGGAAGGGACCTTAAAAACTATTCAGTCCAACATGATTTTATGAATGAGGAAATTGAGATAGGTTAAGTAACTTATCCAAGATGACACAGCTAGTAAGTAACTAAAGTAGCATTTGAACCTAATTCAAGTGCCCTATGCACTAGCTCATGAGTAATGCTCACAGACTGGTAACTCATGTGTGTAAATGTATACACATATATTTTACTTATATATATGCATGTATACACACATATGTCTCCATATTTCAATACAGAGTTAGTAGTGATGAGAACTATAGCTTAGAATCTTTCTCATAACATAGCTGAGTTATGGAAACAATAGAGCTTGCCTCCAGAATTCTATTTGTTTCTATAGGGGAAAGTGCCTAAGGGAGCAATGAGCCATCTCATGTGGTAACTGTAAATCTTAATATCTTTCTGCTCTCGACACTTGGGGTAGAATAACTTCTACCCAAGGGAACTTCCCAAAGAATGGCAGACTTAGAAGGAACTCTAGAGGCTTTTTATTCCAAACCATACCTGAACAAAAACTCTTTCCAATATGGCCACCCTGTATTTACTTACAAATCTCTAGTTAGGAGGTAGTCCTTTCCTCATAAGGCAGACCATTTCACTTTATGATAGGTCTAAATGTTAAGAAATTTGTCCTTATTTCAAACTTATATCTGCCTTTTTTTTTTTTACAACTTCTATCCATTGCTTCTAATTCTTCTTTTGGGAGTCACACAAAGCTAGTCTAAACTCTTACATAGAACTGCCTTTAAAATTCTTGAAAACAATTATCATGACCTTGCTAAATTTCTCTTTCCAGAGTTAACCATTTCCATTTCCTTCAACTGTACCTCATATAACAATCTCCAACCTTTCACCTTCCATGCTCACTACTTTATAATAATTTTTCTAAATTGTGGAATTCAGAATGGAAGACACTATTCTAGATATGTTCTGATCACCAAACAGCAAAAAGAGACCATCTCCTCCTTAACCTTGAACACTGTATCTCCTTCTCCAATTATTGGGAATATTGGATTAACCTTTTGCTCTGTCATATCACATCAATGGCTTATATTGAAGTTGCAGAGAATCATTAAAATCCCAAGATTATTTGCAAACAAACTGCTAATTTAGGACAATCTCATTAAAGCCTCATAATAACCCTTTGAGTTAGATAGATAGATTTTATTCTCTTTGGGTGGATAGGGGAGGAGGGAAACTTACCTATGATTTTTACTATTATAGGGGACCTTTGCTAAGGATACTCCCTCAGTGATCAAGGCAGATTGGCACTTGTTCTAAAATTCATAGTTTAAGAGAGATACTTGAGAGTCACACAGTATTTATCAGAAGCAAGACTTTAACTCAAGACTTCTGACACTGCCCTCAAGGAGTTTATAGTCTTTCAGGGACTTGGTATATTTAAAAAATAATTTTTTTTGAGATAAATTGATATAAATTGATAAAAAAGATAAAAATTGAGATAAATACAAAGTGATTGGAATGAGGAGGAATGAATGAATGAATGAATGAATGAATGAAAAGCCATTTAAATTCTTACTATTTGCCAGGTACTTGATTAAGAACTGGGATTCAAAATCAAACAAGAAAGTCTCTACTCTTAAGGACCTAACACCCTAACAAAAGATGATACAGAGTTGGAAGGCAGGAAATAAGAATATGTGAGTGGAGGCAGGATTAGGAAAGGTTTTATATAGAAGATAGAAGGAAACTGAAGATTGAACACAACATGTAGTGTTTATTATATAGACTTTCTTGAAAAGGAAATTTATTGCTTTATATTTTTAATCCTCTCATATTCTGCTTGCATATGGAAATGTTTTTTCCTATTTTATATTTATTTAAATTAAAAGAGAAACTAGAGATTCCAATGGTTTAAATTAGTAATACCCTCTTATTATAAACATGAAGGAAATATCCAGGGGGCAATGATATTTGGCCTTCTAAGGGAATACAAATGGAACAATTGGAAAAAGACTTGAATGGCATGATACTGCTTCCCAATACATAATTGCTTCTTTCTGATATACTTTTCCAATGAGAAAAAGCATCCTCCTGCTGAGACCCAGCTAATGAATATCTCTAAATAACTGCCCTTGCTGAACTCCAGCTTAGGATTTAACTCAAATTTTTCTCTTTCCCCCTGTTTGCCAACCCACCTACCCTCCCTCCATCGTTCCTTTCCTACTATCATTTTAGGTTTCCAGGGATCCAAAGAGAAAGATGTCCTCTTCTTAGCTCTGGATGGCTTGTATTTGAAATGTACTTGATATTGTCCAGATTTTTCCTTACAAATTTTAAAAAGAATTCACATATTAATCATCTTCTTATGGTTATCCATTTCACATCAAAGAATTTATCAAAGAATGAGTCAGAAGGATGATGGCTGGTGGCAGACAGAGTAGTTTTGGACTACATTAAGAGAGGTCCAGCTTCCAGGAATAGAGAGATAATCTCATTATACTCTGCTCTCATCAGACATCCTCTAGAATATTGTATTCAGATCTGAATGCTGTGGTTTAAGAAGGACATTAATAAGCCAGAGAGTGGCCCAAGAGGGCAATCAGAATAAGAAAAGGCCTTGCATCTAGGTCATACAAAAATCTCTTGAACAAAAACGGAAAGAGAAAGGGGCTAGGGAAGAGCTGTGTCTAAATATTAGACAGGTTGTTGTGGAGGAGAGATTAGGTTTGTGGTTTGGGAGCCCAAATGTAGAACCAGAGACAATAGTTAGAAGTTTCAAAGGACCCAATTTAGGTTAGCTGTCAGGAAAACTCTCTGTCCTGTCAAAAAATGGACTGGGCGGCCTCACGAGATGGTGGCTTCCCCTCTGTCTTCAAGCAGTGGCAGGATGAACACTTGTCACATAAGTCATAGTAGTATGATTCCTTTCACCACATAGACACAGAACTTAATCACCTTTGAATTCCCCTCTAAGTCTCAAATTCTGTGGTTTTATAATATGATGCTTTTTAATTGGCATTTCTAATTTTTAAACATTTCTTTTTTTTTCCCAAAAGCACCTTAAATTTGTCCTCTCCCATCCAGTTTCCACCTTTTCTGTCATTCTAACAATTAATCTAATTATATAATAATACAGCACTATCTTAATAGTTGTGTTATATATAGGGAGGGTGGGAGAATGGGATAGTCAAAGATGACACCAATATTTCTAAAGTAGGCGAATGGGAGAATGGCAATGTTAATAGGAATAAAAGTTGGGGGATGATTAGAAGGGGTGTGTGTGTGCACGTGCATGCTTGAGTGTAAGATATGATGAGTACTTTTATGACACATTGAGTTTGAAGTACTAAAGAGCTAACCAGATTGGAATATCCCCCACTGCATCCAGGGCCATCTCCAGTCATCTTCATCTGTATCTGGCCACTGGATCCAGATGGTTCTGGAGGGAAAAGTGAGGCAGGTGACCTTGAACGGCCCTTCCTAACATATCCAATTTATTTGCATCCCCTTCCTGATGTCTGTTCCTCTTCGGGAATAAAGGACAAACAACAACAATAATATTATTCCCTTCCAAACACTCTAAATTTAACCGATTGGACTGCTCTTGTTCCCTGAAAAACCTTCAAGCTTTCCCTATCCCCAGGTCTTTGCTGACACTCTTCTTTAATATCTTGGAATACACTTCCCCTCCCTTTTAAACTATTGAATTCCAGTTTAAAGCTGAAATGTCACCTCTTCCCGCAGCTGAGTGGTACAATGGTTAATACACTGGACCTGCAGCCCGGAAGAGGGAACTCAAATTCAGTCTCAGATATTTCATTGCTATATGCTTTTAGGCAAGTCAAAACTTCCATTTGCCTCAGTTTCTTCATTCATAAAATGAGGATAATAGCAGTATCAACTTCACAGGACTATGATGGGAATTAAATGAGATATTTGTAAAGATTCTTTCTTCCCTTTTCAAGGAAGCTTGCCCTGATTCCTCTAAAAAATTAACAACTATCCCCCTTAGATTTCACAAAGCACTTTGTGAGAAAATTGTTTTGATCCAGTGGATAATAAGCTAGTCTCAGACTCAGGAAGTCTTGGGTTCAAATCCTGCCTCTGAAAGATACTGACTCTGTCATCCAAGGTAAGTCACTTCTCTTCTCCAGAGCTTATGCCAATCAACATTAGCTAACTTGAAGGTTGGGGGTATCCTCACTTTTAAGAGGGAAGTTAGAGGAAATAAAGTCTTTGTAGCTGGGGAGTTGGGTTGGGATTTGTTTTGTTTCTGGCATGTTGAGTTTTGTCTCCGGGATACCCATGCTGAAACAGAAAATAGGTTCTTGGTGCTATAGGACTGACTCTTGGAGAAGAGACTAGGGCTAGAGTTGCATGCAGGAGATGATCATTAAACCTATGGGAGTTGCTGAGGTCACCAAGTAACTCTTTATCAAAAGAGAAGAAAGCCCCAGACAGAGCCTTAAGGTACAACCATAGTTAAAAAGGTAAGATTTGGATGATGAAACTGCAAAAGAGACTAAGAAAAAAGCAGACAGACAGGTATGAAGAGAACCAAGATAGTGGTGTCAGAAGTGAGATTATCCAGAGGAAAGAGTGGTCAACCATGTAATGCTGCAGAGGGGTTATTGAAAAGGAGGATTTGAGAAGGCCAACAGTGGAGTATTCTTCAGTGAACTATAACTTACTATTGACCTGAATGCATTGTAGGTTCCCACACCAAAACAGTGACTACTGTACTTGGAGCTGCATCCCAAAGTCCCAGGAGCTCAGTCACTACATCCCTACATGCTTAAAGGAGAACAATAAGTTCCAGTTAAATATCTCAACTGTATCTTCCCAATTATCTATTTCCATTTCTAATTCTTTCTCAATTGTCTTGGGACTGCAGAAAACCTTCCGCATGTGTTCTCTGAAAGCCTGCTCAGGGAGTTCATTCATTAGGACGCTTCTCTTTCTCAAGACTCCATCATAATGTTTTTCTTTTTTAAAAAAAATTCCCCAAATAGCTTTCACTCATGTCCTCTTAAGAAAGGTTGTTAACCTGGAGTCCATGAATATGGCTGGGAAAAAACACATCTATTTCAATATATTTGGTTTCCTTTGTAATGCTCTGTATTTTATTTTATGCATTAAAAACATCATTCTGGGAAGGGGTCCATAGGCTTCCCCACACTGCCAGAGAAGTCCATGATGTAAAAAAAATGTAAAAGCCCATGTTCTTGAACTTTGTTATTTGATGGCACTCTTCTATCTTGATTTAATCTTTCATTATCCTGTTCCCACCATAGGATAAGTTACTGCAAAAAGGAATCCTTTGTCTGGTGGTCACCAGTGCTCACATGCACCTAAAACTACCAATCCTGCTGTGTCCAATGGGTTACACTCCAGTATAAACTGAACAGTTGCTTTTCTACAATTTGTTTTTCAGATGATGGAAGGAAGTGGGTTTCGTGCAGGGAATATATTTCTACATGGAAGAAGCTACAGCTTTCTTGCCTTTGCCAACTGTGGGCAAAGGTATATTGGTATGCATGGTACAGAGCAGTGGAAGTAGGTTTTTAAGTCATAATTTGCGTGTCGGTGCTGCAGTGCTATTTATCTAGGGATGTTAAAGCTCTCTGTGTAAGGGAAACATTTGCTTAGAATTGTCTAAATGGATTCCAGCTGAAATCAGTGAACCATAGCCAGATTTCTAGGTAACAGGTACCACTTTCTGCTGGAATAACTTTCTTTAGCTCTGTAACCACAGTCATCTAGCATGAAAGAAATACTGGACTTAGCATCAGGAAAATAAGTCAACACTCACCATAACCAGCAGGTGGTGAAGTTTTTTAAAGGAGAGTGCTGGGAAAAATTCATCCCCAGAAGAAATGAACAGAGAAGGGACTATCTGGAATAACTTTGTCCAAGGATGTCACATGGACTCATACAATGTTAAGGACTTTAGAGATCCTGAGCTTATGAGTCCATATTTTTACCACCCAAATTCTGCAAAATAACTGACTTACTAAAGATAATTAAGGTAAATGAGAAGGAAGACCAAATTTCTCTTTCTTCACAAAAGCAATTCCGTGTGTCTTTGCTTTCAAATTTCCTTCAGTACAAAGACAACATCTATTAGATGTCAGAGATGCAAAGATTAAGAAATAGTCCCAGTCTTTTAAAAGCTTATTATCTGTTGGGGGAGGGAAACACAGCAGGTTGACAGAAAAGTAAATACAAGTTAATTTGAAAAGAGAAAGGACAATAAGAATAGGGAAGTTTGACAGAAGAGCTAATGGAAAAGTGAGCTGTAATAAAAAGCATGCTATTTTTTTTGTTGCTGTTCAGTCATTTTTTTCAGGCATGGACAACTCTTTGTGACCCCACTTAAAGTTTTCTTGGCAAACATATTGGAGTGATTTTTCATTCCTTATCTAGTTCATTATACATATAAGGAAACTGAGGCAAATAGGGTTAAGTGACTTCCTCATGGTCATTCAACTAATAAGATGTCCGAGATCAGATCTGAATTCATGAAGATGTCTTCCTGACTCCAGACCAGCATTCTGTCCACTGTGCCACCCTAGCTGACCCAGCTGATGTCCAGAAAGCCTAAATTCTTTCCTACCTGAGTTATTGACTAGCTGTGTGACCTTGGGCAAAGGAATTCATCTCCAGGGGCTATTTTCTCTTCTGTAATAAAATAGCTTGTATATTTATAATGCTTTATTTATATTATCTCATTTGATTTAGTGAAATAGGCAGTACAAATAACCATTTTACAAATAAGGAATGAAAGGCTAAATAATTTACTCACTGCTTATTGACCTTCCCCTCTCCTCCATTTTCAATTCTACCACTGAAAACAGTCATCAAAAGAACTCAACAATTTCTGGAAGTGATGTCCTTCAATTACCCAATGAGTCCAATGCCATTCCCTTTCACTTTTCTGTCCAGCATTTTCCTTTATGTGTTTTCTTCTGCACTGTAAGAAACATGAAGACAAGGGAAATCTTGTCTGTGTTTATAGCCCCAGCCCTTAACATAGTGCTTAGGAACATAATAAATGCTTAACGAATGCCTTTTCATTCATTAAGTGGAAGAGATACAACTTCAAAGTAGTCATCTGTTGTTTTTCCTATATTATAATCATATATTTTCTTCTCATTGCAATATTCTATGAGATTTGCCTCTGAGTGTAAGATCATCAGTGTGTTTTCCCGTCTTTGAATGATTACTTCATCCGACCTCCTTTGTTCAGTTTCTCAACCCCATTCTTTCATTCATGTGACATACTCAAAACCAATTTGGGACATCCCAGAGCTACTTGGCTCTCACCCAAGGTATGGTCTCCTCTGCTGTGTACCCCATCATTTTGAGCAGTTTTTTACATCTCCCATTATCAAAAAGCATGAGAAATAGATTATTTGAAATAGATAAAAATTGATTATTAAAAATTGATGATGTACAGCTAGGTGGTACAATGGATAGAGCCCCAACCCTGTAGTCAGGAAGACCTGAGTTCAAATCTGCCATTAAAAACTTGATACTTCCTGTTTATGTGACTTAACCCCGATTCCCTCACCAAAAAAAAAAAAAAAAAAAAAAAATTAGCCAACACTAAGAGGACATCGTGCTTCAGATTATATAATTCAACATTTGATGAGCATTGTGTACTTTATGATTTTTCACTATCAGTGTAGCTTATCTCGATATCCTCTCTCCTTACCTACCTGCCCAAGCCAGAAATGACTTTTTTTTCTCTCAGAAATCCTAGTGTTCTTAACTTTTCTACTCTTCTAGTCTATTTCTTTAGAAAAATTATCAAAAATTTTTCATCAAGAACTTAGCTATTCTAGATACTTCAGAAAGGAAATGTGTATATATATTTTGTGTGTGTATATATATGTATATATATATATATATACATATATATATACACACATATACACACACACACACACACACACATATACACATATATATGTATATATGTATGTGTGCGTGTGTATGGAGAGGAGAGAATAAAAATCCTAGATTTCCTCTATATCTTTTTTCCTCTCCTAGTTTGCCACCCAGCTTATTTCTTTCTCTATCCTCCCCTCTTATTTTATATAATATGCAATATGTATTTATTTTTATCTTTTAGATTAGAAATTTTTCTAGGGCCAGGTCTCCTGCATTTATATATTTTCTTCCTTACTCCATCCTTAAGTACAATGCCTTATAATTTTTGTTTTTTAATCAGACTTCTGATTTCATTTCTTCAAGGAATTTTCTTTCACAAAACAGACAAGTGAACTTTTTTCAACTAATAGACCCAGAAAATTGTCTGGAGTCACAGACGATTTGTATCACGGGAAAGATTCAAATGCAGATCTTTCTGACTCTGAGATTAGTTTTTCACTTTACCAAATGCCTACTTACTTTTAGTACACCTTACCTCTAGTAGCAGCTTGATAGATATTTGTTGAATAAGGAACTGACTATTTCAGCTATCTTAAAGATCTTTTCTCTTCAGTGAAACTCTTATACTTCTCCATTTCCCACGGCACCTTAGCATGGTCTTGGAAACTGATAATTATGTGTTAATTAATTTATTGGAAAGAGCACAGTGGTTCAGGTGCACCTGTGGTCATTCGTCCTTCCTGTGAGCATCTTCAGGGTTAATGAGGACCTGAAGGAATGTGAAAAGCAGGGTGAAGGAAAACAAGTCACATTATGATTTGTGTGAATTTGTAGAGGACACAGACGGATGTGTTAGACACTAAATTTAAAGAAATATCTTGTAGCATAAATTTAGGAAAGGAAATGAGCCTTAAAAATATAACTAGCAAATCAAGAGATCAGTCTAATAGATTCACTCCTTGCTATCTTTTAGATCCAAATGACTTGTATGTAAGAGGGTTTACTCAAAGCTCTCAATAACTCTTCCTCTCTGACTTTGAGGCTTTTGGAAACAAATCCAGCTGAGCATCTAGAATGGAGGGACTTTAGAGGTCATATAGTCCTCATTTTACAGATGATGAGAAAACTGAGGCAAGACCTGCTATACTGAATGATAGTAAGTGGAACATCCAAATTTAGATCCTGGGACTCAAATTTCAGAGCTTAGGAGTTCATCACACTCTTTTTTCTTAAGCACATTACCTTTGTTCAGAGTCTTATGGAATCATTGTCAGCCACAGTGTCACACACTTTGAGAATGTTTAAATGTCATGGAAATGCAAAATGTTTCTTGTGAGTACTATTAGCAGGTGCCTTTGCAATCTGGGGGCAAAATTTTAAGAGTTTTTTCTTTCTAAATTATTTTAAGATGTAGGGATTTTTAAAGGGCTGGTTAATTAAGTAGGCAGACAAATCCCAATTTTAAGAGCCCTTTCAGTGGAAGGGAAAGGGCACTGATCTTAGAAGCAGGTCTTCTTTTAAGCCCTAATTTTAATATAAACTTCCTTTGCTAAATCACTTCCCTTGCCTGACTCTCAATTTCCTCAATCATTAAATAAGAAAGTTGACTCTGAAGATCACTTCCAGTTCTAATATGTTCAATCATGTCTACCTCTTCATGATCCCATTTTGGGGTTTTCTTGGTAAAGATACTGGAGTGGATTGACATTTACTTTCTGGCTTATTTTACAGATGAGGAAATAGAGATTAAATGGAGTTAAGTGACTTGCCCAGGGTCACACAGTTAGTATCTTAGGTTGGATTTGAACTCAGAAAGATGTCTTCCTGATTCCAAGGCCAGCGCTCTATCCACTATGAACTGGCTGTATTAGGGAAGAAAATAGCAGTTGGATGCAAACAGAATCCCAAATTGGGTTTCACAAATCAAGTGCTGGCCCTCATTATCATCTCCTAATCTCCAGAATTTTATATTCCATTGCATTACCCGTTCTCTGCTTTCCTGGCTTATCACCATCTTCCATTCCCCTTAAATGCTAATATTGGAGTTATTTTCCCTGTCTACCTGGTCTGGCTCTTCATTTTAATTTCATAGGCCTGTCATGGTACTGTGCTTTTCAAGGCAGAGTTAGGATGGAATCATTTGAAAAGGCTGCCCTCTTCCCCTGGTCCCCAGCCCCCCTCTTCCTGGTTTGTCATCTCGAAGGAGCCCTGTGGGGTAATACTGAGACAGCCAGGATGAAGATTCTTCCCTGGTCCACCGAGCTGTCAGAGCCCTCAAAATTGGTGGCAATTTACCATTATTTCCTAGACCAAAAAAAAGTTATAAAACAAATACTTATTTGGTATTAAAAACCAAGAGTGATGCTATCAGTGGTACCTTGGAGTAACTCGCATTTTCTCGGTACTTTTTTCTTGTCCTTGTTTGTCCTTGCTTGTTCATTCTCTCTGCTTTAACCTCCCTGCTATTTAAAAACAATTAGACAAATATCCTGGGGAAACGGTGAGTCTATCATGACCAGGTGTGAACTTAACTGCCTCACCTCTCTTTTCTAATTTGTTCAAGTTCATTCCTTTGCACTGCAGCACACTTCCACTTTGCCTTCTATCAGAGGACTCTCTAAGTCCAACCTTAATCGACCTCCAGCCTTAACTCTTTTAAATTTTATTTTCTTGTTTTTAATTTAACTCTTTAACAACTCAATTCCAAAAGTCAAATATAAGGTAAAGAAAAGACAGGAATATCCGGTGAATGTTTAGCAACTGGCTCTCCACACACACACAGAGCATGTATATGTGTGTATATATATATATATATATATGTATATATACACACATATATATGTATATATGTATATTATATATACACACATATACTTATACATGCTACATGTGTGTATATATGTGTATATCTGTATAAATACACACAGATGTATATGTGTATATATATATGTAAAACTGTTCACATGTTTATACCTTTTAAGTTTTATTTGAATTAACATTTTTCCTATGACCTTCTTAAGTCTAGCTGTTATTGTTGAGTTTCAGTCACATTGTTACCCTTTTGGGGATTCTCTTGGTAAAGATGGTGTGATCTGCCATTTCCTTCGCCAGCTCATTTTAATGATAAGGAAATTGAAATAAAAAGGTTAAGTTTCTTTCCCAGTTTCTTAGGTCTTTCTTACTGGTTCTTCAACTAGTAGGTGTCTGAAGGCAGATGCCCCTCTTAAGTCTAGACAGTCAACAAAACAATAAATAAAGCCCTCATTTCTAGTGGTGTCAAGTTCACTCTTTGTGCCTCCTTGGACCAAAGGACACCAGGCTCTATTATCCTCCATATTCTCTTGAAGTTACTCCAAGCTCATGTTCATTGTTTCCATGACACTATCTATCCATCTCATCTTCTGCTGTCCCCCTTTCCTTTTGCTTTCAGTCTTTTCTAACATCAGGGTCTTTTCTAATGATTCCCATTTTATTATGTAACTAAAGAATATAAGCTTTAGCTTCAGTATTTGATCTTCCAGTGAATAGCTGGTATTATTTTTTTTAAGTACTTACTGATTTGATCTCCTTACTGTCCAAGGAACTCTCCAAAGTCTTCTCTACATCACAATCTAAAAGTGTCAATTTTGTTTGTGCCCAGATTTCCTTACAGTTCAACTCTCATAGTCATCCATAGTAATGGAAGTCTTTCCTGGGGTTTTCAAATTGTCTTGAGAGGACAACTGCTTTGTCTTATGTATATTTCTGCTGTTCTGAGATGATATTCTGTCTTTTTTTTGTGGAGGAAATTTGAAGAGTTGAAAATTCTGACCTACTCAGCCGTTTCCCCAGAATCATCTATACTCATTAGTAAATTAAGAATAAAACTACTTGCCTCACAAGATTGCTGTGAAAAAAACACTTTGCAAGCTTTGAATGCTACATAAATGTTATTATTCATTTCTTTCTTTTCACGTTTCTCAGTATTATTCAGAGAGGAATAATGCTTGTTTATATTAAGTGTTCTTCAGATAAGTGCAGGAGTTGATAAAATTGCTTTTTATAATTGAATAAATATATTGGGAGATAAGCTTATCTTGATTATATTGCTTTATGTAATTGAATAAAAGTATTAGGATTAAGTACATCTTTTATAGGTTCACTGAAAGCAATTCTAGGATAACTTCTCTGGCAATGACTTGGTCCTGAACTGATATCATAACCTCCCCTGTGTCAAACTTTGTAAGATTCCGTCATTTCTTAGATTCTTCCTAATTCACACATTATGGCTCAAATTAATGTGGGTTTTACTCATGGATGGCCTTTGATTCTATACTTGCTTCTTTACCATATCATTATCTCCTACTGGAGCTAACCACTTTTATTTACATGTGGCTTATTTAGTGACTTGGGTACACTGTCAACCTTTACTAATGTTCCATGAAACAAGATCTGTTTTTAGCTTCCTGCCTGAAAGGAGGCAGATCATCCTGCTTCTATATACCTATAGTAGCTAAAACCTCAAACTCACAGAAAGCTAAATAATGATAAAAAAATTAAATAAGGAACTATACAATAGGTGACTTATATTCCAAAAGTGTACAACAGAGCCAGAAACCTGCTAATATTTGGAAAGGAATAGAAGTTAGTGAAGGCACAGGAAAATAAGTTGGTAAACTTTCAGACCAGAGATGGATGTAGCCTGCAAGGCTCTTTTGTCCTAAGATGATAAAAATGAAGGGCTCCCCTCCAAAAGTACTAGGATGATCAGAAATCCTCAGTGATCAGAAACCCATATTTTGGCTCTACCAAGAAATTAATAGCTTTTCCATCTTGTGAGATCTTTTTACTAATGATATAAAAATGTTCTTAACATGTAGAAAAGAAAGAGACATAAGGTTTTAAGTTTTAATTTAGAATTCAAATCAAAACAATAAGTGAAAGAAATATTTAGAAATATCTCTCCCTCCAGACAAGGAACTAAGTATAAAGCAATAAAGGAAAAAGTTGTTGCCATATAAGTTATCCATCATAAGCTATAGTCATAAGACTAAGGGGTTTCTTGAAATCAACATTTTAGGAGAAGAATGTGTGCTGTAAATAATGCTTACACAATACCTACCCATTTAACATGCATATTTGGAATTGTAAAATTTGCCATGGAAAATTAGGAAAGCATTCTAATAAAAGTATAATATTAATGAAACACAGGAAATATCCGTTTAAGGCAGTTATAGAAAGAGTAAGACTTTCTTTTCAAAGAAGAGAAAGAACTGATATTCTCAGAGCATATGATAGGATAGTAAACAGGTGGCCCTGGGTCAAGCTGGTAGCCAGTTATTTGAGGTTCAGAGTTGGAATGAAATGAGGTATTCACAGCTCATTACACATTTAACAAAATGGGGTGACAGTTACTTAGCAACAGCTTTGAAAGGACATTTAACAAACTTGGGTAGATCTTTGTGGTTAACTGGGCAAGGTGTAGCAACTACTCAGGGTCTTGGAGTATCTGCCAAATCTAAAGGTCCCAACTCTATGGAGTTGGGGTTTTTTATGCTCTTAGACAATCAGAAAATAACATGACCAACTTTCTCCTTGACACTTTTATATTTAATATGGAAAAATGACATATTTGATTTCTTTTACCCATTATTTTCATTTAAATTCCAAATTCAAACTTGAAGCCTTCAGTTATTAGATCATACTTATTGAGTCCAAATTGTATTTTTATAGTATTAAAGAAAAATCTCAATTTGAAGAAGCTATTAAATGTTTTCTTGATGGAGTTGTAAAATTTTTGTGTTATCATTGACTGTCAAGTGATATGTTTTGATATGATCCTGATTTAAGCTGGAAGCCTTGCTCACTTCTGAGAAGATACGGTGATGAATTTAAACCTATGCAGAACTGTAATGGTCTTCCTGAAAGATGCCTAGGTCTTTAATGACCATTTTTTTGACATTGCATTTGTGGTGTGTTTTAATAAAGAAAAGTTTTTGTATGTACAACAAATATTCTAACAATCTCACTATACTTGAGTTTATTTTATAGGCAACATGAGTGCAGAACTGAGTCAAAAATTTTGTAATAACCAATAAAGGCAATAGTAGAAGTGTGATGGTGCTTTCAGAAAGTTCATGCAACATGCCAAATAAATAATATTGGTCTTTTTATATCATTTGGACTTTTTTGTATACTCTTTTTTTACATTTTATTATAGCTTTTTATTGACAAAACATATGCATGGGTAATTTTTCAACATTGACCCTTACAAAAACTTCTGTTCCAACTTTTCCCCTCCTTTCCTCCACTCCCTCCCCTACATGGCAGGTAATCCCATACATGTTAAATATGTTAAAGTATATGTTAAATACTATATACATATATATTTATTTGTATACTTTTTTTGCTCTTCATGTAGCATATTATTTTCTTATAAGTAGTTTTAGGTTGAGGTTTTTTTTAGTGATACAAATCATGATTGCTTTTTATAAAGTACATAAACATGGAATTGGCCTTTTCTGAAGGGGTACTGACTAGCATTCTCATCTTTTGATGGTAGAAAAGTGCCACCTTCTTCTAAAAAGGTAGGATCCAGAGAGAGAACAGTGGGGACTGAGTATGGATCACAACATAGTATTTTCACTCTTTTTGTTGTTATTTGCTTGCATTTTGTTTTCTTTCTCATTTGTTTTCCTTTTGGATCTGATTTTTCTTGTACATCATGATATTTGTGGAAATATGTATAGAAGAATTGCACGTGTTTAATATATTGGATCACTTGCTGACTTGGGGAGGAGGTGAAGGAAGGGAGGGAAAAAATTAGAATACAGGGTTTTGTATGGGAGAATGTTGAAAATTATCCTTGTATATATTTTGAAAATTAAAAGCTATAATTTAAAAAAAAAGGTGGGATCAGGTTTTCATCTGAATGGAAGCCAGTAATATGTTTTGCTATTCATGTACCACTGGGCAGCATCTGCTCCAAAAATTATAGACATTACCTGTCCCTGCTTCTTTCCAGTGTTGTGGAAAAGTTAACATGTAAGTTATCTCCCTTAATAAAACCATTGTGTTGTTAAAGTAACTGTATGCAAGTTTTTAGTTTCATGTCTGAGCCATTTTGTATTTTTATTATATTGGTCTTTTTATAGTCAAATGAGGTAACTTAAAAAAAAAAAAACCTCTTCATTGACACTTGATGCTTTAAATTCTGCAATTTTTAATCATTATGTAGTTTAGTGGATAGAGAGACAGGCTTGGAGTCAGGGAGACCAGAGTTCAAATGTGGTCTCACTTACTGGCTTGCTAAGTCACAATCTATGTTTGCCTTAATTTCCTCATCTATAAAATGTGAATAATAGCATCTACCTCCCAGGATTATTGTGAGGATCAAATGAGATAATAATTGTAAAGCATTTAAGACATTTTTAGCATGTAGTATCTCTGTATAAATAATGATATTTCTTATTATTACTATTATAATTATATCATATTATATTATTTCATAATAATAATTTAATTATTATATATTATATATAATTATATATAATATCATTATATTATAATGTATCATAATACATTATAATACATAATAATACAGATGACCAGAAGCTTTCCATATTCTTCTCCTTTAAGGATTCTTTCCTAATAGTTTTTTGCTTCTTAAGATTCTTTAATAAAGATTTTGACTAAGTTTTTAAAAAAATTCATGTTAAAGATTGTTTTCATATGTGATTGGGGAAAAAAGAAAAATATCATTTAAAAAAGTTTTTGACTGTTATTGAATTGTGCACAAAATATGGACTACAGATATAAATATGCTCATTATGTGCCTGATCTAAATAAGCATAAATCCGACTTTAAGGTCAATTATAACAAAAACAGAGCCATTTCTGAAAATCCGGCATTTGTTGTATTTTGCATGACTTTAACCTTTTGCTTTCAGCTTTCAAAGGAAATGTGGAACTTATAATTTTGTATTCCTGTCCACGTTTCTTTTTTATGGCCTTTAAATGCACAATCTGGCATTCAAGTTTTCTACTACATCTGCCAACTGTACATTGACTTAATCTTCTGAGACCTTTCTGTAGGTCTTCAATAGTTTTCTCAAATGGCTTCTTCCACAGTAGTATTTGATGCATGTATGTCCTCAGGATTATTTCTAGGTAGCTCTATGCTTCGTTGTTGTGACAATGGACAAGTCAGCACTCTTGTAAGATAGTCCTGAAATGGTTTATACTTGCTTTCAAATATTGTAGGAGGATGCATTTGTTCATGATGATTAAAGGGAGGGGGAGAGAGAAAAGGAAAGAGAAAGGGAGAGGAGAGGGAGAGAAGAGGGAGAGGGAGAGGGAGAAGAAGAGGGAGAGGAAGAGGTGCAAGTGTAGATACACACATACATATAAACATTGGTATATGCATATATACATATATACACATGTATATATACACATACATATTCTGTTTTGGTATCACTGATCTCCTAATTGGATTGGTGCTGTCAAACTCAAAATGCTTTTCGATAATCTAGTCAAAGAATGCCCAGCTCTCTTCCAAGTCATTTAAGACATTATTTGTTTTTATCATCTGTCTTGTGATTAGGTAGAATTTTTAGAGTTTGCCTTTAATAAAAATTTTCAGTGACCTCAGATTCTTCAACTTTTCTCTCTTTAGATTTTAGTAGGCTGGTGATTTCAGCTCTAATTTAATAATTAGATGGATTAAATCTGGATTAAAAGTTGGATTAAATCTGGATTAAAGGTTGATCCTTTTTTATCATTGCTTTGCATTGGTCTGCATTATATTATTTTGCGATTTTTAGCTGGTAATGTTGATAAAAAGTAGTAGAAAGTTTTTGCATATGGATTTGTAAGATCTATTTCCAATTTTATTATGATTAAGTCCTGGCATATATTGAAAGCATTCATATCTTCAGTTCATTTTACTTGCACTTATGGTTTAACGGCTTTAGCAGTCTGTACCATCTGTGCTGAAGCATTTTCAGCAGATGCAGCATTGGTATTTCTGATTTGATCTGATGTATCTTGCTTTCTTTTGGCACAAAATACAGAAAAGTTTCGCTCATTCTACTATTTTCCATGTTAAGTTGATAATCACCATGGGTTTTGAGTAGCATCAACCTATAATGCTATTCCAACCCACCTATTTCTTTGTCTCTGAGGAGTAGTGTATCACACTTAGCATTAGATTGCTAATCTAATCAGTTGCATCCCCAAAGCTCTGTCCTCCATGATTCCCGGGTTTCAGTCAGCACCTCATAGCTCCTATAATAGCTATAGGACACATCAAGTCCCTACCAAATATTACCATGGCTGGCATTCTGAGACTTTGCTCTTAAGCCACCACGACCATCCTTCACATGATATAGACCATGGATTGGACTCTAAGGGGTCATTATTTGCTCAGCAAGCAAAAAACTCATCAAGCACTTGGACTTTTTCTCCCTGGAAGGCTTACTACAAACTTGGGGAGTCAATGCAGACATTCAATACTTTACTTAATGCTACTAACCAGTTAGGTGAGAGAACATCAGAGTTGTTAGAGCTCTAGTTAGACCATTCATTTTGTGTCTTGGGCAATGAGGAAAATCGTCGGTTTCCCAATATTATGGTGGAGTTTGATGTTCATTATGAACTATTCATTATTGTTACTGTGATAATGAAAGCATTTCTGCATCCATGTCAGAGATCTTGGGTTCCAAGGTAGATTTGTTGCCTCTTATCTGTGAACTCTTGGACAAATCAAATATTCTCCTTAGACTTCAGTCCCTCAGTAAATTGAGGAAAATGAGCTTTAAACAACCTTTTTTCCATCTCTAAGTCTTATAATCTAACTGTTAAGATTTTATGATCTCTCAGTTTTATGATCCTCTTTATAAGATACTAAGCAATCTATCAATGAGAATAGACTGAGCATTTATTTTTTGCCAGGCATTGAGTTATTGAAACACTGAGGATACAAAGAAAAACAGCAAAAACTCCAAAGAGTAAGAATTACTCTTAGGTATATGGCACTTGAAAATTTGCACAACACTTGCCTCACAAGTGTAAGAATGTATGTGTGATCATCCTGAAGTTATGCATGAGAAAACTGGGGCTCCCTGAGGTTAAATGGTTTACTCCAAACCAAAGTCAATAAATGACAGAACTGCTATTCAAACCCAGGTCATCAAACCTTTTTATTATTTTTTCTATTATTTCATACTTTTTCCTGAGAATAAGGATTTTTAAAAAATCTCCCTACTCTCCACTCAATCCTACCTTCTAAGTGTGAATGGTGAGGATACAGTTTGGAGAGTTACATTTCCCCATGAAGAAATCTCAGTGTAATCTCCTACCACTTTCTAGTTTTCACTCTCCATATTCAGATTATTGCCAACTTGGTCTCTCATTCAACAGAAAATGGCTCCTGGTGGGAAACCCATACCACAGAAGTCTGGCAGACTCTCTGTCTTCTCTGTCTCTTCTTTCTGTCCTGCCTCTCTCTTCAACTCCTTCTTGATTGATTTATCCATCCATCTATAGATTACTCAGTCAATCTATAGATCTATTTATCCATCTATCACTATCAATCTATAGATCTATTGATTCATCTATGGATCGCTCACATCTATAAATCTATTCATCCATCTATAAGTCTCTCTACCTATGGACTGATAGCAATAGATGCATGTGTATGTGTGTGTGTGTGTGTGTGTGTGTGCGTGCGTGCATACCTGTTGTGATACGGGAGCCACCTGCCAGTGGCTGCTGGAGGTCTTACTCAGACCTGTAGATTGGATCTCTTCATGTGAGAGGATGTTGATGATACAAGGAGAACAAGAGGCAGTTGCATTGTTTGACCTTTCTCCTCTTCCCTCTTGCCTCAAATTTATTTCATTCCCAATCCACAAGGAACATCTGTGAGAGTAAAGGCTGCTTTGCAACTCCTTCAAGTGTTGATCCACAGCTGTGGAGGCTCTGGGAGAATTGACCTGCTCCTTCACTTAGACATGGTCTTTAACAGCATAACTATTAGTGTATATTTTTATAATAATTTATCACCCTCTTGCTCCTTCCATTCGTGAGTTCCTCCATTTCCATTTTGTGAAGGAGCCCATACTGGCCTTCACGCCCCTCCCAACCCTGTTCCTAACTTCCAGACTTCTAAACTAAGACCTCACACCAGCTATTCCATCTCCCTTTTCAGTTCTAACTATAAATAACCATGAGAAGATTCCCTCACTGCCGATTATTTTTCCTCCATAAACCTCTTCCCTTTCACCCCAATTTGCTCCTTTGTTGGAATCCTTACCAACTGCTAAGTAATTAGAGTTGATCTAATCTTACAAGAAGTTGTTTTGGCCAGAACCTGAAACAAGGTACTAAGTAGAACTAATCAAGACAAGGCTTGTGTTCCCACCTTTACTCAAAGTCCACACCTTAAAGCTCTTTGGGCCAGAGAGCACTATGGGAGAAAACCCATAATCCCATTCTCTCAGAAGGTTCACATATAAGGCGAGACAGCCATTCCAGAATACATTTTTTCCTCTTGGCTGGCTGATCACGCTAGACTCGAGAGAAACGACTCTGCTGCAGAGAACACTTTTGACGGACTTCAGTGGAGCTACGCCAGAAGCCCTCTCTCTGCGGCAAATTGGTGGCTGGGCCCCCCAGAAGGAGATAAGAGAGATCTTCCATCTCTGTTGGAGGCAGAAGAAGGCAGAGGCATAGGCTGAAGGACAGAACCTTTGGATTTGGAGACATCCGAAGGGCTCTAAGCCTCTAAACCGGCTGTCCTCTGAGAACAAACTCCAACATTTGAACTCTTAACACTCCTTGATCAACTAGGTTGCTCTCTGGTTTGCTGTCCTTTTGTTATTGTTGTTCATTTAAGTCATGCCCAATTCTACATGCCCCCATTTGGACTTTTCTTGACAGAGGTGTAAAAGTAGTTTGCCATTTCCTTCTCTACTTTATTTTACAGATAAGGAAACTGAGCCAAACAGGGGTATGTGACTTCTCATGGTCACACAGTGGTGTGGTACCATGGGCCATTGGATAGCATTGCATAGTGAGGATGGAAGATAGTAAAATAAGGGGCAGGAATGGCAATTACCACAGGGAAGAAAAATGCCATTTGGCGCACACACACACACACACATACACACAGAATCTCCACACATCTATTGCCATCAATCTATAGGTTAATAGACCTATAGATGGATGGATAGATCTATAGTTATTTCTCTGCTTGAGAGTTATTCTCAGATCTGGACTTTAGTTTCATTAATGGTTTTGACCCATTGGCAGCTAGGTAGCACAGAAGATAGAGTGCTGGCCTAGAGTCAGGAAAACCCATCTTTATAAGTTCAAATCTGGCCTCAGACACTAGCTGTGTGATCCTGAGCAAGTCAATTAACCCTATTTGCCTCAGTTTCTCATCTGTAAAATGAGCTGATGAAGAATATAGAAAACCACTCCAGTATTTTTTGCCAAGAAAATCCCAAATGGGGTCATGAAAAGTTGGACATGACTGAAAAATGATTTAACAAATTTATCCTGCTCAGACTATGTCTGAGCTCCTTGTAAGAGAGCAAATCCATAATAACAGTAGGGCAAATGGAGTTTTGCCTCGGATATGGGCTGGATTTAGAAGGCATTTAATAGCCAATTCTGGCATAGGAATGTTCCTATGATTATTTGTCTCTGAAAAGTAAAGAGATAAGAGAAAGATTATTCCACTGTCCTCCAGTGAAATCTACCTGGCAACTTGAAACAATGAAATGGGGTATAGCTATACTGCCCATATACTATAGACTTTATTTTGGTGGCGACTTTTCTCTATTCATCCCACCTGCATTCTTCTCTCCTTTTTTCTATAATGCATTCATTCAGAATGGTGCCTTCTAATGAAATTACTTTTCAATTTTCATCGGCTCCAGCTATGTTTATCAATTAATGCCCTTTCTGAAATCCCATCATTCAGACATCAGCAATTCCAGGACTCTCTTATGGCTCCTCTCCTCTCTCTGTCTTCCATCAGCCTCACCACTCACTCCTCAGGCAGGCAAGGTAATCCCAATCAGCAACAAATCAGATTTGATTTTATTGTCTGGGCTTTCTGTTGACAGCTCTGTTCTATCCAATTCTCTCTATAAATTCCTTCCAGGATAGTTTGTAAGGGTTTTATACTCTCTTCTCAATCTCTGTGCCTTACCCAATACAATTTAACAGGTTTCCTCCTCCCTAGCTTGCTCTCCTACTCAACTGTTTCTAATTTACAGTACAATTTGAATAGCTTTTGCTCCATTTAGCTGACTATCTATACCATTACTTAACTGTAGATGCAGCCCTGGACCTTCTTGTTCTCATCTGCTCCTTCACAATTTTCCTTATGATCTCTTCCTTTATTTTTCATTTCTCCATCACTATAATATGTAGTGTGCTTTCTAGAGCCCTCAAGTTAGGGTATCAAACTTACTGTCTTAGTGGAGGAGTAATGAGGCGAGACTCCTGAGGATGGTGGAAATATGGAGTCCATTTATTCCAGTTCTTTCACCCTTATATAACCCAATATCCTTATATAACCATAGCACACTGCTCATGCACTAACTATATACTGGACACAACAGGGCCACATAAACAACTTGCTATTATATGTAGATGACTCTTTGCCACTTGATATCACTCTGCTTCAAGTACAACACAGGTTGTCACCGCCCCCTGACTTCTCAGGAAGACCGAGAGCCCTTAGAGGAGATGGAAGCCAAACCAGACACTCTCAGCAGGTTTCCTCTGGGCTGAAGGGTCTTATACCTCACCCAGAGTTCCCCCACTATCTGTGGCCCTCTACAATAATCCCATTTAGCTGAGATGCTTTTAGTATGGCATTGGCTGACAGATTGGATTGTGTTTTCTGAAGGTTAGCCTACATAAGTATAGAAAGGTAAAAGGAAATTATCCTCTAGTATAAAATAGCAGAAAGAAATTTTTAGCTAGGTCAGGAAGTTAGATAGTAGACCAATGGTATGAAGCTCTTTTTATAGGGGATGAACCTTGACCATCTCAGGGAGATCATCTTTTTGGACTTCAAAGAATAACATAACATTATGAAAGCACAGATTTATTGTTTTATCATTTACTTGTGTTTGCCTCTTTGTGAGCCTTTTTGGGGATCTTTTTGCCACTTCCTTTTCCAGCTCACTTTACAGTTGAGGAAACTGAGGCAAATGGGTTTAAGTCACTTGCTGAGGGTATACAGCTAATAAGTGAGACTGAATTTGAACTCTGCTCCTCTCATGTCCAGAGTTGGCACTTTATCCTAGCTTCCTGAGTAAAAGATCATCTGGTAATTGTCAGAGAAAGAAAATAAGTACACTAGTGTTGGTGACAATCCACAGAAAAGTGTTGAGAGAGCTCTCTGTTGACCTTTTTGTAAACAATAGAGAGGTTTGAGATCTTTCTGGAACCTGCAGTAGAACATAAAGGAGAATCTGTCAAGAACTGTTAAATCTAATGATGAATACCTACTTTCAGAGATTCATGGTGGAACAAATGGCATCACCAGAATGAATCCAGAAAGCATTCTGTGTATTATAAACTCTTGGGGGGAAGCCCTAAAGACTTTGGAGGCATAAACAGTGTTTTTAATACTGCCTACCAAGGAAAATTCAAAAGAGAAAAGCAGCTCTGGGAAATGAACAGCTGGTTAAGAAGCTGGTTTCAAAGAACAGGATTTGAATTTATGGATCACAACTTAAAACATTAGGAATGGTAGATTCTTGGCAAGAAGTGTTAAATAAATAAATATGTATACATGTATATATATATACATATATACAATATGTATACATATATAAAATTTCTTGGAGTCTTACAATTCTGATGTGAAAATTTTAAAAGGAAGGGGCAGAAAAAAGAGGGGCAAGGAGAAAACTACCTATATAGACTTCACAATCCCAGTACCACAGAGAGTTGTAGGTTTATCAAAGAAGAAAGAACAACAAAAGAGAAGACTATACATTACAGGAGACAAGAAGAGAATCAATAGTAAAATCTGTCTCTTCAGTTATCTATCTGCCATTGCACAGGAAAATGAATAATAAATGGCATGGACTAGAGATTGTAAAGCAAAGAAGAAGCTTTGACCTCATGGGATATCACTGAGAGTTGGTACAAGAGTTCTTTGGCTTAGAATTTAGCACTAAAAAGTTATAACTTTTTAAAAGAAATAGAATAAACAAAGGAAGGGATAGAGTTACATTATTTGTATATTTAAGAATATACATTTTTGGAATGGACCTTTCATTAAGGAAATTCTACAAATGAAGATCAACACATGTTCTATAACTTATAATCTTAAAAAGTTAAACAATTTTAAACAATTTATCCAGGATCACACAGCCCGGACGTATCAGAGGTAGGATCTGGCATTAGATTTACCTATTTCATGGGGCACACACACACACACACGCATGGACAGGCAAAATCTCTGGGTCCTCTCCTCTCCAAAATATAATCCATATAGCTGTCAAGGTTATCTGTTGAAAGCACAGGTCTGACCACGCTCAAGAAGCTCCAGTGGTTCCTTATTGCCTCTAGTATAAAATATAAAATTCTTTTTTTGCTATTAAAAACCCTTCACAATTGTTCTCATATCTGTTTTTTAAGCTTATTATGCAGTACTCCCATTTACATACTATAGTCTAGTCATACTAGTCTGCTTGTTATATAGACATAGGCACATATGTTTGTGTGTGTGTGTATACATATATGTATACATACACATACGGGATAGAGAGAGAGAGAGAGAGAGAGAGAGAGAGAGAGAGAGAGAGAGAGAGAGAGAATGTGTGTATGTGTGTGTGTGTATATAGAAAGATTGTGAGTGTAGCTTGTTCAGTTGTGTCTGATTCTTTGTGACCTCCTAGACTATACTGTCTATCAAGTTTTCTTGTCAAAGATACTGGAGAGGTTGGCTATTTCCTTCTCCACCTCATTTTACAGATGAGAACACTGAGGCAAATACTGTTACATGACTTACCCAGAGTCACACAATAAGTGTCTGAGGTTAGATTTGGATTCACAAATGAGTTGGACAGAACTAATCTGTTGGAATACCCAGGAGCTGTTGGAATACACGGGAGTCACCTGACAGTGGCTGCTTGGAGATCTAACCCAGGATAGATCTACTCTTGGGAGAGGATGATACAAGGAGATTGAGAGACAGTTACTGTTCTCTGACCTCTCTGACTGAGAGGCTGTTGTCTGATCTCTCTCCTCTTCCCTCTGCCTCCAATTTATCTCATTCCCAGTCTGAAACACCTGTGTCAGCAAAGGCTGCCCTGCAACTCCTTCAGATGCTCTGATCCACAGCTGTGGAGGCTTTCGAGGGATTGATCTATCCCTTAACACTAAACAACTAAACAACAAATGTCTGTCTGTAGGTATGTACTTGGGCAGCTAGATGATATAGCGGATAGGTCCCAGTTCTAGAGTCAGGAAGACCAGAGTTCAAATCCAGTCTCAGACACTTATTAGCTGTGTGACTCTGGGCATGTTCTTTAATCCTATTTGCCTCAGTTTCCTCATCTGTAAAATGAGTTGGAGAGGAAAATAGCAAACCACTCCAGTATCATTGCCAAGGAAACTCTAAATGGAAGCAATATCTTTTTATAAAATAAAAAGGAAAGAAAATTCTAAGTGGTGTCACAAAGAATCAGACATGACTAAAATGACTGAATTTATATATGTATATATACACATATGTATATATGTATATGTATACATATATATATTTGTTCATTTCAATATATATATAAATATTTGAAAAGAACACATATAATGAGCTGCTTCATTAAGAATTATTATAGCAGTAGATAGTTATTATTAAGTGGGGGAGGGAAGAAAGGGTTATAGGATTCAGAGCTTAGCAATCACTAAACCTAATCCCTTAATTTTACTGAAAAAGGTGGCCCTATCTATAGATAGGAGCATGAGGTAGGTGGATGATCACTCAGTATTTTGTTCCTTGTTGTCATACCAGCCTGCAAAGAGTGTATGACTCCAATCCCATCTATTGACCCCCTCATATTCTTTTTAGCCTTTTGCAGCTCCCTCATGTATATACTTGGCCCATTTCTTACATGTAGGTGCTTATGTGAAAAATTATACTTATTATTGAGCAAAAATTATTTTTATATGCTTCAAAGCTCAGAAATTAGTTTAAGAGAATCAGGGGCTAAAAGTTGTTCCAATTAAAAAAGTATCTCATGAACCTTATTGCTCAATAGGTCACTTTATTTAAACTTTTTATCACAGTAGCTGCCTTCTTTTACTTATGTGTATGTATTAAAAGCTTAAAATTGCACTGTCTTTTGGGATGCCCTGAAAATAAATACACAGAGATATACATGTATCAGTATGTGTATATATTAAAGGGAATCAGTAGGGAGACAATTTTGTTGGAATAGAGAACTCCCTGAAAAGGAAAGCCCTATTAGAGAGAGAGAGAGAGAGAGAGAGAGAGAGAGAGAGAGAGAGAGAGAGAGAGAGAGAGAGAGAGGAGGGAGGGAGGGAAGGAGAGAGGAAGGAAAAGAGGAAGGAAGGAAGAAAGGAAGAAAGAAAAAGAATCTTTGTTTCTACATCTGTGACTTTGCATAGAGAGAGAGGGAAATAGGTTTGCCTCCAGATTTTATTACTCAAAGAAGAAATACGAAACATAACAGTTAGCATGTATCTACAAATTCTGCTTTGCCAGAGAATTTCCTTTATTATAAATATTTATTGGTGAAGCAGCAAGTATTTCGAAACCTCCTTTAATAAAATCTCTCTCCTTCATCCTTCCCTTCCTCTTTTCTGAGAAATATCAGAAGACATCTACTTAGAAGAAGGAAGAGGAAATTATTCGTTGAAAAAAACGCAGAGTTTTATAAGACTATTTTTTGAAGTAAAAAAAAAAAGTTATTTGTATTAGAAAACAATATATTTAACAACTTCCTGTAAAATTTAATAACGAAAAAAAAATTTCATTAATTTCTGTTTTTTCTCCCTCCTTAGATGTTTTATCTCTCTCGTGATGAATAGTTATTTTTAGATGCGGAGAGCATTTCTAATAAAATCCTTATTTAGGTCCCAAAATGAGCAACCTAGGGGCCTCAGTGGCAAGAAAGAAGGCCAGACCAGAATCCAGTCAATCCCAATCCAATCCAGTATTCAGGTAACCTGGGCTTGAACCTTAACAGGAAACAAGACCAGGAAATTCCTGAAAAGAGTAGGACCTCATCTTAGCTGCTGAACTAAGGATCAAACAGAGCCTATCTACACTATTCCAGGAATACAGGAATTGAGTTTCACCCAAGCAGAAGTACCCAATATAAAAGGGGAAAAAGGGAAAATATCAATCACAATGAAGAAATACCTTGGACTGAGAGATGCCCAAGGGGTAAACTTAGAATAAGAGATTAACTTTATAATAAGTTCAGAGTCTCAGAGAAAAAAATGTCCTTACCACAAGGATTACAAGAGTACTAGGAAGAAATGAAACAAAATATATAAAACAGAATAGTTAGGGAAAAAATTTCATAGAAAACTATTACCTTAGAACAGTAATAAACTTAACCCATGAATTTAGCTCTTTAAAAATTAGACTGGGCCAAAATAAGAAAACAAAACCAAGGACTCTGTGTCAAAAGATTGAAAACAGAAAAAAGTCTGATCTGAAAACAGGACAATGAGAAATTATTTAAGAATCACTAGACAACCTGAAAATTATGACCAAAGCCTTCCCAGTTTTTGAATTGCTAAAGTAGATATATACAAATTTTATAAAGATATATGAATAAACTTTAGTATTTCTTGTGTCAAATTATCTCAAATAGAATCAGAAACAGATTTAGTTGGCTGACTTTAACACCTCTTTTCTGTTAAATATTCTAATAATCCCTTTGTTCTTACTTTTCTCACTTTCCAGATTCCTAAGGCAAAATTTGGCCTCTGACTCAGGAGGTACAGATTTTAGAAGTTGAAAAAATTTATAAAACTGATAAAATATGAACTAAAAAAAACCTGATAAAATAAAGCTGGCTATATCAGACATGAAACTTTTTTGCATAAGGGAAATCGGGGACACCATTTTGCTACTGTCATTCAAGTTGAGCCTAGAAATCATAAAAGTTGAGCCATAGGACTGCAGGATGAAAAAGGATATTTCTCAGGCAGGGAAGCACTGAGAGAACCAGTAGTCATGATCTTAGCTTCTCCATCCATGGTTAGTCATTTAAGACTTCCATTTTTTTCAATAAATTGGCTCCAGATATATATGTGTTTTGTGCATGAGATATCTTTCATTTCCCTAGTGTAACCTCTGTGGTTTGCCATAGAATCAGCCAATTAAAAAACCATTTGATTCTAAATGGTGAGGAAAATGGAGAGCAGAGTCTGATTACTTCTACTGCCTTCCACAAGTTCCCTTCCCCAACTCCCAAATTGAGACAGAGATCCAATGTTATTTTAGTTACTTACTGCAAACAGTTTAAGTTACATTCAATCTGAGCAATATTCAGAATCAAGAGACACATCACAGAGCCCATAATTTCACCCATAGGAACTGCCCAGTCCTGAGCCCCCAAGGCAGAAAACCCATTTGAGATCAGAATTTAGCCTTGTCCTTCTCAGTTTCCCCAAAATGAATGTGCATTTCCCATCTCCCATCACCAAAGATAAGGAGGAAAAGAGCATTACTCAAGCTACATGCTAAAGAAATGGACAAACGTTTCAAGATCATTCTCAATAACTACTAGTCTAGATATTCAGTTTTTCTGATGGGGTAGTAGTTGCTGTCATAGAAGCTGGGAGATCAAAATTTCCCCCTCTGTTGTCTGGCTTATGCATCTGTTTATTGCTACAACCTCAGTATTTAAAAAGTAGAAAGTTCAACTAGCTCAGAGGTTAACCCCAATAGTACCACCTTTCTATCATTCAGTAATTCTGATGCTGGCAGAGGGACGGGCACAACTTATGCTGGTCCTAGTTGCCAGTATATACGTCTATACACAAACACACACATAAAATAAGGCAGAAACCAGGTGATAAAGCTTTTAAGTAAAGTTGAGCAATAAGGTTCCCCATGTAGGGAGAAGAAGGAAACTCTTAGGGGTCAGGTCTCTCGTCTAAGATCATATAAGTTCATCTAACTCCAAGTCAATGCTCTTTCCACTATATAACACACCATTTAGAGTTAGAGATGTTATTAAAAGGGGTCTGGTTCCTTTATTTACAATTACTTGTTGAACTCAATTACCCCACAAGCATGACAAGGAAAACTGAAGATATTTCCCAACCCTTCAGATACATTTGTATCATGTTGTGTGTGAATGACTTATGTTGCTCTTTTTCAGTTCCTCTTTGAAAACTTTTGAGGAAACAAAATGTCTCAGCAGTCACGTCTGGCATGAAAACTACAACTTAAAGAATTTATGATTTCATCAACATGGGTCTTATTTTCACTGGCTCAGAATGATCCTTAAAAGTAGCTATCAATGAAAAGTTCAGCACGTTAAAAACAATCATAAGTTTGAATGAGTGAATGAATGATTAGCTAATTAATTTAAAATTGTTTTCTAAAATCACTAAGTATATAGCAGGCAATGGGCTAAATGCTGGGGAAATCAATTCAAAAAGTGAAACAGTTCCTCTCCTCAGAAAGCTTATATTCTTAAAGGGGAAAATAGCCAACATAGGGGAATGGTGGATGGAAAAGAGTTTTGACCCGAGGAATAAGAGGATAGGGAGTTAATCCAACTGATATAAACTTTTCAGAAGAAATGATACTATATATTTTATTACTATTTCCAGAGCCAGAGGTGGAAGGGGAGTGTGTAGGTAGGTATGTATAGTGTCAGGCTAGTGGCAAGATGAGTTTGGGGTGAGGGGTGACTGGTTGGAATGAGAAAGTGAAATATGACTGGGGCAAGCTAGCTAACGCAGTCTAAGTAATTGATAAGCTTCTCTGAATTGAGTTAGGCAGGTCCTCAGATGACTAAAGTTGACTACCCATCAGCTACAAATTGAAAATTATCCAAGCTTGAAATACCTACCTGACCTTGTACTCTGCTAAAGAACCTTTGAGAGCCTGTGGTCATGTTCTTTATCCAGAGATACTTATTTTTCAAATGTTGATCTTGGACTCATAGTTTAAAATACTATGTCTCAAATACTTGCTGGCCCTTGCCTATATTGCCAAGTCTATCTAAACTCTGGTTTACCTATGATTAATAAGTGGGTTTTGTGGCCAACACTTAGCATAGTGTCTGGAACATAGTAGGTGCTTAATAAATTTTCATTAACTGAGTGACTGACTGATTAACAATGGAGCTTATTGTTTTTCCCATGCGTACTTTCTTCCACCAGAAATTAAAGGATATGGTATTTTTCTCTGATCTTACAAACTGTTATTTTACCATCACCTCAACTTCATTTGGTTGGAGGTTTGCTTTGGAGGAATGAAAGAAAGCAATATTGAGTTTTGCAAAAATGATTGTTCTTGCTCTTTCCAAACAATATTGAAAATTCTCGGTGGGTTTGAGAGAAACTGGATGATGTCTAGTAGAGAATTTCTTCCCATTCATTTGCATAAGAAGCATTTCCTTTTAATGCTTATATGATGTCTTGGACTACCAGAATTTATTCTCATTGTTTAGGTAACTTGTTTGGTGATTGTATTTAGTTTGGAGGGAAAAAAGAGAATGGAGATCTGTATTGTATATTCTCATAACTTTCTGAATTCCTTTAGTGCTAATTATCTGACCACCTATCTGGTTATTTCTCATTTGACTTTGGGAAATTGTGGAGAAAAGGAAAAGAATAAGAAGACTAACAGTGGGCAGATGTCCTCACTTTCAAAAATGGGGGGAAAATAGAATACTGAAACTATAAATTAATAAGGTTGTTGTTAGCTATCAGAAAAATATAGACTACATGATTTGTTTTTAATTTTTTTCTATTTACATGTAAGAACAATTTTTAACATCCATTTAAAATTTTTTGAATTCCAAATTCTCTCTCTCCTTCCTTGAGAAGACAAGCAATTGACATAGGTTATACATGTGTATTCATTCAAAATATATTAGCCATATTGCAAGAGAAACTAAAGACCAAAATAAGAAAAGTAAAGTTTTTTAAAAATGTATTTCAATCTGCATCCAAACTTCATAAGTTCTTTCTCTGGAAATTGTGAGCATTTTTCATTGTCTTGGATCATTGTATTGCTGAGAATAGTTATGTCATTCACAACTGATCATTATACAATAATGTTATTACTATGTATGAAGTTCTTTTGGTTCTGCTCATTTTGTATCAGTCCATATAAATATTCCCAGATTTTTCTGAAACCATCCAGTTCATCATTTTTATAGCACAATAGTATTTCATCACAATCATATACCACAATTATTTTAGTCATTACCCAATTGATGGACATTCTTTCAGTTTTCAATTTTTTGCCACCACAAAAAGAGAGGCTATAAATATTTTTGTATATAAAGATCCTTTTACTTTTTAAAAACCTCTTTGGAATTTTTCTTTTATCCCAATTTTTCTTTTATCATTTCCCTTTTCTCTCTCTTTTTTTTTTTTTTTTGCAATTTTAAAAACCTATTTCTGCATTTATCATGCTGCACAAGAAAAATCAGATCAAAAAAGGAAAAAAATGAGAGAAAAAAAATACAAGCAAGCAAACAACAACCACTAAAGGTGAAAATACCTTGGTCAATATTCAGTCTTGACAGTCCTCTCTTTGGATAGAGATGGTTCTTACCATCACAAATCTATTGGAACTGGCCTGAATCACCTCATTGTTGAAATCACCAAGTCCATCACAGTTGATCATCACATAATCATATTGTTGCTGTGTAAAATGATCTCCTGGTTCTACTCATTTCACTTAGTATCAGTTCATGTAAGTCTCTCCTGGCCTTTCTGAAATCATCCTGCTTATCATTTCTTATAGAACAATACATTTATACGCCATAACTTATTCAGTCATTCCCTAATTAATGGACATCTACTCAGTTTCCAGTTCCTTGCAACTATAAAAAAAGCTGCTACAAACATTTTTGCACATGTGGGTCCTTTTCCCTTTTCATGATCTCTTTGGAATACAGACCTATTAGAGACACTGCTGGATCAAATGATATGCACTGTTTGATAGTCCTTTAGTTATAGTTCCAAATTGTTCTCCAAAGTGGTTGGATCAGTTTACAACTCCATCAACAATCCCAGTCTTCCCACATTCCCTCTAATATTTATCATTATCTTTTCCTGTCATTTTAGCTAATCTAGAGAGGTGTGAAGTAGTACCTCAGAGTTGTTTTCATTTGCATTTCCTTTATCAATAGTGATTTAGATCATTTTTTCATATATCTTTTCTCTTTTCTGTCTTATTAGCCAAGCTAACAGGTGATGTCAGAGTTATTTTAATTTGCATTGATCTAATCAATGATGATTAAGATAATGTTTTCATCTTACTCTAGATAGCTTTGATTTCTTTTGAAAACTACCAATTTATATCTTTTGACTACTATCGATTAAGGAATGACTTGTAGAATACAAGATTTATGAACACTTAGAGCTGATCTCCAGAAGCCAGCATTAGCTCACTAAAACTAAGTCAAATTAATTTGGGGGCAGGGAGTAGAATTATTAAATTGGTAGAACAAGGGAATGTTATATTCATGATATCTGGATTTCAACAAGATATTTGATCAAGTCTCAAATGAATAAGATATAGGCTACAGAATACCATAGAGTTGAGTTAATGACAAATCCAAAAGATATATTGAGTAATAGATTGAAATCATTCATTCCTGTTCCATTAGCCAGGCCCATTCCTTTTTACCACTTTCCTTGTTCTGAGACTCTTAACATTGGTGTTGATAGCATATATCTGCTTTTCTTTAGAGTTTCCTGATTTTCTTGTTCTTTTGCTCCTTCTCCAAACTCTGTAATCGCCTTCCTTTACTTAGGTCAAGAATTTCCTCAGTAAGACACCAATTGCTTAGTTTTTTTTTTTCTTTAGACTCCTCCATTCGGAAGTCATTTTGTCTCAAAGCTTTTAATAGGTGGTGACTAGTATAATCCTTTTACCTTTTGGTTCCCATGGCTCTGTATTAACATCTAAGATCTTGGTCCTTAAGTAAACAGGTATAAGTAAAGAGGAAGAATTTTAGTGTTACGCCAGAGGGTTACCCTAAAAGGAAACTAATATATTCCTTCTAGGTACTTAATGTACAAAAACAAATTATCACATGTGGGTCCTTTTCCCTTTTCATGATCTCTTTGGAATACAGACCTATTAGAGACACTGCTGGATCAAATGATATGCACTGTTTGATAGTCCTTTAGTTATAGTTCCAAATTGTTCTCCAAAGTGGTTGGATCAGTTTACAACTCCATCAACAATCCCAGTCTTCCCACATTCCCTCTAATATTTATCATTATCTTTTCCTGTCATTTTAGCTAATCTAGAGAGGTGTGAAGTAGTACCTCAGAGTTGTTTTCATTTGCATTTCCTTTATCAATAGTGATTTAGATCATTTTTTCATATATCTTTTCTCTTTTCTGTCTTATTAGCCAAGCTAACAGGTGATGTCAGAGTTATTTTAATTTGCATTGATCTAATCAATGATGATTAAGATAATGTTTTCATCTTACTCTAGATAGCTTTGATTTCTTTTGAAAACTACCAATTTATATCTTTTGACTACTATCGATTAAGGAATGACTTGTAGAATACAAGATTTATGAACACTTAGAGCTGATCTCCAGAAGCCAGCATTAGCTCACTAAAACTAAGTCAAATTAATTTGGGGGCAGGGAGTAGAATTATTAAATTGGTAGAACAAGGGAATGTTATATTCATGATATCTGGATTTCAACAAGATATTTGATCAAGTCTCAAATGAATAAGATATAGGCTACAGAATACCATAGAGTTGAGTTAATGACAAATCCAAAAGATATATTGAGTAATAGATTGAAATCATTCATTCCTGTTCCATTAGCCAGGCCCATTCCTTTTTACCACTTTCCTTGTTCTGAGACTCTTAACATTGGTGTTGATAGCATATATCTGCTTTTCTTTAGAGTTTCCTGATTTTCTTGTTCTTTTGCTCCTTCTCCAAACTCTGTAATCGCCTTCCTTTACTTAGGTCAAGAATTTCCTCAGTAAGACACCAATTGCTTAGTTTTTTTTTTTCTTTAGACTCCTCCATTCGGAAGTCATTTTGTCTCAAAGCTTTTAATAGGTGGTGACTAGTATAATCCTTTTACCTTTTGGTTCCCATGGCTCTGTATTAACATCTAAGATCTTGGTCCTTAAGTAAACAGGTATAAGTAAAGAGGAAGAATTTTAGTGTTACGCCAGAGGGTTACCCTAAAAGGAAACTAATATATTCCTTCTAGGTACTTAATGTACAAAAACAAATTATCATATATAGGACAGCTATTTTTTTTCACTATCACAAAAAACTCAGACATTAATTAATAAATATTTCAAAATAATAGCTCATCACCTTTACCACATTCTTCTTTGTAGACCTTCTAAAAAAAAATTCATTTTCACCTAAATCAGATTTGCATTGCTACAGCCACTAACAAAGTTCAAATCTTGTGGTAAGCTAGATACGTGGTCAGTTAGACCTTTCATGTCAGGGATGATCCTGTTGTCTATCATCTTCTCCTCCCATAAGCTTTGCAATCATAATGATTACTTAGTGGACCTTCAGCAATAATTCAGGATCATTTGAGAGAAATTATTTTTCTCTCTCTGTTTTAAGAGTTCCCATTCTTGGAGTTTTGGACTGTTCACCTTATCTGGTATGTGGTTGATCATCCTATCCTGTTGCTGAAGATTTTGGAACTTCAATATCTGGAAGGCTCAGTGTTACAACCAAAACTAATCTTTGAAATTTGTTTAGCTTGAAAAAAATAAATCCCCCAGCTATATGCAGCACAGGATATTGCTTTTTAAAAGTTGACCATTTAACCTGTTGTTCTCAACTGGTAGCTGAGTCCCTTATCAGGTAGGAGCAGATTAACACAAACACATATCTATTCAACCTAAACCCCATGCTGAGTATTTCACCATCTGCATAGCATTCCAGACCAAATGAGGTTTTCCTTTTCCTTTTTTTCCTATTTGAAAGTGGCCTCTAGGGTTCTTACCACCACATTTTCTTTTTACATTTTCAACTGAACAAACATTTGTTGAGCATCTGCTCTATTTAAGGCAGTAGGCATTGGATTAACAACAAAAAAGCTCCCCTTATAAAGTTCCTTGTCATATGACCAATAAATTAGAAAACTATAGTTTTTCTTCTCCTATTCTCACATTAAAAAAAAAAAAACTCTCCAAAATACAAATTACATATAAGAAATAAAGCATTTCAGCTATGTCCCTAGCTGAGGACACCAAGATCCCTAACAAGATAAAGAATTCAATGAACTAACAACAGAGAAAACAAAACAAACTATTGCCCCTTCTTACTCTCAAAAACCCCTTTCCTCCACTGCCCACCATTCAGACAGAGCTGCCCAATATAAACCATTGCCTTGTAATAGAACACACTCCTTTCTCCCAGTGCCAGGGAAAACAAAAAAGCAGAAACCTGGACAGCATTGTGGTATTGGGTCAAAATACTGAGAAATAGAAGGAATTGGGGCAGAATAGTATGTGCATCACTGTATAGTCCATCACTAAACATTAGAGAAAGAATATAGCATCTAGCTAAGGAAAGTTATGTTAAATAACCCACTCCCAAATCATGGGGCAAGACTAAGATCAATGAAACATAGTGACTTCAAGTTCTAACCCTGCAGAAAACTAAAATTAAAGGAGAAGGAGCCAGAAAGTGAATGATGGGAGAAAATAGAGTAAGAAAACCAAAATTACCACAGATCTTAGGAGAAAAAAAAATTCATTTAAAGACCTAAGCCTAAGTAGGTAACTAACATGAAAGATAATAATAACAAAAGGGAATGTGACTTCTAGATCAGCTAAAAGAGTTCAAGCATCTATGAATAAATATTACAAGACAAAGGAAACTTGATGAGGTAGAGGCACATATAAATTTTCAAAAAAGCATGGAATTAAAACAGATTGCTCTTGAATAATTTACAAAAGAAAGAAGAATGAAAGCAGTATTTTTGACTTGCACAGTAGTAATAATTGCCAGGAGGTAAAAACTAGAATCTATGATGGCAAGTCTAAGAAACACAAAAGAAAATAATTGATTCGGAATTTAAATGTATATAAATGACAGTCAATCTGCAAAAAAGAGAAACAAAAAACAATAATGTTAAAAAGAAGCATTATATACATACAAGTACAATGTTGATTTTAAAGACAAGATGTATAGAGAAAATTGAAGAATTATAAGACTCCCAGACGAATATAAGAAATAAAACCCAAATGCAATGCAAGAAAACTTTTCAAAACTTTTAAACACAGAAAATAAAGTGACAATTGAGAGAACCCATAGATTGCTTGGGATGGGGAGGAGAAGGGGTAAAAACTCTATCCTAGAAACTCTAGGTCATATAATGATTGGATTTAATAATTTAAATGACAGTTTCTGTAAGGAACCAGGAGAAATATCTTTAAAGAAGAAGGAAAGGAATTTTAAATAACACAAGACTATTCTGCATCCACCAGAAATAGTGGGAATGAAGGGGAAAATGTGAGTGGGAGGGAATTAAAAATAATGGGAAATAGTGGTAGGAAATGGAAAAAGGAAGTCAAGATGCAACCAAAAGTGATGGACTTTGTAAACTTCAGTTTAACTATCAGTGAGCAAAGATGAACATTTAATAAGAAAGAAGTGTTCAAAACATTTCTAGAAAGAATACCAGATCTATTCAAGATATTTGCGTCTGGAACACCCCAGGCAACAGAAATACTGAAATGATAAACAAGTACAGCAATCCAGGAGAATGACAAAATAATGACAGAAATCATTAAGAGGTTTTTTGTTTGTTTGTTTTTATTAAAAGTAAACCAGGAGAAAAGGGTAAAAATAGAAGCCAAATAGAAGTGATGAAAGAAGAAACATCATGGATTAAACTTTACAATAAATACTCTGCTTTTAAGTAAATTAATATTTTGTGAGAGCAAACTAAAAAAAGGGAAGAGTGTATAAAAAGGGGGAAGGAAGAAGCTAGAGAAAAATATGTAATGACTCTAATCAAGTCCAAGGATAACAATGAAGGGGAATTAATTTCTGTAATCGTTCAGAAAGAGGAAAATGGGCAAGGAGGCAAAAGGAAATATGGGAAAAAGAAAACAAAGGAGGAATGTTTGTTTCTATGGTGGGAATGGGGACCTCTGAAAAACAATTCCATGGAGAAAGACATATTCTATAAAGGAAGATTAGGACTTAATACTAGGTATAATCTGCAGGGGTTAGATTATTCATCTTGCATCCAAGAGAAGAATCAAAGTTCCTGGAGACAACTGATACACAAACAAGCAAGAAGACTAAATGGTAAATGGGGAAAAATTATCCTGGAGAGGAAAAAGTTTTAAATAAACTGCACAATCAGCACCACTGGAAAATTCCTACCATGAAGCAATAATCTTTGGCATCTCTTTGTATTTCCAAGAGTGAGGACCCTTAGAAAAAGGGAGCCAGACAACAAGTTCTACACAGTAAAAATATGAAAAGGGAACCCAAAACAAGTATCTTAGAAACTTTAATTCCATAAGAAATACAGAAACTCAAAAAAGACTAAAAAATGAAGGTTATGAATCAAAGAATCAAAGTTGAAATTACAGGAAGAAAAGATAAATTGAGGGGGAAAATGAAGAGTGTAGAATGAAAATGAAAGGGGAAAAGCATGAAAAATAAAATTTTGAAAGCTAACAAAATAAGTTAAAGGTAAGGAAAAGAAAGAGAATTTTACTTCACTTAATTAAAGGAAAAAAGAAGGAAAATTGAATCAAGGAGGTAACAAATAAATGGAGAAGAAGAGGGGTTATGGATAAGGCGGAAAGAGAAAATAGGAATTGGATTTTTAAAAATAGGTTAAAATAATTGAAAAGTCAAAGCTAGAGAAATATTCAATGTCCATGGCTGCATCATAACAATATCATAAAACCAACAATACAAATACTACCAAAGTTAATTTACAATGTTAAGGTTATGTCAAATTATCAAAAGCATATTTAAAATTTTTGATAAAATAATAACAAAATTCATTTTAAAATTAAAGATCTAGAATATCAAGGGAAATCATGAAAAGTAGGGACAAAGTGGTAATAGCACTTCCAGACTTCAAAGCAGCAGTCATCAAAATCAACTGTTATTGATTTTTTTTACAAGAGGGAAAGATAGATCAATGAATCAGCAAGGGACAATAAAAAACAACGAAAATCAATAAGCAAGTGTTCAATAAACCAGAAAATATAAATTATTTATAAGAAAAGTCCCTATTTTATTAAAAAAAATTTCCAGGAAAATTAGAAAGCAGTCTAGTAGAAATTAGATTAGAATAATACTTTAGACATATTCCAATTTGAATTTTACAAATACCGTGTTTCCCCGATAATAAGACCTATCCCGAAAATAAGTCCTCCCCTTACTGTGTAAGATTCCTTTAAAATAAGCCCTCCCCCGAAAATAAGCCCTATTGCGATTGCATCCAATCAGAGCTGCAGCAGTGAGCATGTCATCCTGTTCTTCCCGAGTGATTTGATTAAAATAAGCCCTCCCCTGAAAATAAGCCCTCTGGTGTTTTCCTGTCCAAAAAAATAATAAGACAGTGTCTTATTATCGGGGAAACACGGGTAAAATGGATTAAAATGTCCATACCATTTGATCCAGAGATTTTGTTATTAACCTAGATATTATTGCTTATTTTTTTAAAATTATCATATACACCAAAATATTTATGGCAACATTCTTTGTTATAGTAAAAAATTGGAAACAAAGTAGTTGCCCATCAGTTGGAGAATGGTTATACAAACTGTTGTACATGAAAATAATGAAATATTATTATAAAAATTGCAAACTAATAATGACCATATAAATGAGTCATTATTAATAAGAGAAATGCAAATCAAACAACTCAGTGATTTAACTTCATACTCTATAAACTAGCAAAAGATGACAAAAGATTAGAGTAATCAATATTGGAAAGGATCTTTATAAAATAGGCATACATCATTTTATTTTTATTTATTTTTTAACATTAATTTTTTTAATTTGGAGTTTCCAATTTCTCTTTTTCCCTCCAAACCCTCTCCTATTCTTTGAGAAGACAAACAATATATTGGTAATACATGTGAAGTTATGCAAAACATTATTTTCATATTAGCCATATTGAAAAATAAAAGCAAGAAAAACAAAGCAAAAAGTCTACTTTAGTAGACTTTGAGGTGGAGAGTATTTTTTTTTTCATGGTTCCTTTGGAATTTTCTTAGATCATTGTCTTGAACAGAATAGCTACTTTCATGGTTAATCATCCTTACAATATTGTTATCCCTGTATACGGTGTTTTTTCAGTATAACTTATTTCACTTTGCTTCTTTTTATTATAGTCTTTCCAGGTTTTTCTGAACCCATCCTGCTTGTCATTTCTTTTAGCACAATAGTTGTTGCTCTATTGTTTCAAACTCTTCATGCCTGAATTTGGGATTTTCCTGGCCAAGAAACTGAAGTGGTTTGCCATTTCCTTAAATACCTTGCTCAGGATCCCACAGTAAGTATCTGAGGCCACATTTGTACTTACAAAGATGAGTCTTCCTGATTCCAGGCTCTGTACTTTATGCATTGTACCACAACTGCCCTTAGCACAGTAATATTTCATCACAATCATATTCCATAACTTATTCAGCCATTTGCCAGTTGATGAGTATCCCTTTAATTTCCATTTCTTTGCTAGCACCAAAAAAAAGAACTGATTAAATATTTTTGTACTAATAAATCCTTTTCCCTCCCTTTTTATCTCTTTGAGACACAGTAGTAGCAATATTGGTGGGCTAACAGGTTTGCACAATTTTATAGCCTTTTGGGCATAGTTCCCAATTGTTCTGCAGAGTAGTTAGACCAGTTCACAACTCCACCAAGAGTGCATTAGTGCATTAGCCAATTTTTTCACGTCTCTACCAACATTTGTTATTTTCCTTTCCTGTCATTTTAGCCAGTCTGATAAGTATGAAATGGAATCTCAGAGTTGCTATAATGTGCAATTCTCTAATTAAGAGTATTTTAGAGCTTTTTTTTTTTTATGTGACCATTGATAGCTCTGATTTCCTCTGAAAATTGCCTTTTCAATATTCTGTGACCATTTATTGACCTTTCTTAATATCTAACTTCTCTTTCAAAGGATAAACAGGGAAGGAACTTAGTGGTTTTCAGTTCTTTGAGAGTTGTGTCTTCAGTTTCATACTTGACTCCATATTCACACTTACTCCACATATTGAGTCTATGGCCAAATCTTATTGTACTTCCTTTGAACTCCCCTTCTTTCCACTCTCACTAATCCTAATATATCTCCTCATCACCTGGACTGTTGGCAATAATCTCTTTATTTTTCTCCCTGATTTAAATCTCCAGGCCCTCCAGTCTATCCTCCACTCAGTTACCAAAGTGATGTTTCCAAAGTGCAAGTCTATCAGTCCTTCTTACTGAATAAACTCAAGTAGCTCCCTATTATCTTCCAGAGCAAATATAAAATCTTCTGTTTGGCTTTTAATCTGACCACTTCCTGCTTTCAGAGTTGTTTGGTTTGTTTATTTATTTGTTTTATACTTTTACTTCTCCCATCTTTGTACTCTATGATCCAACAATATGAACCTTCTTGCTCTTCTACATACAAGACCCATCTCTCAGCAACATGTCTTTTCTTGAGCTGTCCTCCATACCTAGAATGGTCCCCATATCCTTTCTACCTCTTGGCTCTCCTGGTTTTCTTCAAGATTAAGCTCAAATATATATTTTATAAAGAAGCCTATCTCCCATATACACCACTCAGTGCTAGAGTCTTCCCTCAGAGATTGTTTCCTATTTACACTGATTATAGGAAGTTATACATATATTATCTCCTCCATTATAATTAAGCTCTTTGATGGCAAGGACTGTATTTGGCCTTTCTCTGAATCCCTAACTATTAGCACAGTTCCTGACATATAATAACTGCTTAATAATTGCTTGCTGATTGATTGTGCAACTTGGGCAAGTCACTTAAACTGTCAGGATACCAGGCAACTCTTTAAGAATACAAAGTTCAGATTAGACAATAATTTTGCATTGATAAGAGAATTTGCTCAGTGAGAGTTGTCTATTCCAATAAAATGAAAGATCTAGACAGAAGGGAAAACAAATATCCACTCTACAAAAGTATCTTGCTCACAGAGCCATTCAGTAAATTTTGGATTAAATTAAATCTAGCATGTCAAAATATTATTGGATCCTAAAAATCATTGTTATTGGGGTTTCAGAGGTTTAATACATTGTTGATAGTTGTAGCCAGGAGCAAACATTTTGGAGAGAAATATGTCAATAATGATGAGCCACAAAATATATCAGACTTTTCAGCTCCATGATTACATGACTAGGACTTTATCTTAACCTTTGAAAAAGATCCAAAATGCAAAATATTAATATCTTACATATTGATAATAGCAAAAAATTAGGATCAAGTACACCTCCAAATTTGAGGATGGTTAAAAATTATGTCATATTAATGTAATAGAATATTATGATGTTATAAAAAAGGACACATATAAAGTATATAAGAAAATATAGACAGATTCATATAAAATGATGCAAAGAAATATCAGTAGAACCAGACCTGTATATATATTGACAGCTATATTTTAATTTAAATAGAAAAAAGAGAAGGAAATAAACATTAAGTATCTATTAAATAGCTGACATTATTATCTCATTTGATCCTCAGTGAAATTCTAGAAAGTTGGTGCTATTACTATGCTTATTTTATAATTGAGGCAATCAAGGCACATACATATATATAGCTAATATGTATCTGAAGCTAAATTTGAACTCAGCTCTTCCTGACTCTAGGTCCAGCACTTTATCCACTACAACACGTCTTCAGGGTAACTTCTGACAAAAACTGAAGGAGGCATAAAATAAAATAATTTTTGTTTGTTTATAGTTTATTGATTTAATTCTACCCTGTTTAAATGCTAACAATTTTATGAAAATTTTATTCCTTAGTTTATATGATTATTTTATTATTTGCTTCTCTTTATGGTCATTAAATTTATAATAGCTTTAATTGTCCCTGTTGTATAATATTATAACTATTCTTTACATCTATGTATAACTTTGGCAAATTTGACATACCTGCCATGAATACTCTTCTAAGAGACTGAGGAAGAAAATGCCTGACTCAACAGGAGCAAAGGGTACACATACAAACACACACATATATACACACATACATAATGCATACATATCTATATCTATATGTGTATATGGATATATAAACATATATTACCATACAAAAATATATATATTCCCATGCATACATGCATATATATATTCACACACAATAAAGTTGCTCTGGATCTCCCAGTAGCCAATGTGAGGACTCCAGGATTGATGTAGCAATATATAAGTGATTAGAGGCAGGTCTGTTTTATTTTCTACAATATTGCTTTTCTGACTAGTTTCTCCCTTCCTCTATTTCACAATCTTGTTATTCTTGTTCCATCTAGTTAAAGTCTCACTTTGCCAAGTGTCCTTAGTAAAGTTTCTGCAGGACCTAGCTAAAGTCCTCAATCAAGTCATGGATAGAAAGATTGAACTGAACAGAATCAGGGATAATCAAGCAATGAACAAAGACTATGCATCAGGCTCTATGCTAAGTACTGGGGGTACAAAGAAAGACAAAAACAGTCCCTGTTCTCAAGGAGCTCACAGTCTAACAAGTGAAACAACATGTAAATGTAGAGATAAATATAGGACACATAATAGAGTAGGTGGAAGATGAATCTTAGCTGGGAAAATCTTTTTCTGGTTTGATGTGTATTTAATAATCACTATTCTCTGGGAATGGTCATTTTTTTTCTCTAAGCCAGTCTGACACTTTTGGATTTCAAAACCATATCTCCGGGGAAGAGAGGCAGGGTACTTTCCCCATCATGCCTCATTTTCCTTATCTGCAGCATTATAATCTAAGTTCCTTGAGTTAATAGATTGGCCTTTTTTGTTTGTATTTTCATATGCTTAGTATGGTGCCTAGCAAATAGTAAATGCTTTATAAATGTCTGTTTCTTTCCTTCCTCCTTTCCTCCCTCCCTCCCTTGCTTCTTTCCTTCTTCCCTTCTTCTCTCCTTCCTCTTTCACCATTGGTCTTCTCTACCATGATTTATTTAAGATAACAAAAATGTCTCAGATGACCAAAACTATAGTACAATGAAAATTACACTATTTCTAGAATCAGAGGTTCAAGGTTTGAAATTCCCCTGTAGTATTTACTATATTCTATGGCTAAATCAGTCTCCTGGCCCTCATTTCCTCAAATGTAAAATTGGGAAAGGGATTGGGCTTAATAGCTTCTAGGGTCCTTTTTACCTCTAGATCTAGATTCTCCCTCCCTTCCTCACTCTTTTCTTCCTTCCTTCCTTCTTTTCTTCCTTCCTCCCTTCCTGTCTCTCCTTCCCTCTCTCCCTCCCTCCCTCCTTTCTTCCCTTCCTTCCTCTCTCCCCTTCTTCCTCCCTTCTTCCTCCCCTTCTTTCTCCCTTTTCTTCCTTCCTTTTCTTCCTTCCTTCCTTCTTTCCTTTCTTCCTTCCTTCCTTCTTTCCTTCCTTCTTTCCTTCCTTCCTTCCTTCTTCCTTCCTTCCTTCCTTCCTTCTTCCTTCCTTCCTTTCTCCCTCCTTTCCTTCCTTTCTCCTTTCCTCCCTCCCTTCCTGTCTCCCTTTCTCTCTCCCTTCCTTCCTTTCTCCTTTCCTCCCTTCCTTCCTGTCTCCTTTTCTCCCTCCTTCCCTCCCTCCTTTCTTTCCTCCCTTCTTTCCTTCCTTCCTCCCTCCCTCCCTCCCACTAATTCCAAACCAATTTAATTCTGTGTTATAATTCACATCTCATCATTTTATCCACAAGGATCACATGGGAGTCTCTTTCAAATATCTTCATAAAATCTAATTACAGCATTTAGTATGTCTACAGCAATACCTTCTTCTAACAAACTGATAAACCTCTCTAAAAATTATTTAAGGTTTGGTATGACCTGATCTTGATGAATCCATGTAGACTCCTGGCAATTGCTGCTTTCTATTCTAAATGCTTACAAATCATCTTTCTAATAATATTTTCTTGAATTTTGCCAGGAATTGAAGCTATTTGCTAGCCTGTAGTCTGAAGAATATGCCTTATTCCCTTCACTGAAAATATAAACATTTTCCCATCTCCTGTCTTCTGTTATTTTTTTTTTCTATAAAAAATTGTTGATGCCTTTTTTTTATAGCACAAGCATTTCCACTTTACTTCTCACCCCTTCTTGGAAATCTCTCAACAGAAACAGAATTTGTCAGCGTATGCAACATTAGGCATCGATGTATTTCACCATCAGTCTTCTCTACCATGATTTATCTAAGATCACCAAAAATGTCTCAGATTGCCAAACTTGTAATACAATGGAAAAAGCACTGCCTCTGGAATCAGAGTTTCAAGGTTTGAATCTCCCCTCTAGTACTTACTATATGCCTGTGACGAAGACACTTAATCTCCTGGTCTCAGTTTTCTCAAATTTAAAATGGGGAAAGGGATTGGACTTGATGGGGTCCCTTTCATTGCTAGACTTGTGATTCTCAAATGATAAAACAATCAGTGAAGAAAATATTGTAAAGAACTATTTATGACCAAGCTAGAGATAGAATAAATGAGAAATAATTACAGAAGGAAAACACTAGAATTAAGAAGGATTAGGGAAAACTTCCTGTTAAAAGTATTATTTTAAACAGAATTTGAAGGATGCCAGGAGGTGGAGACAGGAGGATAAACATTCCATATGGGGGGACAAGTGATGAAAATGCCCTTTAAGATGGAACTTCTCCTTTGAAGAATGAGACCACTTAGTATAAGGTTTAAGAAGACTGGAAAGATAAGAGTTAGGGCAGATTATTAAGGTTATCAAATTTTTTTTTCTTTCTTGGGGTTTTTCATTTTTTGATTCTTCTTTCACAATTTGACTAATATAGAAATATGATTAATATGATTGCACATGTATAACCTTGCCATCTTGGGGAAGGGGTAGGGGAGGGAGAGAGAAAAAATAGAACTCAAAATCTTATAAAAGTGAATACTGAAAATTATCTTTACATGTAATTGGAAAAAACAAAATACTATTAAATGGAAAAAATAAAAGTGAAAAATAAATTTTAAAAAGGGGGGGGAGAAAATGTGTTAAATGTCAAAAGAGGATTTTATATTTGATCCTGTAGATAAGGAGTTACTGGAGTTTATTGAGTAGCAATGTGACATAGCATGAACTGTGCATTATTAGGAAGATCACTTTGACAGCAGCATAGAAGGTTGATTGGAAGGAGGAAAGACCTGAGCCCGGGACATCCACCAGTAGGCTTTGACGGTAGTCTAGGCAGGAGATTATGAAGGACTGCACCAGGGTGGTGACAAGGTCAAAGGAGAGAGGGGGTGGGCAGCTAGGGGATAGAGCACTGCCCCTGGAGTTAAGAGGACTTGAGTTCAAATTTGGCCTCAGTTACTTATTAGCTGTGTGACCCAGGGCAAGTCACTTAATCCTAATTGAAGAATTGAAAAAGCATAAAAGAGATCATTGTTAATTTTGGAAAAGCAGCAGGAGAAGAAGAAGGAAAGAGATCATTGATAATTTTGGAAGGAGTAGCTTCTGTTGAATAATAATATCAGAAGCCATATTGTAGAAAGTTAAGAAGAGAATATTTCAAAATATTCTCCTTCAAAAGAGTTTAGCCACAAAAGAGAAGAGAGATTGTTTTTGGGGAGGGATAGGTCAAATGAAGGTTATTTGAGGAATGAGAGGAAACATGGGTATGCTTGTAGACAGAAGGGAAATAACTGCAGACAGAGAGAGATTAAAGATAACTAAAAGTAGGGATGAAAGAGAGGGTAATCTTCAGAGAAGATGGGATGCATTGGTGCATGTAGAGGGGTTTGACTTGTCAAGGAGAAGGGTCATTTCTTCATGAGATAAAGAGTATAGGAGGAGATAGTGGGGGAAGTCAGATAGTGGTGGAAGTCATTGGGGTGATGTGAGAAGAGGAGGGGAAAAGAGAGCTCTAAGTGAATGGCTTTGATTTTTTTCAGTGAAATATAATGCAAGACTCTCAGCTAAGAGAATGAGGAGAGGAGCAGCCATGAAAGGTTTGAAGAGAAATGAAAAGGTTAGGAAAAATTATTGTGGTAAGTGGATCAGTGAATCAATTCAAGAGGTATAAAAGGATAGTCGTGCCCTAGTGGCATCTCAGTTGAGATCATATGACAATGTTTGTAGTAGATACAATCAGCATGATTTTGTGATTTTTCTACAGATTCATTCAGCAGCATTATGAGTAAGGATGAAGACAGTGGAGGGTGGGAGTAACCTGAAACTAAAACTTGGCAGAACATTATCAGATAACCTTCATAAGGTAGCCTCCTACCTTTCCAGTCTCTCACACCTTATTCCAATGACACTGGCTCAGGATGTTCCATGAACAAGTCACTACACACACACACACACACACACACACATATAATTTCCCCTGTTAGAGTATAAGTTTCTTGAGGGCAGAAACTATCTTTACCTTTTTTTTTTTACCTTCCAGAACTTAGCACAATGTCCAGAACATAATAGGTGCTTAATGAATATCATGTCATTGATTGATAAGGGGACAAAGAACTCAAGACAATAATGGACAATATCAAACTGTCACCTTTTGTTGGTTTGGCTGGATCTCAAATCCAGTCCACTCCTGTGATATAAAACTGTTTTTGCTCATCTGTGTTTGAGGTTAATTTTTTCATTTGTTTCAATTGACTCTTTGTGACCCCATTTGGAGCTTTCTTGGCAAAGATATTGCAGCGATTTGCAGTTTCCTCTTCCAATTCCTTTTATAGATGAGGAAACTTTGAAAAAATAGAAGAAAACATGAAATATCTTATTGGAAAAACAATCAAGCTGGAAAATAAATTGAAAAGAGATAATTTTAAATTATTAGATTACCTGAAAGCCATGGTCATAGAAAAAGCCTAGTCATCATATTTCAAGATATTTTAGATCCAGAAAGTAAAATAGAAATTGAAAGGATTCACTAATCACCTACTGAAAAAGATCCAAGGAATATTATAGGCAAATTCCAGTTTCCAGGTCAAAAAGAGAATGCTTCAAGCAGCCAGAAAGAAACAATTCAAATATCATAGAGTCACAATCAGGATCACACAAAAAATAATGGCTTCCATGTTAAAGGATAAAAGGCTTAGAATATTATATTTCAGAAGGCAAATGAGCTAGGATTTAAAACCAAGACTCATTTCTCCAGCAAATCTGAGTGTAATCCTTCAGGGGGAAATAGATATTTAATGAAATAGAAAACTTTCAAGCATTACTGATGAAAAGATCAGAACTGAATAGAAAATTTGATATCCAAATAGAAGAATCAAGAGAAGCATAAAAAGGTAAACATGAAAGAGTAATCACAAAGGACTCAATACATTGAAATTATTTGCATTCCTATATGGGAAGTTAATACATCTAACGCCTAAGAATTATTAGAGCAATTAAAAGGAGTTTACACAAAAGACATAGGTAAGTTGATTATGTTAGAATGATCTCCAAAAAAAAATAAAAGGAGAGAGAAAGAGATGCACTGGGAGAAAAGGGGTAAGTAAAATGGATAAATATTTTTCATATAAAAGAAGAAGATAAGAAATAAAATAGTGGGTCAGTGGAATAAATTAGGTTCACAAGACACAACAATCAATGACCATTGTAATCTAGTGTTTGATAAACTCAAAGACTCTAGCTTCTGAGATAAGAACTCACTATTTGACAAAAATTGCTGGGAAAATTGGAAAATAGAATGGCAGAAACTAGGTATTGACCAATACCCAACACCTTATAGCAAGATAAAGTAGAAATGGGTTCAAGATTTAGACATAATGGGAGATATTATAAACAAATTAGGAGAACAAAGGATAGTTTACCTCTCAGATCTATGGAAAAAGAAGGAATTTATGGCCAAGGAAAAACTAGAGAAAATTATGAAATGCAAAATATATAATTTTGATTATGTTAAATTTAAAAGTTTTTGTACAAACAAAACCAATGCAGCTAAGATTAGATTGGAAGTAGAAAACTGGGGGGAAATTTTACATCCAGTGTTTTTGATAAAGGCCTCATTTCTAAAATATATTGGGAATTGATTCAAATTTATAAGAATACAAGCCATTCTCCAATTGATAAATGGTCTAAGGATATGAACAGACAATTTTCAGATGAAGAAATTAAGACCATTTCTAGTCATACGAAAAAAATGCTCTAAATAATTTTTGATTAGAGAAATGCAAATTAAGACAACTCTGAGATATCATTTTATACCTCTCAAATTGGCTAAGATGACAGGAAAAAACAAGAATAAATGTTGAAGGGAATGTAGGAAAACTAGGATACTAAAACATAATTGGTGGAATTGTTAACTGATGCAGCCATTCTGGAAGCAATTTGGAAGAATACCCAAAAAACTATCAAAATGTGCATACCCTTTGCAGGGCCTTTACTGTGTCTATATCCCAAAGAGATCATAAAAAGAGGAAAAGGACCCACATGTGCAAAAATGTTTGTAGCAGCCCTTTTTATAGTGGCAAGAAACTAAAAACTGAGTGGATACCCATCAGTTAAGAAATGGCTGAATAAGTTATGATATATGAATGTCATGGAATATTATTGTTCTATATAAAAACAATTAGCAGGCTGATTTCAGAAAGGCCTGAAGGGACCTATATGAACTAATGCTAAGTAAAGTGAGTAGAACCAAGAGAACATTGTACACAGCAATGGCAAGATTATGTGACGGACTAGGCTCTTTTCAACAATGAGATGATTTAGGCCAATTCCAACAGACTTGTGATGGAGAGAGCAATTTGTATCCAGAAAGAAGCCCATGGGAACTAAATGTAGATCACAACATAGTATTTTTATTTTGTTGTTGTTGTTGTTTGTTTGTTTGCTTGTTTTTTTCTTTCTCATTTTTCTCCTTTTGATCTGATTTTTCTTGTGCAGCATGATGAATGTGGAAATACGTGTAGAAAAATTACATATTTTTAACTGATTGGTCTAGGGAAGGAAGTAGAGAAGGAGAGAGAAAAATTTGGGACACAAGGTTTTGCAAGATTGAATATCTTTGCATGTATTTTGAAAAATAGAAAGCTATAATTATGAAAAAAGAAGGAAAATGGGAGGGAAGCACAGAAGGAAGAACTATTACAGTGGAAGAAAAAATGGGAAAAAAGTAGAACATTTGAATCTTGCTCTCATCAGAATTGTTTCAAAGAAAGAATACACACACACACACACACACACACACACACACACACACACATTCCCTCTCTCATTTACTCAATTACATGTAGAAATGGAACTCATCCAATAGGGAAATTTGAAAAGAAGGGGATAAGAGAAAATGGGAAGAGGGAGGATTATAAAGGGGAGAATGGACAAAGGAAGGCAGTGGTTACAAGCAAAATAGATTTTTGAGAAGGGAAATGAAAGAGAGAGAAAGAGAGGGGGGAGATATACAGTAAATTATCATAATTGTGCATGTGAACTAACCCATAAATTAGGAAGCAGATAACAGAATGGATTAGAAACCAGAATCCAACAATATGTTGTTTACAAAAGACAACTTAAAACTATAGAAAGATACACGCCCAGTTAAATAAAGAGAAGATTCTGATATACTTCAGCTGAAGTTTTAAAAGATAGGGATTTTCATGATGTCAGACAAAGTAAAAGCAAAATAGATATAATTAAAAGAGATAATCAGAGAAATGACATTTGCTAAAAGGTGCCATAGACAATAAAGTAATATCAAAAATTTTTACAGCAAGTTCCTGTGATACAGACTTCATTTCTTAGTGTATTCTGAGTATAGAACTGAGTCAAATTTGGAAAAAATAAAAACCACTCACCAATTGATAAGTGGTCAAAAGATATGAATAGGCAGTTTTTTTTGTTTTGTTTTTTAATATTTATTTATTTTTTAATGATTACTTTATAATGACAACATTATTCCTTGCACTCGTTTCTTTTCCGATTTTTTTCCCCCTCCCTTCCTCCACCCCCTCCCCTAGATGGTAAGCAGTCCTTTATACGTTGGATATGTTGCAGTATATCCTAGATGCAATATATGTTTGCAGAAGCGAACAGTTCTCTTGTTGCATAGGGAGAATTGGATTCAGAAGGTATAAATAACCCGGGAAGAAAAAACTAAAATGCAGATAGTTCACATTTGTTTCCCAGTGTTCGTTCTTTGGGTGTAGCTGCTTATGTCCGTCATTTATCAATTGAAACTTAGTTAGGTCTCTTTGTCAAAGAAATCCACTTCCATCAAAATATGTCCTCATACAATATCGTTGTCGAAGTGTATAATGATCTCCTGGTTCTGCTCATTTCACTTAGCATCAGTTCATGTAAGTCTCGCCAGTCCTCTCTGTATTCATCCTGCTGGTCATTTCTTACAGAACAATAATATTCCATAACATTCATATACCACAATTTACCCAGCCATTCTCCAATTGATGGGCATCCATTCATTTTCCAGTTTCTAGCCACTACAAATAGGGCTGCTACAAACATTTTGGCACATACAGGTCCTTTCCCTTCTTTAGTATTTCTTTGGGATATAAGCCCAATAGAAACACTGCTGGATCAAAGGGTATGCACAATTTGATAATTTTTTGGGCATAATTCCAGATTGTTCTCCAGAATGGTTGGATTCGTTCACAACTCCACCAACAATGCATTAGTGTCCCAGTTTTCCCACATCCCCTCCAACATTCATCATTATTTTTTCCTGTCATCTTAGCCAATCTGACAGGTGTGTAGTGGTATCTCAGAGTTGTCTTAATTTGCATTTCTCTGATCAATAATGATTTGGAACACTCTTTCATATGAGTGGTAATAGTTTCAATTTCATCCTCTGAAAATTGTCTGTTCATATCCTTTGACCATTTTTCAATTGGAGAATGGCTTGATTTCTTATAAATTTGAGTCAGTTCTCTATATATTTTGGAAATGAGGCCTTTATCAGAACCTTTAACTGTGAAGATGTTTTCCAGTTTGTTGCTTCCCTTCTAATCTTGTTTGCATTAGTTTTGTTTGTACAAAGGCTTTTTAATTTGATGTAATCAAAATTTTCTATTTTGTGATCAGTAATGGTCTCTAGTTCATCTTTGGTCACAAATTTCTTTCTCCTTCACAAGTCTGAGAGATAAACTATTCTATGTTCCTCTAATTTATTTATAATCTCATTCTTTATGCCTAGGTCATGGACCCATTTTGATCTTATCTTGGTATATGGTGTTAGGTGTGGGTCCATGGAATAGGCAGTTTTTGAAGAAGAAATGAAAGTATATTATCATATGAAAAAAATGCTCTAAATCTTTATCAAGACATGCAAATTAAAACAATTCTGAGGAACCATCCCACACCTATCAGAAATAACAAATATTGGAGGAGTTGCAGGAAAAATAGATACACTAAAAGAACTGTTGATGAAGTTTCAAACTGGTCCAATTATTTTAGAAAACAATTTGGAACTGTGCCCAATGGGCTACAAAATCAAGCATACCCTTTGCTGCAGTAATACTGCTACTAGGACAATATCCCAGAGAGATCAGAGAAAAAGGAAAAGGACATATATGTGAAAAATATTTATAGTGATTCTTTTTGTAGTGTCAAAGAATTGGAAATTGAAATGATGGTTATCAATTGACAAATGGACAAATAAATTGTAGCATATTACATACTAATTGTAATTGGAGTAGGGGGTTCAGAAAAACATGGTGTATGTAAACTGATATAAACTGAAGTAAAGGCAATTGGGAGATGATTGTACATAAGTTACAGAAATGTTGCAACAGTCATTAACTGTGGAAAATTTGACTACTCTGATGAGTACAATGATGATGAAAAAATTCCATCCAATTCCAGAGAGACAACTGATGAACTATTACAAACTTTATTTTTCTTACTTTTTTTGAAATAAGAATAATATGGACATGGGTTTTGCATGATTTCACATGTATAATTGATATATCTTGCTTTCTCAGTCAGAGGGTAAGAGGGTGCGAGGGAGGGAAAGAATTGGAACTCAAAATTTAAAGAAAAGAATGTTGAAGAAAATAAAAATGTCTTAAATGAAGGAGATATGTTTTTCTAGACCCAAGGATAGGAATTGGCACAATAGATGGAAGTTGCAAAGAGGCGAATTTAGGACTGATTTCAGGGGAAAAAAATTCCTAATATTTAGCTTTGTCTGAAGGTTTCAAGGTCAGCCCAGCCAAATAGTGTTTCCCAGCCCTACTAGCAATGGAGATCTTCAAGCAAAAGCAGGATTACCACATGCCATAAAGTGAATTTGTTATTAAGTTGGATCACAGAGTTGCTGAGATCCCTTTCAAATAAAATTTTGTGAAACATTTTGTTAAGTATACACTTAGTGTAATGAAAATGCACGATGCATTTAAGTTTCTTAACTTAGGCGATTAAGCTTTTCACCCAGCATGGCATCAGGAAGACCTGAGTTCAGATTCAGTGTATGATCCTTAGCAATCACTTAAGTTCTTTTTTCCCTTCATTTCTGTTTCATCTTCTGTAAAGTGGGGATGATAATAGCACCCACCTTCCAGGTTTGGTATGAAGACCAAATGAGATAATTGTAAAGTGCCTGATACATAATAAGGCAATATAAATGGTAGCTATTATTATTAGATGCTGGGAATACAAAACCAAACCAACCAAAACAGTCTTTATGCTCAAGAAGTTATTTATAGTTTACTAAAAAGAAAAGTCTATTGAACAAATATTCTTAAGTGCTTCAGACCCAAGACATAGTGCTGGGTCTTACAAACAAGCTCCATGAGAGCAAAGGCTGTTTGATCCTTTTCTTTAGGACTAGTACAAAAGTTAGCATTTAATAAATGCTTGTTAATTGTGATGGAAAACTATAAAGTAATAAGAAATGTTACAGGGAGTTTTTTTAACTATGATTGCCCCCCAGGTTTCCTTCCAAGTTTTTATAGAGACAGGGATTAGACAAAATGAAGCAGTTGATATAAGCAGGATTTGAGTTTTTGTGTTGTGTATCTGGTAGCTAACATTTCCCACAAGAGTTTCAGCTACCTCTTTTATCCCCTGGCCTCTTAAGTCCAAGGTAAAGAGATAAGATTGTCTCCTGCCCTCAATATGGAAAGGGGCTGGAATGGGAGGGGAGAGTAGTGAGGAATAGAGAGGGAAGGAAATCTATGACTTTGTTTGGAATAGAGGGGCCAGGTAAGTAGGTAGCAAGCTAGCTCATCCCTCCCTCTTATAAAGCTCTTGGAAATCCTGTGGAAACAATTTGTCACTTAATCAAGTTGCCTTAAAAGTCAAGTCCTCAAAGAGAACTATGGAGATTGAATGTAAATCAACATATGCTATGTTCATTTTTTTTTCTTCTGTTTTCTTTTTCTCTTGTGGTTTTTCCCTTTTGTTACGAATTTTCTCTCCCAACATGATTCATAAAGAAATATGTATTTATAAAACAATTAATGTACATGTATAATCAGAAAAAATAAAGAAAATAATAAAAAAGAAATAAATTAAGGAGGTGACTAAAATTCTGGAAATAAAATTATGGGGGAAAAAAGTCAAATTCTCTCTGGCAGGTAGATGGCACAATGGATAGAACACAGCCTTGGAGTCAGAAGGATCTGAGTTCAAATTTGACCTCAAACACTTTCAAGTTATGTGAGCCTAGGCAAAAATCCTTGTTTGCCTCAGTTTTCTCATGAAATAGCACCTGCCTCCTAGGGTTATTATGAAGTTAAAATAAGACATTTAAAAAGTACTTCATACCTATAGTAAGCTGTAATGGGCTGAGGCTTGAGTTGATGCACTGAGGTCCCAAGCACATGAGGCTAAATAGTAATTGGACCATACTCTATTAATATATAAGCTTGGAGAAAGAATGGCCCCCACCCACTCTTTGTGCAAGTCCTGATGTGTTGTATAGGAAATGACGATTTTGGTGGGTGGAGGCAGGGGAGTGGAAAAGGAAGGGGAGGAGATGGCTCAGTGGGTAGAGCACCAGCCCTGAAGTCAGGAGGACCTGAGTTCAAATCCAGCCTCAGACACTTAACAATTCCTGGTTGTGTGATCATGAGCAAGTCACTTAACCCCAACTGCCTCAGCAAAAAGCAAAAAGAAGAAGAGAAACAAACAGAAAAAAGAGAGAGAGAGAGAGAGATCTGAGCTCTCCTTTCCCCTTACTTTTCCACTCCCCTGCCTCCACCCACCAAAATCTTCATTTCCTATACAACACATCAGGACTTGCACAAAGAGTGGGTGGGGGCCATTCTTTCTCCAAGCTTATATATTAATAGAGTATAGTCCAATTACTATTTAGCCTCATGTGCTTGGGACCTCAGTGCATCAACTCAAGCCTCAGCCCATTACAGTAAGCACCACAGAAATGTTAGTTATTATTTTTTTTTCTAGATTGACTTTTTTTGGTGGTAATATCAATCCCTCCATTCATTTGGAATCATCCTCTTTTTTAGATACATTGATTCTTTCAGCACTTTAAAATTATTTTACCTTCACAATGGACCTCCTCTTTGTATAATTAAACTAGTCCAGCTTTTTGATACATCTTTGTTTTCTTTGGTTGCATTTCTATTTCTTCATGCTACTCATTAGAAACTATGATGTTAGAATACAAATACAGTTTGATTGTCAGAATAACTATGACAGGTTTTGGCTTTGTCCTCCAGCTGCATATTTAAGTATTTGTATGGTAATATAAAATATTAATAAATAAAACATATAAAATGAGAAATATTAAATATCTATATAGGTTTTTAAAAAATCAAGTCTTTGGCAGGTAAATAAGTTGAGGTCTTTGTCAAGCTTTAGGCTATGGTCCTGAGTAAGAAACTCAACTGGTATGTCATTACACTGGATTTTAAGGGGTGGGATGGGAGGGATAGGAGGTGAGGGGGGCAAAAGAAGGTTAGGGGTAGGGGCAAAAAGCACTCCTCTCTTTCTCTCTTTCTCTCTCTTTCTCTCTCTCTCTCTCTCTCCTCTCTCTCTCTCTCTCTCTCTCTCTCACCCTTCCCAGACTCCCAAACCTTTCCCCTTGCTAAACCAATTTTCCTCCAACTGATCTTAGCCACTACGATCAGCAATGACTTGTAGATTTTACATTTGCTCTTGATGTGGGTTTTAATTCTGAAAGCCATTTCCTCAATTTTCAACATAAAACAATTTCAACTTGTTGAAATCTCACACCAATCTGGTGAGTTTCTATAGGCTATTAAGAATATTCTAGCTTCTGAATCCATGAAAAAGGGAAATAAAGAAAAAAAAAAAAAAAACAGAAAGCAAAAGTCCAGATGTCTCTAGAATTCTGCAGGATCATTTCCAAGTGTCAATTTTGCTGTTCCCTCTCAAAAGCTTGGGAGTTATATGTACATTAGAAACTTCATACTTTCTGTTCAAAGGCAACAACTCTCTTAATCCATCTGATCATCCCTTACCCTCAAACAAGGGCTTTTTCTATTTGACTCTCATTACCTGACCTAGTCCTGAAGCTTAAAGCACAAGGACCTTCCAGTCTTTTGGCCCTATTTCCTCCACAACTAGGTAACATACAAGGTGATGGACAGAGTGCCTGACCTGGACTCTGCAAGACTCATCTTTCTGAGTTGGAATCTGCTATCAGACACTTACTAGCTAGCTGTGCTAGCTATAATTTGCCACTGTTGGCCTTGGTTCATGAGCTGGAGAAGGAAATGGCAAACCCTTTCAGTGTCTTTGCCAAGAAAATCCTGAATGGGAACTGACGACCACTAATTTCATACTCTATTCTTCCCCTACTCCAACTTGTTTTATATACACACACACACACACACACACATATATATATACATACACATAATATACATGTAATATGTATATTTATATATGAAATATATTTATGTATGTAAATTTATATACACACATATACATATATTACATATGTGTATTTATATATGTGTATGCATATATACAAACATACACACCCTAACACACACACACACACACACACACACACACACACACACACCGTAACTTTCTTCTTTATCTTAGTCCTTCTGGATTCATTGTCAGAGCTCAGCGTCCCCTCAAGCTTCCCTCCTCTTGACCAGCAACTTCAGTTCTACCAGTTCATCAAGGCAAGAGCAGAGACTTTGGGACCCATCGTCCGGATAAGTACCCTCCCTCCTTTCCCCCCTCCCCCAATTCTTGGAACTTGAGACCGGACTGATGGATATAGCTTCAGAGGTGCAAGGGTCAGAGAGAGTCCTGAGGGTGGCGACTGGAAGCGGAAGAGTTTCCTCCGAGTGGCGAAATGGAAAGGAGAGAAGATTGTTGGCTCGGGGCCCGGGGAGGAGAGGATCTTGGAGAGACTGAGGAGGAAGTACTACGAATAGGTGAGTTGAGGAGCTGGAGGGGGAGGGTGGAGGTTGAACTGCTGTCTGAGAACTGCCAAGTTATGAACTAAAGAACTTATCCCCACCTCGGGGTGAAAGGGGCGGCACGAAACTGAATAGATTCTTTGGAGCCGTGGGAAAAGAAACTGAAGGGAACCATCCCTCCCGAAGGAATCTGGAACTGAGGGCTAGGCACGCGAAGGTCAAGATTGCGGGCCTGGGAGAAAATGACAAGCCCTCGGGGCTCTGTGGACCTAGTCTGGGAAGAAAAGGAGACCGAAGGCTGGAGGTGAGCAGCCCTGGCAGACGCTATTTTCCATTTTAACGGCTACACAACACACACGTCTGTCTCTCTGTCTCTGTCTCTGTCTCTCTGTCTCTGTCTCTGTCTCTGTCTCTCTCTGTCTCTGTCTCTCTCTCTGTCTCTCTGTCTCTCTCTGTGTCTCTCTGTCTCTCTCTGTCTGTCTCTCTGTCTCTCTCTGTCTCTCTGTCTCTCTCTCTCTCTGTCTCTCTCTCTCTCTCTCACACACACACACACACACACACACACACACTCACAGAGGAACCCCCAAAGTAATTTCTTGTAGGTAAAAGAAAATTAGAAGGCTGTTTCTAGTGCACGGGGAGGGACGAAGTACGGGAAGACCTATTGAAAAAGAAATCGCCTGTCTAGGGAGTGGGGGTGAGGAAGATAGCGAACAGGAGAGACTAAGACCTAGAGGAAGAGGAAGAGGAAGAACTGTTGTTACTATTTAGCATTTGCACAGAGCAGTTAACTTTTCCCTCACACACTTTCACACTAAATCATTATTCTTCCTAATTAGCCTGCACAGGCTAGTTGGAGACTTGTAACCTTGTAACCCCTTTGGGATTGAAAGCTGTCCCACCTCAGCCCCTCACGTTCTGTCAGGAAACTAGGTGTGCAACTAGAAATAGTATAAAGTAATCAAGAGAGGAGAAAGGGGGCATAATTTTGGGGGGAAATCTCAAACTTTGAATGACACAGATATGATTACAAATCATAATTATATTTACATGAAAATTTGTGATCTACAAAGCTGCATTCTTTACAACAACCCACTGAGGAAGACGCTCCAAATATTAGTCAAAAGTCACCAAATGTTTATTCAATGCCTACTATGTTCCTGACACTGGAGATATAAAGAAAAGTGCCCCCTTACACACACATATACAAAGTCCTTGATCTCATGGAGTTTGTAGTTTAAGGCAAATAATTATGTAGAAGCAATCTATCTAAATGCAGAACTAGTTGAGATATTCAACAGGAGGAAGGCACTAGAATTAAGATGGTCTAAAGAGATATCTTGCAGAAGGTGGCATTTTAGTGGGAACTTCCAGGAATTTGGAAGGTAGAGATGAGAAGGGAGAGCACTGGAGATATTGGAGAGTAGCAAGAAAATGCTGAGTTTAGAAATGAAATGTGGTGTTTGAGGAATAGCAAGGAGGTCTTTCTATCACTGGATCTCAGAATATGGCAAGATATAAAATGAAAGAAGACTGGAAAGATAAGATGGTACTAGACTCTGAAGGGATTTGAATGCCAAGAAAATTTTATATTTGATTCTGGAGGTGGTAGAGAATCAATGGAGTTAACAAAGTAGGAGATCATCAAGGTTGAACCTGTGTTTTAGGAAGATCATTTTCACAACTAAGTGGAGGATGGAGATGGGAAAGACTTCTGGCAGAGAGACCTGGATTATTTAAGTAATCCAAGAATGGAGTGATAAGGCCTGAACCAGGATGGTAACAATATCAGAGGAGAGAAAGAGAAATATATGAGATGTTGCAAAGATAAAATTGGCAAATGCTGGCCACAGATTGAATGATATGGCTTGGGGGAAGAGATAATTAAGTCAAACATGGTACTTATTGTTATCTCTATTCTGATCCTCCCATCTGCTGACTGGGACAATTAGGTAGCACAGTGGATAGAGCATTGGAGTCTGGAAGACTTGAATTAAAATGTAGCTTCAGACACTTACTAGTCATTTAACCCTGTTTGCCTCAGTTTCCTTATCTATAAAATGAACTGGAGAAAGAAATGACAAACCACTTCAATATCTGCCAAGAAAACACCAAATGAGAGGTCACAGAGAATCAAATATGTCTGTACAATTCCTATTCCCTTGTATTTCATATTTCTAATACTATGAGGGATTTGAGTCTTTGGAAAAAAACTGAATCCCCACTTTGTTGATAAAATAACTGCTGTTTAGGAAACTTAAATGATTTCCCGAATGTTATATAACTGACCTCATAAGGGGCAATGTAAAATAGTTGAAGGAGTGCCACGTTTGACATTACACAACTCAGATTTGAATTCCAGCCCTGCCCTTTAATGTATGACCTTGGGGGAGATATTTCACCTCTCTGGAGAAAAAGTGCTCTATCTGAAATCATAGAACCTGGATTTGAATACTATTTTCATACTATGCATTGTCCATTATGCTTCTTACAGACGTGTGATCCTGGGCAAGTCCCTTCTCTTCTGATGATCTCTAAAAACTGTAGATAATCTGCTACTGTTCTTTTCAGTAGGGGATCTTATATTCCTTAACCCCATGTTCCAAATGTAAACTCACTATAATATTTAACTTAGTTCTCTAGTAAATACTGTTGATTCTTAAGGTTCATGATATTGATTCCAGTCCAAGTAGGACAGATGGAAAATCCAAAGATTCAGGAGTCTTGAATGACTTTTTCTATAGTAGTTACCATGAGGACCTCTTAATTTTTGGGGGGAATCACCCAATAAACATTTCTTAAGTGACTACTGTGTGCCAGGCACTGCACTAATTTCTAGGGGTACAAAGAAATACAAAAAACAGTCCCTTCTCTCAGGGAGCTCACAGACTAATTAGGGTAGCTGCTATAAGGACCTCTATTAAGGATGGATTATTTGATACACACCTTGCAGGTATCCATGTCCCCAGGAATCTGATCTATAGACACTTAGATAGATTGGATGTCTCTTCCTAGAACATTGGTCATATCCTTAATGAGTGTCTGCAGCATGTTTGCCCACCACTGTACACCACCAATCATAGTCACCTGTTGCTGAATGAGGTTGTAATCAATAAGATTAATGTCACTCCTGGGGCCCCTGGGTACATGTAAATGTTTTCTCTTGTTCATTTGGTGGAAAAGGATGTTAATGATTACAAGCTGATGCTGGACATAGTCATAAATGACAGGAAACTACTCTGGTTAATGAGCAAGTCTTCATCTATTTTTCTCCATCTATTCTTTCATCTGCTCATTAGATGCAGACATGGTTGTGATGAATCTGTCCGGATCTTTAGACTCTTTCTCTTTTCTTCACTTTCATGGTGGATGCCCATGTGGTGATGACAGTGGGATAGTACTTCCCTCTGAGCAGTAAACAGAAACATCTGTCAAATGTCTCTAAGCAAGTTTGGGAACAGTTTAGAGAGCGGTTACCCAGTTGCAAAACATGGAGAAGAGGAAGCCTCTCTAAGATGGAGGTACTCAAGTTTAGCCTTGAAGGAAGCAGACAATTTTATGACACAGAAGTGAGGAAGAAATATATTCTAGGCATTCAGCACTATTGTTTAGGTAGAAAATGTCCAATTTGGCTATGATCTAGATAGTATAAATTAAGGACAGCAATATCTGGGAAAATAGCCTTTGAACATCTTTAAATGTCAATCAAAAGAATTTATATTTTATCACAGATATAATAGGGAAGTTTCTTGAGTAAAGGTATGAAATGGTCAATCTTATGCTTTAAGAAAATGATTTTGGCAATTATGTCAAAGATGGATTATTCTACCTTTCATGCAGCAGTGTCTCTACTAGGTCTGTATCCCAAAGAAATCATAAAAGAGGGAAAAAAGGACCCATGTGTGCAAAAATGTTTGTAGCAGCCCTTTTTGTAGTGGCAAGGAACTGGAAATTGAGTAGATGCCTCTCAGTTGGGGAGTAGATGAATAAGTTATGGCATATGAACGAAATAGAATATTATTGTTCTGTAAGAAATGAACAGCTCTTCAACGATGAGATGATTCAAACCAGCTCCAATTGTTCAGTAATGAAGAGAATTAGTTACACCCAGAGAGAGAACCATGGGAAATGAGTGTGGACCACAACATAGCATTTCCACTCTTTCTGTTATTGTTTGCTTGCATTTTTGTTTTCCTTCTCAGGATTTTTTACTTTTTTTCTAGATCCATTTTTTTTTTTTTTTGGTGCAGAGTATAATTACGTATACATGTATAGTATTTAACATATACTTTAACATATTTAATATGTATTGAACTACCTGCCATTTAGGGGAGGGAGTGGGAGGAAGGAGGAAAGAAGTTGGAACAGAAAGTTTTGCAAGGGTCAATATAGAAAAATTACCTATGCATATGTTTTTTAAATAAAAAGCTATAATAATAATAATAAAGAAATTATGAGCAGATTGATTACAAAAAGGTCTGGAAAGACTTGCATGCTGAGTGAAGTAAGCAGAAGCAAGAGAACATTGTAAATAGTAGCAAGATTATGTGATGATCAGTTATGATGGAGTTGGCTTTTTTCAACAATGAAGTGATTCAAGGCAATTCCAATAGACTTGTAATGGAAAATGCCATCCACATCCAGAGAGAGAACTACAGAGACTGAATGTGGATCAAAACATAGTATTTTCACCTTTTTTGGTTGTTCATTTGCTTGGTTTTCTCCTATTTTGTGTTTTTTTTCCCTTTATCAGATTTTTCTTGCACAGTGTGATAAGTGTGGAAACATATAGAAGAATTGCACATGTTTAACTTATATCAAATTGCTTGCTGTCTTTGGAAGGAGGGAAGGGAGAAGAAAGGGAAAAAAATTTGGAATACAAGGTTTTGCAAAGGTTAAGGTTGTAACTATCTTTGCATACATTTGGAAAAATAAAATATAATTTTTTTTAAAGATGGGTTATTCTATCCTACTCCATCTTACATGGAGTATGTACATACTCTTATATGTACATACTTCTTGGTTTTCTCTTGTGTTGATACTGGTTTCTTTGCAGCTGTTAGAATCTCTCCACTGTTGGCAAGCTCAAGATTAAAGAACGTGGTAGTTCTGTTTGCACTTTTGGTATAGGTTTCTATGTCCAACTTGCTAAAGACCTACTTTGACTGCATTCCCTCCACTACTGACAACTTCATAAACCTAAAAGGAATTCAATTCATTGGCTAATCAGCTGGGAGCTGATCTTATTGGTCCATGCCAGAAATAGTTCTAGTCAACTCTCATGATGATTAGTGGTGCTTTAATTGCTCAGGCAGTAAAAATGGAAGCATGGGAATAAATCTCCTGTCCTCTGAGGATAAAACTGTCACATAAGGGAAGCATTTTAAACTTTTAGAGACAAAAGGTGTAATTTTTTTTTTTGTAATTTTTGTAATTTTTTGTAATCCTCTGTAATCACAAGAATCATCCACATCCCATGATTGCATTCTTTACCAGGGATAAATTTTCTAGAGGGAAGAATGGTTGATAGCTGGATGTTTTACTCTCCATGAACCCTATCTGTTTTTCTGTAAAGAAGTCCCTCCCAGTTCTAAGATTCTATGGTGGTAATTACTGTACACTGCCAGGCAAATTAACCCTAAAACCATAAGGCATAGAACTGAAAGAACCTTGGAAATCCTCCAATCCAATACCCTTATTTTACTGATAAGAAAATGGAGGATCACAATGGGAAAAAAAAAAAAAGATTTGGTGTATACAGATTTGGAATCAGAGGATTATGGTTCTGCCACTTGCCATCTATGAATCCCAGAAAATCAAGTCAGCTCTCTGGGTTTTAGTTTCCTTATCCATAAAAATGAGGAATTGGACAAGTTACTGTCTGAATTTCCTTTCACCTTGAAAGCAACTTGAGTCCAAGGTCACATAGCTAAGTTAGTGGATTTTAGGCAATGGTTTTTCCATGATCTCTTATGCTTGGTAGTCATCCCATGGGGAAAAAGATGATGAAGACAATTCCTCACCATCCCCCTAGTCTTGGGCATGTAAAGTAGCTAACTAGGCACACAAAATAGTAGTACTTGCTGTGCCTTCTGCAGGGATTTAGTCCCAGTGAACAGAACAGTAGGCTATCCATTTCCAGAAGACTTTTTGTTTGGGGCAGCTTTACTTCTCCATCTATCCTTTTCCTGTTTTTTTTCCTCCCTACACATTCACTTGAGCCTGATCACCACTAATGAAATCACTTTTCAATTTTCCGTCAGCTCCAGTTAAGTTCATTACAGTTAAATCCTTTTCTGAAATCTCATCACTCAGATAGCAGCAGCTCCAGGTCCCTCTAATGGCCCCTCTTCCCTCCCTGGCCTCTTGTCAGCCTCACCACTCACTTCTCAGGCTGCCAGGGTAATCCCAATCAGCAACAGATCAGATTAGATTTTATTGTCTGAGCTCTTAGTTGACAGCTCTGCCTTGCCCAGCATTGTCCATAAATTTCTTTCCTAGGCAGTTCTCAAGTGTTTTTTAAATCTTCACATTCTCATTCCCATCACAACTTAATAGATTTCCTTCATAATTCTCCCATTCCCCCCACAAAAACTTCTTTTTCTCTCATTTACATCACAATCCAAATGGCTTGGGCTGCACTTAGCCGATTGTGTCATTACTTACAGGGGATGCAGCACTGTATCTTTCATGCACTATCATCTTCCTTGACCTTGCAGCATCCAATCTTCCCTAGCAATTTACTTTCCCCATCAACAGGCTAGATTTAGCTGAGGTGTATTCAGGGAGGTCATCAAAGCTGTATTGACCTCAAAGAGAACAAATGTTAATATTCTAATCTAGAATATTGACACTCTCCAACCTTTGCTCTGAGAATCCCAGGCAGAGCTGTCACTCAGCAGTGTTTGGCTTCTCAGTGAGTCACCTTTTTTCCTCCAAGGGCCTAAAATATAATCAATATAGCTAATTGTTAACTATTGCTAATAATGCAGTTTGAGCTGTTCCCTTATAATTAGAACCTTAAGAACTCCTTATGTGCTACACATATTTATAGTTAGTATACCAATGGGAAGATCTCTGAGATAAATACATTGTATTTTGCCTTTTTTTTTTCCCTCTAAAAAAAGACAATGTTTCACAGATTTTTCTTTTAAACTCTGGAAACCAGGCCTAAAGAAAGAGAATGGAATGGCATAAATCTGAAGTGGTTAATTAATTTCCCTTTCTCCTTGAAAAAGAAAAAAATTAAAACCCATTCTACACAAGATTACTATGTATTTAAAGACCACGTCTACTGCATTTTTTCCTTTATTATTTTTTTGGGCATTCTAAATGGTAAACATCTAATAGGATTTCTAGGTATCTTTGGATATTCTTATTGGGGAGGTTACTATGAGAGCAACTGGCTTTTGTAAAACCCCTTCTGGAGGAGCCTCTTTGAATGAAAGGAATGATGATGGCAATCTCATTTAAGGAAAGTAATTTTAAGATATGTGAAACACTTTTTTGTTTAGTAATTTTCAGTTGTGTCTCATTGGGGATTTTCCTGACAAAGATACTGTTTGCCATTTCCTTCTCCAGCTCATTTTACAGATGAGGAAACTGAGGCAAACAGGAATAAGTGACTTGCCCAGAGTCATAACTAGTAAGTATCTGAAACCTGATGTGATCTCAGGAAGAAGAGTCTTCTCCCTACACTACCTAGATATATCTTATTTGCTTTTTACAAGGGCCCTTTGAAGTAGCTCCTATTGATACCTCCATTTTTCAGATGAGGACATTAAAGTGAGATAGGAATTACTGTTCTCAGAGGATCATAAATTAATAAAACTGAAGTGACCTGTTTAGAGATAACCTACCAGTCATCTCAGTTTACAAATGAGATACTGCTAAATATCTGAGGTGGGATTGAATTGAAATCTTTCTCATTCCAAGTCTATCACTTTGTCCATTGCACCATTCTTTCTCTGTTTTGGCTCTTCCTGGTTTAGGTATCAGTGCCATATTTGTGTCATAGAAGGAATTTGGCAGTATTCCTTCTTCACCTGTTTTTCCAAATAGTTTGGAAGTTAACTGTTCTTTAAATGTTTAGTGGAGTTCACTTGTGAATCCAACTGGCCCTGGAGATTTTTTCTTAGGGAGTTCATTAATGACTTGTTCAATTTCTTTTTCTAAAATGGGACTATTTAAGTAATTTATTTCCTCTTTGTTAAAGTGGGCAATTTATATTTTTGTAAATATTTATCAATTTCAGTTAGATTGTCAGACATGCTGCTAATTATTGATTTAATTTCTTTTTCATTGGTGGTAAGTTCATCCTTTTCATTTTTGATGCTGGTGATTTGGTTTTTTTCTTTCCTTTTTCTCTGATCATATTAGCCAAAGGTTTATCTACTTTGTTGTTTTTTTCATAAAACCAACTCTTAGTTTTATTTATTAGTTCAATAGTTTTCTTAGTTTCTATTTCATTAATCTTTCCTTTGAGTTTCAGAATTTTTAATTTGGTATTTAATTGGGTTTTTAATTTGTTCTTTTCCTAGCTTTTTTAGTTGCATGCCTAATACATTGATTTCCTCTTTTTTATTTTATTCATGTAGCTATTTAGAGATATACACTGCCCCATTTTAAAAAAGAAGGGAGGAAGAACTATAGTCACTAATCTCAGAGATTTTAGGCATAGGCTATGGAGGTGGTCCAGTGCCTAAGTCTTTGGGGGCTGTACCTGCATAGGTAGTAGCATCACTAAACACAGGTGTGGTGTATATCTGTACCATGCCTAACATCTCTCTTCCCTATCTCAGCCTAAACCCATTTGGTGTTTCTGTGGCTACCTCTTCCTCCAGAACCTCCAGGGAAGGGACTCTTGATTCTTCTTTTTCTTTTGCTTTCTCCGTTTTGTTTGGTGACTCTTGCCTCATGATGTTCCATAGCTGGGTGATAAATAACAACTGATAGGAGGATTGTGTTTATAACTTAGTTTGTCTTGAAAAGATCTGAATTACTGTTCTCAGAGGATCATAAATTAATAAAACTGAAGTGACCTGTTTAGAGATAACCTACCAGTCATCTCAGTTTACAAATGAGGTGCTCAAATTCTCTTGTATTCTCTAATGAATTCTAATGAAATTCTCACTCCACAACATATCTCCTATACTTCCCTTCTATTGATTCGTACAGTCAAAAAACTGAGTTGTCACCTCTTGCCTGAATTATTGCACTAACATTCTGATTGGTCTAAGCACCTTCTGCATTCCAGTAATGCATCCTACACTCAGCTGCCAAAAGGATTGTTCTAAAGAATAGGTCTGAGCATAATTCTACTTAAATTAATCTATTTATTCAGTACTGTACCAATCAGATTGCCAAGAAATTATTTAATAGAGCTAGAAAAATAACAAAATTCATCTGGAAGAACAAGAGGTCAATAATTTCAAGGTAATTAATGAAAAATGCAAAAGCTGTATTAGATCTAAAACTACATTATAAAGCAGCAGTGATCAAAACCATTTGGAACGAGCTACAAAATACTCATCAGTGGAATAGATTAGATTCACAGGACACAGTAGTCAATGACTAGAGTAACCTAATATTTGACAAACCCAAAGACTCCAGTTTCTGGGATAAGAATTCACTATTTGACAAAAATTGTTGAGAAAACTAGAAAATAGTATAGCAGAAGCTAGGCATTGACCAACATCTAATATCTTATACCAAGATAAGGTCGAGATAGATTCATGATTTAAACATACAAGATGATACTATAAACTATACTATATATATATATATATATATATATTATATATATATATATATATATACTATATACTATAAAATATATATACTATATATATACTATAAATAAATTAGGAAAACAAAGGATGGTCTACCTCTTAGATATGAAAAGGGAGACATTTATAGCCAAAGAAGAACTACAGAACATTATGAAATACAAAATGGATAATTTTGATTATATTAAATTACAAACAAAACCAATGCAGCCAAGATTAGAAGGGAAACAGAGAGCTGGGAAACTTTTTTATATCCACTGTTTCTGATAAAGGCCTCATTTCCAAAATATGTAGAGAATTAACTCAAATTTATAAGAATACAAGCCATTCCCCCAAATGACAAATGGCCAAAGAATATGAACAGACAATTTTCAGACTAAGAAATTAAAGCTATTTCTAGCCATATGAAAAAATGTTTCTAAAACACTATTAATTAGTTAAACGCAAATTAAAATAATCTCTAAGGTACCACTTCACACCTCTCAGATTGGCCAAGTTGATAGGAAAGGATAATGATAAATGTAGAAGGGGATATGGGAAAATTGGGACACCAATGCATTGTTGGTGGAGTTGTGAAATGATCCAACCATTCTGGAGAGCAATCTGGAACTATGTCCAAAAGGCTATAAAACTTTGCATACCCTTTGATCTAGCAGTGCCATTAGTGGGTCTGTATTCCAAGTAAATCATAAAGTTGAGGAAGGACCCACATGTGCAAAAATGTTTGTAGCAGTTCTTTTTGTGGTAGCAAAGAATTGGAAAAGGAATGGATGCCCATCAATTAGGGAATAGCTGAACAAGTTGTGGTACATGAAGATAATGGAATATTATTGTTCTATTTTTTTAAATGGTGAACAAGCTGATTATAGAAAGGCCTGATAAGATTTACATGAACTGATGCTGAGCAAAACAAGCAGAACCAGGAATATATTGTACATAATAACAGCAAAAAATGTTTAATGATCAACTCTGAAGGCTTGGTTTTTCTTAGTAGTTCAATGATCCAAAGCAATTCCAATAGACTTTGGACAGACAATGCCATCCTTATCCAGAAAAAGAACTAAGGAAACTGAATGTAAATCAATACATGCTATGTTCATTTCTTTTTTCTGTTTTTTTTTTTCTTTTCTCTCCCATGGTTTTCCCCTTTTGTCCTGATTTTTCTCTCTCTACGTAGTTCATAAAAGAATGTGTATTTAAAATAAATAAACTAAAAAAGGGGGCTATAGAACTGTATATACTCTTTGATCCAGCAGTGGGTCTATTGGGTCTGTATCCCAAAGAAATCATAAAAAAGTGAAAAAGAACCTATATGTGCAAAAATCTTTGTAGCAGCCCTCTTTATAGTGGCAATAAACTGGAAATCGAGTGAATACCCATCAATTGGGGAATGGCTGGAAATTATGATATATGAATGTAATGAAATATTGTTCTATAAGAAACGATCAGCAAGATGATTTCAGAAAAGCTTGGAAAGACTTACATGAACTGATTCTAAGCAAACTGAATAGAACCAAGAAAACATTGTATACAGTAACAATGAGATTATGTGATGATTAACTGTGGTGGATATGGCTCTTTTCAATAAAAAGAAGATTCAAAGCATTTGCAGTAGACTTGTGATGAAGAGAGCCATCTGCATCCAGAGAGAGAACTATGGAGACTGGATGTGGATCAAAGCATAATAATCTCACTTTTTCTTAATGGTGTTTGATTTTTTAAAAAATTTTTTCCTTTCTTGTGTTTTTTCTTTTCTCTTTTGAGCTGATTTTTTTCTTGAGCAGCGTGACAATATGGAAATATGTTTAGAAGGATTACACATATTTAACTTAGTGGATTTCTTGCTGTCTAGAGGAGGGGGGGAGGAAGGGAGGAAGAAAAATTTGGAACACAAGGTTTTGTAAGGATGAGTATTGAAAACTACTTTTGCATGTATTTGGAAAAATCAAAAGCTACTATTAAAAATATATCAAAAAAAGAAAAATCTGACCCTGTCACTCCTCTGCTCAGTGAATTGCAGTGACTATTTCTTACAGGTTGGAATATAAAATCCTCTGTTTCATTCTTAAAACTCTTTCTAGCTTCGTCCTTTCCTAGCTTTTCAGTCTTTTTACAAACTTACTCCTCTCCTCCTGGACAATTCACATTCCATCTATACACACCTATCTGCTATTCAAACATCAACATAAACCCAATCTCTTGTCTCCATACCTTTTCACTGTTTGTCCTACATTTCTGAAATGACCCTCCTCTGTCTCCTGGGTTCCCCAGCTTTCTATAAGGCTCAATTCATATCCCATATCTTGTAGCCATGCTTTTACAATCCTCTTTTAATTCCTTCTGCTTTTCAAGTTAGCCTTATTTTCTCTGTATTTATTTTGTATGTACCTAGTTATTTGCATGTTTTCTCCCCCATTAGAATGTCTGCTCCTTGACTGTATATGCAAGTTGTTTTTTGCAGGGGGAGGGTTTCTTGGGTTTGGTTTTTTTTTTTTTTTTTTTTTTGAGGAGGAGAGTTAGTCTTTGCTTGTAACCTCAGAACTTACCACATTAGCAGTATACAATGAGCTAGAGAAGGAAATTGCAAAGCACTCCAGTATTTCTGCTAAGAGTTCACAAAAAGTGAGACATGGCTGAAAAATGACAACAACAAAAAACAATTTGTTGAAAAACTGGTGTCTCCCAGAAATTCACCACTTCATTTTTAATAAGTCATTGTCTTTCCTTCTTTTTATTCCCACAATGCTCACAGATTCCTCTCCAAGTGACACCCAGACAATGATTCAGGATACCTTTCCCCTGCTCTTGTTTTCCCTTCTTGTATTATCATTGCCATAGTCCTGCACATGCCTAGATCAGACGTTGGGTAGCTAACTCTTAGATTGTCCTACTAATGATACTATTACACTCCTATATTAGAAAAGTGCAGTGAGCCTGAAAATTTGGCATTCCATTCAAGACCTCTTGTGATTCTTTTTGGTTATTTTGGTCCATCTATTATGTCTTTCTTTGTATTTCTAAAAGAGGCTCTGTTCTACCTCATTTACCATGTTATCTTAATCCCTGATTGGATTGAAGACTTTAAGCTTAAAAATGCCAAGATTGCCCACTGCAATAGTGCAATTGCACTGTAACTAGGTGTCCCGATCTGTTTCTGGCCATTGGACCCAGAAGGTTCTGGAGGAGAGAGTGATTGGCTTTGTACAGCCTTCCCTCACTTAAATCCAACTCATTAGCATGTCATTGTATCTTGTTCCCGGTATCATGGTCCTCTTTGAGAATAAGGGCAAACAGCCATCTATACTTCTTAAAATGAAATGCTTGATAAAGAAAGAAACATCCTCAGGTTATATATTCCTAAATAGCAGGGAAACTAGCAGGATATTTTTAAAACAATAGAGATTCATCCTTTATCTGGGCCAGCTTCTGGCTAATCTTCACTCCTCTTTTTTTCCTCCCCCTTTCCTATATGGTTTTTCCTTCCTTCAAATCTTAACCCTTTAGCTATCAAAACTGAAAGGATGGCAGGTGGCCTAGTTTTGGAACAAAGAGGATATTTATTTTTCCTATCTTATTTTAATTTCATTCTCAATTACATGTTAAAACATTTTTAACATTTCTGTTTTTTAATTTTGAGTTCCCAATTATCTCCCTTTCCTCTCTGCTCCTTGAGAAGACAAGCAATTTGCTATAAATTATACATGTGTAGTCATGCAAAACACATTTTCCATATTAGTCATGTTGCAAAAGAAAACACAGATCAAAAAAAGAGAAAGTTTAAAAAAAAAAAAAGCTTTAATCTGAATTTAGACTCCATTAGTTCTTTCTCTAGAGATAGATAACATTTTTCATCATAAGACCTTCAAAACTGTCTTGGATCACTGTATTGCTGAGAATAGCTAAGTCAATGGTAGTTGGTAATCATGCAGTACTGTTGTTGTATATATTGTTTGTACAACATTCTCCTGGTTCTGTTCACTTCACTTTGCTTTATTTCATATAAGTCTTCCCAAGATTTTCAGAGAGCATCATGCTCATCATTTCTTATAGCACAATAGTATTCCATTACAATTTGTCCAGTCATTCCCCAACAGATAGGCATCTTTAATTCTTTGCCACCACAAAAAGAACTGCTATAAATATTTTTGTATATGTAGGTCCTTTTCCTTTTTCTTTTATTTCTGTTATATACATCTAGTAGTAATTTTGCTTTTTAGCCCTTTGGGGGGCAAAGTTTCAAATGGAGTATAGGTTTGTCTAGTCATTATTAATAATCCTCCACCCCATCCCTTTGCTTTCAGCTGACTGACAGCTCTCAAGTAATGGCAATGGCTTCATTCTGACACTAATCTTCTGTTCATATTTTTCCCAGCTTTTGATTTGACCTTTTCATCCTACCCCTAATGAGAGGCAGGTGGAAGGTGGCAAGGAGGCAGTAGGAGAATATGGGAATGAAGAGAAGGGAAGAGAAATCATAAAGCTGAAATGTATCCTTCCTTAATAATTACTTTTGCTCCCCGCTCTGTTTTCCTGGAAGTCTCTCATTTGTATCTCCTGAGATTCTGCCTTATTAGTCCACTTATAAGAAGATGATACATAGTAGCTGTAGGGCAAAGGATGTATAAATCCAGTCAGTTTTAGTGTTGATCATATCAAAAAGTTATAACTTAGGTGAGGCGTTCAAATTTCCTAAAACAGTTTGTGCCGGAACACCTTAATTCAAATCCCAGATCACCTGATCACTGTATTTGTGTCTATGGACAATTCTTGGTTTCCTTATAGGTACAATGGGAGGGTTTTATTGGTTATGTTGTACCCTCTCTAGGTTTCTTCTATCAATTTTCACTCTCACTGGCAGGTTGGGTTTTTGGAGCACAGTTAACTACTATTCCTTTTAGAATTATAAGAGTAATTCTGAGAGATTAGATGTGGTATTCTAGTACAATAGCTCATGATCTCTGACCAGTGTGCATCAGAAATCAATTAATCAGTTATTCTCTTCAAAATATCAATTAATTTATTAACATCAATTACCAGAGACTTTTCCTGATATAAATATAATAAAAGCCTAATTTTTAAAAGTTCCCCAATTTTTACACATGCATTCCCATAAGTATATACAGAGTTCAGAGAAAAATGGGTTTGAGTTTGGAGAACACATGTGGTAAAGTATAACTCACAACACCTGGCTGAATGGAAGTGTTATCTCCCTTTGTGGAAACATTTTTCAAGTTGCCTTCAAAACTTCAAAATTTTTGAAGATATGTGTAACTTCCTTCTTAGCCCCAAGAATTGGGACCATTAAAGAGTCCTGAAGTGAACTTCTCCCTGTATACCTTAGTTCATCCTCTGTCAGAGTAGATGCATTGTTTGTTACTGGTCCAGTTTCTTAAACGATGAGATCAGTTCAGCGAAAGGGAAAGGTTATGCTCCCTTTAGGCTAATTCTATGTCCCATACCTTACACCTACAGCTAGTCCATCAAAGAAATAGCCCCCTTTGAAAAGGTAATCTGGACATGGAATATCTTCTTAGTTATAATAATTTAAGTTGATCTATGAGACATACTCCTCTTTACTGATGACTAATAGAGGTTTTTCCCTTTTGAAATTCATGATCCTATGATAATCTTGTGAGTTAAACTAAATCATGTCTTAAACTGATATATGACTCAATGTTCACTAATGAGCCAGTATCTATTAATGAGCCAATATCTATCCTTTACATACATGTTGCCCAGTAGAGTTTGGAACATAGTGAACTGGCAAAGAAGACCAAGTCAAGAAGGAGAACCAAGAGAGAAAAGTGTAATGGAACCTAGGAGAGAAAAAAAGTATATCTTGAAGGAGAGGAGGGTCAACTGTGTCAAATTCCTCGTAATTTTCAAGGAGAATGAGCCCTGAGAAGAGATCACTGAATTTGCCAATTAGGAGATTGTTGGTAACTTTCATGAGATTGGGAATGGCCTACCAAAGTCCTTTTCAACAAGATGTTTTAGATTCCAGCAGTTGTTTTTATTCAAGCACAATTTTTAAAAAATACTATTTTTAAAAGTTGTATTGATTCCTTTGTTTTTCACACCAATCATTTCTTGCTATCCTCCTCTCTTTATTAAATCCTCCCTTACACCCAAGGAAAACCAGCTAAGATTGACAAGATAATCAAGTCTGAGGCTGTATGCCATGCTTTGCTCCTGTGGTTCCACACCCCTCAAATAAGAGGAATACTGTGTATTCTATCATTTGTTCTTTCAGACCAATGTTGGTCAATACCAGTAGTCTGAGTTGGGCAGCCTTTTAGTTTCAATTTGCATAATTATAGCTATTAAGCATATTGTTCTTATGGTTCTGCTCACACTACTCTGCTTGGCTTCATATATCTTCTCAACTTTCTTTAAATGCTTTTTGTGGTGGTTGTTCAGTTATGTTCAACCCTTCATGATTCCATTTGGAGATTCCTTGGCAAAGATACTAGAGCAGTTTGTCATTTCCTTCCCCTGCTCATTATACAGATAAAGAAACTGAGGCAAACAGAATTAAGTGACTTGACGAGAGTCACACAATTAGTAAATGTCTGAGACTGGATTTGAATTCAGAGAGATGAGTCTTCCTGACTCCAGCCCTTGTGCTCTACTCACTGTGTCATCTAGTTACCCCATTCATGCTTTGCATTCATGATTGTATATGGAACAGAAATGATCCCTCGAATTCACATGCCACATGTTCAACCATTCCTTAACCAATGGTTACCTTTTTTTCCAGTCTTATGCTGCTACAAAAAGTCATGTCTGTATTTTTAAGTTCTAAGTCCTGCAAATTATGAAAGCAACTTCAGCCCATTTTCTGATTTTCCAAATCCCATTAACAGCTTTTCTTTTCTGTCCAGGAAACAACAGTTACAAATAACTTCTTAACGACACACAAGGGAAATATGGACCATCATCACCATCAAGGATATTCATCAATGCCAGGATCTGAAGGGTGTTTAATACAAGAGATATTTGCATTTTGAAATTGAAGAGATTCTCTTGGCTGCCCAATTGTTAGAATAAGGAGGTAAGTGTTTCAGATACATGTGATACTTGTAAATGTATGTATGGGTGTTTATGATTTTTCTATTGAAGGCTTGGCATTTAATGAGGGAAAGGATAAATCTGTAAATAAACATAGTATAAGAAAATACTTAAATTGATTTCTGATCCCATTTATTTGGAAGGGAACTCAAACAATGCAGATCATAACGAGGTGTGTCCATGTCATCCCATAAATTCAACATAGGGCATCCAACCAATATATTGTAGGTCTTTTTTACTTTCACTTGACATTATAGGGTTTCTGTGGAGCACTCTCATTTCTCACTCTTACCTCATGACCAGTCTGTCTTTTCTTCCCATCAGAGAGTTCCCTGGTAGCTTCTTTACTCCTATTCTTCTCTGAGATTTCTCATTGATTATATGTTGCATCCTGCTCATACCCACCACATTCCCCTCAATATTCTCTGTGTTATTCATTTTTTTGCTTTTTGGAATCAATCATATTCCATGTCTCACTGTCATATAGGAACACAAGTAGAATGTTAATATGAAAAAAGGCAGGCTGTTGTTTCCAAGGGAAACTTGTAGTCATTAACAAAAGATGAATCCTAAAGTAAGTCCACTGGACTTGACAATTAAGAAATTATTGGAAAGAGCAGTGGAGCCATCATATTTGGATCCTGACATCATAGATGTCCTTATAGGAGTAGTAAAATGGCCTCAAAGAATACAAAGTCTGTAAAAGCAACCACATTGACCAAATGTTTACAGAAGTTCTGTATTAGAAATGCCACAATTGTGAGTTATGTTGAGGGATGGAGACACAAAATATATCAAATCAGTGAGAAAGATTTCAGACTTTCTTAATACCCAAAATAACAACAAGAAAGCAAACAAGAAAACATTATCTACGGGACTATAGATTGTCTCTCCCATATACAAAGATACAAAATCTTTAGGAGAGTCATCTATATAGAAATCAAGAGCAACCTCATTAAGGCTATCAGTAAGGAACAAAGAAGCTTTCAAAAGCAATATTCAAGAGATGACTATATTTTTACCATTTTGCACTTGACTGAAAGATGGAAAGAATATAAGCTGTCACTACTTGTTGTTTGTTGTTTATTAGAAAGCATTTGATGCAAAGAGAAAAAGAAGGAAGCAAGCAAGCAAGGAAGGAAGGAAGGAAGGAAAGAAGAAAGGAAGGAAAAGGAGGGAGAAAGAGAGGGAGGAAATCTTATCTCATTTAATGCTCATAACACTCTTAGGATATGAGTGCTAGTAATATCCCTATTTTTTACTGTTGAGGAAATTGGGGCAGACAGAAGTTAAGTGATTTGCCAAGGATTTCAGAGCTAGGTTCAGTCATCCTGATCTATGTCTAACACTGGCCCCAGATGGCTCTGGAAGGGAAAGTAAGGCAGGTGACCATGACCAGCCTTCCTTCATTTACATCCAGTTGTATGTTGTAACTTCACCTCTTTGATGTCATGGGCCTCTTCAAAAATAAAAAACAAACCATCACAACAGCTAGGAAGTAGAACAAAGTGCTTTCTTAAAAGCTCTTTTCTGACAAAGCTTCTCTTGATCATACCTTACAGAATCATAGATTTAGAGCTAGAAGAAACATTAGAGGTCATCTAAGGTCCTCATTTAACCAATGAGGAAACTGAGGTGCAGAGAGATTAAGTTCCTTGCCCAGGATCACACAGGTAGAATGAAGTTTTAAACTCAAATCTCATGATTTCAAATTCAGCACTCCTGATTCAGCACTCTTCTCACTGAACCACAATATTTCCCTTTAATAATATTCAAGATGACTTGAAAAATATAAAACTGAAAAAATCCTGTTTAGGAAAATGCTCTGATCTTAAATATTCAGCAAAGCATAACACATAGAGGTATAAAAACATAGACATCTTGCCATTATAGTGGAAAATTCTGATTGTAGAGTCTACGTTAAAGGTTCTTCACTCATTGTGACATTCTCCAAATGCTCCTATTTGTGAATAAAATTGCATCAAACCCCAGAACAGTGCAGTGCAGTGCCTCCTGAAAGATAGCTACAAACCACTCCAAAAGAGTTTGGCCCGACTATTCACATGGGAAAAATCAAGTGGATAAAGAATGTTTATTGCCATTGCCTAGATATGATACACATTAGTATGTAGATCATTGAGCTGGACCCAGAAGGAGCATGGAATAGATTACTTTTGGAAAATTATTAAACTCCTTTCATGATATATTAAAGAATTGGATAAATGCAAAAGTAGTATAAGAAATATGAGGGCTGCTAAAAATCATTTATGTCTAGTTATCTGGTGGGGGAAAGGGTGCAGGGAGGGTTGGATTGAATATAGATGCCAAGTAAGTTGGAGATTGATTATGAATGGCCTTGACCACCACTCGAGAGTTTAAAAATATTTTAATTGAATTGAAGAGTTTAATTGCCTTAAAACACCCAACCATCAATTAAATTGGAGGGGGGGCAGGAATGAAGAAACTATCCCAAAACCAGATTCAACAAACATCATTTGAATTAAAATAATAGGACTATTCACAGTGAGACAGTGAGCTCTCTTGACTGCTGGTATTCATACCTAAAAATTTCCCTTTGTCATTACCTACCTTTTCTTCTCTCCCTGCAACCTTAAAATGTGTTAGCCTTTCCTCTTGCCAAAGCTAATTTAATTACAGGATTTATTGATAGCATACAAATGACTGGTAGAACACTCACTCTTATAAGAAGAAATACGCATCTGCCTCCCTGCCAACCTGGGTGCTAGATTTTGTCTGGTTTGAAAAAATTAAGCCACAAACCTAGGAAATTGGCTCTTTCCATGTAGTAGACCAATTCCAGATGGTCTGTGGTTGGGACCTATGAGATTTTGTACCGAGGAAATGAGATAGTTTGCCCAATCTAGGGTAAACAAACCCCAGTACCTTTGAATAAACCAATTATGAGTAGGTCAGATAAGGTTCAACACAGAGGGGTTATTAGAATTCCTTTGGTATGAAGGGGTTCCACTCATGGATATTCATCAGTTATTATAGCTGTCTCTATTCCCAGATCTCCCTTCTCCTTTGAGAAAAGGAGCATAATCTATCTAACCAGCTGCATCAATCTCCCTCTGCTGGCTCCTTTCCTTTTGCCTATAAACATTCTCAACACTCACCCAAACTAGGGAAAAGCAAAGAAAGAAAAGAGAAAAAGAAAGCAAGAAGAAAAGAAAAATTTCCCTTGATCATGCCATTCCTTCAAGTTATTGTCTTCCCCTTACTTAAATTAGAAGATGTAATTAGTGTGTTAACCATTCATTACCTCTCAAGCCCAGGCAATGTGGTCACTTTTTCTTAGTCCTCATCTTTTCTATAGGATGATATCATACTCCTCCTGCTGTGTGTGCTTTCTTCCCTCAATTTTGTGATGCTGTTTCTATCGGCTTTTCTCCTTCTTTGACTAGCCACCCCTCTATGTCTCCTGCTGCTCATTTACCTCACTTTACCAACTAAATGAGAGTGCTTGAATTTTCTCTTGTTCTCTCCTTCATTTCTCTCTTTCTTTTCTTCTTTCATTCTCTCATTCTTTCTCTCACTTTTTCTCTCATTCTCTCTCATTCATTTTCTTTCTCTCATTCTCTCTCATTCTTTGTTTCTTTGTTTCTGTCTGTCTCTTTCCCATTCTCTCTCCCCCCTCTATTTCTCTCTCTCTTTTCCTCCCTTCCTCCTGTCCCCTTCAGTGAACTCATTCATTCCTGTGACTTCAATAATCATATTTAAGCATAACTCCCTAATCTAGATACTAAACATAAATTTCTCTTCAGAGCTCTTTTCAAACATTTCTGAATACGTGCTTGATTATTTCTACCTAGATGTCCCTCCAGAAGCTAAAACTAAAAGCAGCAAATAGAGGGAGACCTGACTTCAAATCCAGACTCAGATACTGGTTGTGTGACCTTGGGGCTTTTCATTTAACCTTCCATTCAGTTTCCTCACCTGTAAAATGGACATAATAATAGCATCTACCTTTCATGGTTGTTTCAAGGACCAAATGAGATAATATTTGTAAAGTGTTTAGCACAGTAACTAACAATAATAAAAAAAGTGCTCCTTCTAACCTTCTTATATAAGAGAACTCCCAGTCACCTAGACTAAAGACCTGAGAATTATCACTGATTTTAGCTTCTCCTGAACCCCCAACTGCCTCCAGCTGTGGTTGGTTTTAATATGTTGTTAATTCTCTTTCCAGAGTTTTTCTTTGTCCTCCTCTCCATGGTTCAGTGGTTGCCTATTGTCTCTAAGATCAAATATAAACTCCTCCATTTGACATTTCAAGCCCTTTACAACCTGACTCCTAATTACCTTTTGAGATTCATTATATATTATTCCCCTTTATACCTTCTACTGTCTGGTAACAAAGAGAAGTTTGTGCTTTTCCTTATGCAAGCCATTCTATCTCCTATCTCAGTATTTCTGCATGGACTAATCGGTATACATAGTTTTCATTCCCTCTTTACCTCCATCTTCTATAATTCCTCAAATACTTCAAATCTTCTTTTTATGTATCTGCCACTGAAATCTCTAAACCAGAAACAATGCGCTGGAGAACTAAACCATTCAAGAACTAAACCAGGGGCCCACTTGGTCCTGAGTACAAATTCATCTGGCCCACTATTGGGCCAGATCAAGTTGAACCATCTGGTCCTAGCAGATTTTACATTCTATTACTGCCATCTTTTTACTTGTATGCTTTGCCACTGCTAGCATGTATCTCTCTCCTCTTTCCACCTCTTTTTCTCAAAATTGCAATGAAACTCTGAGTGCCATTGCTACTAGAAATGACATATCAACTCTCTTTAGATTTCCTTGTGTAACTTCCCAAATCCAAATATTTCTTCCTGGTCAACATCCTCCTATATAAAATATTTCTTCCTGTCAGAATATAAGCTCCTTGAGGGCAAGGCCTGAGTAACTTTTATATTTTTATTCCTGATACTTACTACAGTGTTTGGCACATATTGCTGAATAAATGCTTTTTTCTTTTATTCAAAGTTTAGCTCAAGCCCTACCTTTTACATGAGTACTTTCCTGAATCCCTAAATGATATAAAAATACATTACATGTATTTTTTGTCTACTCATATTTGTATATTATTTCCCTTCCACAGAATATAAGCAGCCTGGTGGCAGGGATTGTTCCATTTTTTTTTTTTTTTGATTGCTTCATTTTTTCCTCCCTGAATTCCCAGTACCTGGTAGGTAGTAAATAATTAATCAATGCTTGTTGATTACCTTGCATATTATATAGGATTAGGAAATGTCATTGAATTGAATGAACATTGAATTGAAATGTGCCCAGGGAACCTAATGAGAACAGCTTACAAGAAACAAAATGAACTTTTGGGTTAGGAAGTGACAATTCAGTAGAAGGATGGGGAATACTCTGATCTTTCTAAGCTTTATAGGACATTAGCCAGTCATTTATATGCAAAAATCATGCTAATGATGTGTGTGACTGAAAAGGCTAGGTGTTACATACATTTCTTCTTCTGCATACACGAAAAGCTTGCCCTTTGGTCTGTGGTTGGGGCCATTATTTGTGGAACCTATTATTATTGCTGTCACAGGCTTTTCATCCTTAGACTGATGTGTTAGCACAAATCGAGCTTCCGCTCTCTTCTAGCTTCCCTCCCCCTCTCCCCTTCCCCTTTTCCTTCCAGCCAGCCTTGAATCTTGCCCATAAAGTTTCTTTCTCTGCTATCACTGCCTGCTGTTTCCCAGCATTTTCTAGCTATGCTCTATTTATCTCTTGAGCAGAGAAATCAAGTAGGGGTCACCTCAACTTGCCATTTACTTCCTATTGTCCAACCTATATACATGCCCCATTCTGTGGCAAAAGACATCCAGCTTCAGTGTTTCAAAGCTGATTAGCCATTTGTTTATATGATGGGACTCAACAAATTGCAAAAGCCAAGTTGTCATGGCACCTAGATGCGTTATCATAACACTTAGCAATTGTGACCAAGTTCTTGATTGGTCGATGTGAATGCTGCTGCAACCAAGGCTAGACCTCCTTGGAAGCCCACTTGGGGAACTGCTATGTAGACAAGCCCAGGCTTTGCTCTGGCTTTTTGGTTTTTTTTTTTTGGGGGGGTTGAGTTATTGTTGTTGTTTTACATCTCAAGCTCCTAAGCAAGAAAAGACTGAAACAGGGGAACTCAGATTCTTTCTCGATAAACGTCTGGTGCAGCTTCTGTCTTCACCTTCCCAATTTCCCTCTCTTTTTGAGGAGGAATGGAAGGGGACAGGGGAGAAGAGGGAGAAAGAGAGAAGGAGAGAGGGAGAGAGAGAAAGCAATGGAGATGGGAGAGGGATGGAGAGAGAGACAGAGATAGAAACAGAGACAGAGACAGAGACAGAGTCAGAAAAAGAGATAGACAAAGACCAAGAGACAGAGAGAAATGGATAACAATTTTATAATAACAACCACTATATGATCGGTGTAGAAATACTCTGGAAAAGGAATTCTCCCTATCAGTGCAGATTAACAATCACTCTGCAATTTTTTTTTTAGAACATCAGGGGTTTTAATCATTTTTTATGTCTTGGACCCCATTGGTACTCTTGGAAAGTCTATGGATCCCTTCTTGGAATCATGTTTTTAACTAAATAAAATAAAATACATGTTTACAAAGAAAACAAATTATAATTTTTAATAATTAAAAAAATGTTCTCAGCCCCCATGTTAAGACATTCTTAGATCTAGAAAATTGTTTAGAGGCACTAATAGGTTAAATAGCTTGTCCAGGTAGTCAGTAAGTGGGGATCAGCTCATTTTAATGCAGCCAATCTAATAAAGTCTGATTCCTAAATTTGGAGTAACATTTACTAAGTCCTATTTTAGAGTATCCTTTCTTCTTTTTTGGTCTTCTTGCTGTTGCATGTTGGATAAATATAGGTCAATAGAGGGCAGCATCAGCTCACTCCATTAGCAGTGGATGCACATTCACCCAAGTTTCCAAAGTTGGAAACACTTTGAGGGAGCAGATGATAATCATGGTTTGAATGAATGAAACTGGATACTTTGTGAGCATCTTTCTTTGCTAAAATTTACCAAACCTAATAAAAATGATAATAACTGATATTTGGTCTTCCTAGAATCGACAGGATGGACTTCTTAGCCTCACTTCCCACGCTCTTCAACCTAATTCTAATTCAATGTAGTTTTTGAATCCTTTTCCTTCCACTGTGTCCTGATACAAAGTAATGTTTTGTATGAGGCAAGCTAATCCAGCCTATATAAACTCCTTTGAGCTTTCCTCTTTTTTTTTTTTTTTCTTTCACATATGCTTATTCGCCATACCTGGAATGTCCTCAACTCTTTTACACACAAGAAAATCCTACCTATTTTTCACTGATTAGTTACATTTCTATTTCCTCTAGGAATATTGAATTGATGTTTCCCTTTTCTGAATGGTCAATGTTTATCTGTACCATTTGTTTAGGATTTAGATTTAGATTTAATTCAATGATATTTATTAAGGACCTATTATGAGCCAGATGCACTTGGGATCAGATTTAAAAAAAAAGAAGAAAGCAAAGAAGGAAGGAAGGAAGGAAAGAAAGAAACAAGGAAGGGAGGGAGGGAGTGAAGGAGAGAAGGAGGAAGGAAGGGGAGAAGGAATAAAGAAGGAAGGAAGGAAGGAGGAAGGTAGGAAGAGAAGAAATGAAGGGAGGAAAAGAAGGAAGGGATGGAAGAAGGAAGAGAGGGAGGGAGGGAGGGAGGAAAGGAAAGAGGAAGAAAGTAAAGAAGGGAGGAAAAAATAAGAGAGGAAGGAAAGAAAAGAAAGAAAAAAAGGAAGGAAAGAAGAGAAGAAAGGAATTTTAAGAAGGAAGCATGGGGACTTATTTAAAATGTCAGTGATATGGAGTTGGAAAGCTAAATAGCTAGCTCTTGAGGGAAAACTATTAGGAGATCTTTTAAGGTTCTCTAAGAGAATAAGATTCATTTTAGATAACTACTAAGAATTGCATTTACAAAGAAATATTTTTAAATACGCCAATAGATCTCCCCTCCTGGGGTATATCCCTAACTTCAAGTTGCAGGTTGTGCCCATATGGAATGACAGCTACCACAGGTTTAGAGTTCTCAGTAGATCCACACTCCTAAAATTTTAGCTCATGGACCTCCTCCAGTGTGCTTAATTTTAGCAGTCAGCCAAGATACACAATCATCTCAAAGCAAAAGCATTTCCTCTGATGCCACTGTAGAAGCTCAGGCTTCAGAAATATTTCCCTCATAAATCTGGGTCATGCTTTCACCCCACTACATACAGCAATAGTAAAAGAGTAAGTGCAGAGATAGAAGACATAGGTAGTGAAATGTGTTATTGTTCAGTCATTTTAGTCTCTTTGGGAGCACATTTGGGGTTTTCTTGGCAAAGATACAGGAGAGGTTTGCCATTTCCTTCTCCAGCTCATTAAGGGGGCTATGTGAATGTTTCAGAGAAGGAGACAGATGGGTAGAGTATGAAATTAATTATTCAGTCATTTCCAAAGCTTCCTGACCCTATGTGGCATTTTCTTGGTGAAGATATTGGAATACTTTTACCATTTCCTTCTCTAGCTGATTTTGCAGATAAGGAAACTGAGGCAAGAAGGGTTAAGTGACTTGTCCAGGACCATTCAACTAGTAAGTATCTAAGGGAGATTTGAACTCAAGAAGACAAGTCTTCCTGACTTCAGGTCTTGACACTCTGCACTATGGTGCCCTCTAACCATCCAATGAAGTATACACATTAGGCAAATCAACATAGATCTTTAACTTTCTATGCTTTCCCTTTTCAGAGAAACTTCATGCTGTTCTGTCTTCCACACACCCCCTGCCAGCTCCTCTCCTGGGCAGGTCACTCGGGTGGACTTCCAGCACCTGCTGTTCTCTGGAGCCTGGCTTCTAACTAACTGGACTCTTCTGAGTCTGTTGCTTTTTTCTGTACAGCAAATTATCCTTCTTACTGAAGTTGTCTCCACTGACCCTTTATTCTGTAGGTTGTTAGGCTGAAATCTAGTGCTCTTTGCATTATACCTTATTATGTTCTTTCCAACCTTATTATGTTTTTCCATACAGCTATCAGATAGAGGAAGACAACATACATACATGTGCAAACAAATTATATACAGGATAACTAGGATACAATTGAGAGAGATTGAGAAAGAGATGGAATTTTAGTTGGGACTTTAAAAAGGCCAGGGAAGCTAGGAGGTAGAGATGAGGAAGATCATGTCACACATGGGGGAGAGGCAGAGAAAATGCCCAAAGCCAAGAGAAAGATTGTCTTGTTCATGGAATAGCTGGAAGGTCAGTGCCATTAAAGTGAACCATGAATGGGGAATAAGATATAAGAAGAAAGGAAAGATAGGAAGGAGTTATATTATGAAGGCTTTTGAATATCAAACAGAGCATTTTGTGTTTGCTCCTGGAGGCAAGAGGGAACTACTATAGTTCATTAAGTAAGATATCAAAAATCACTTTTGTGACTGGATGGAGGGTGGATTGGAAAAAGACTTGAGGTAGATTGACCCACTAGTAGTTGCAATAGCCCAAGCATGAGAATGATGAGGGTCTGTACTGGAAGGATGCTGAGGTAAGAGGAGAAAATGGGACATATTGGGGAGATGTTACAAAGATGAAATCTACAGGCCTTGACAATAACTTGATATGGGGGGAAGGATATGAGATAGTGAAGAATTCAAGATCATTCTTGAGCAGTGAGCTAGAGGGACTGGAAGATGATGCTGACCTCTATGGCAATGAGTTTGGCTCTGGACATGTTCAGTTAAGCAACATTCTTTTCTAGATAAATCATTCATCATTTTCTATAACAAGTACCTTAGAATGATTATCAGAGATTGAATGGATCAAATTCAGTTAGTATTAAAAAAAAAAACCAGCATTGTCTCATTTACTATCTTGCTTTAGTATTACCCTGTTTTATACAGGGAGATAACCCATTTACAATGCAGTGAGATCTCCCTTGCTGCCCTCTAGCTCTCATCAAAGGCATATATCCCTGTCGTTTCTTTTCACTGTCTTCACATTTTAATCATTCAATATTCCTATTTTTAGGTGAATCTCAAGTAAAATTATTCTTTGACCACCATTTTTAATGAACCAAATTTGTATTCCAACTAGAATTTTCATACTTCAGTTCCAACTGCTTATCAGGTCAGAAGGCAACTATTAATAAACATCATCTGTTTAGCTACAAGGTCTGACCATTGGCACCCTGGGCTCTGCCCAGAAGTCCATTATTATTATTATTTGCTGAAGAGCAAACAATAAATTAGCAGAGTACAAGCCCCGATCCAGCCTGAGGGATTCATAGGATGAATGAACATAGGACATAGAGAACAAGGTTAAGAGGGGGGAGAGAGGCAGGGAGAGAGAGAGATAGACAGATAGACAGGAGAGACAGAGACAGAAAAAGAGAGAAAGAGACAGAAACAGAGACACACACACACAGAAAGAAAGAGAAAGAGAGAGAGAGAAAAAAAAAAAGAGAGAGAGAGAGAGAGAGAGAGAGAGAGAGAGAGAGAGAGAGAGATGACAGGGCATGTTCAATTAATCAACATCCTTTTATATATAATTCATTCATTCATACAAGTCCCTTAGAATAATTATCAGGGACTAAAGAAAAGTTAGAATCTAGTTTGTCAGGAGTTTAAAAAATAGCATTGTTTTTGTAACAGCAAGGTTGAGAGAGAGAGAGAGAGAGAGACAGAGAGTAGCACATCCCATAACTCATCCCAGAGCCCTTCAGGCAGCAACTCTGTATCCCACCAATTAAGCCAAGAAAGGGAACCCTTTCAATTAATGGCCAGGATTAAAGTTAAATGAATTCCAACCTAGATGACAGAGATAGTGACCCTTTTCCCTCTAATCTCATTAACTTAATTAACAGTAGCTGGCAGAGTATTGAGGTCTGCATCGATTGCACTTTTGTCCTATTTTTTTTTTCCATCTAATGCCCTAGATAGGAGTTAACCTTGCTAATAAGTAACAGAAATCTAGCAACACACTGAATTTTTTTTTTTTTTTTTTTTTTAGCAATCCTCCTTTCTCTAGGCAGTACATATTTATATCAGTAAATCTTTCTATACCTGCAAGAATTATTATACAGGTAACAATCAAATGATCACACTGTTAACTTTATTTATTTGTATGTACTCATTTATGATGTCTCTTTCAGTAGAATGTAAGCACCAGGAGGGCAGGGATTGTTTAATTTTTGTCTTTATGTTCTCAGCACATAATTTAGTGCCCTCCTTGCCTCATGTTTCTTGTCTTTCTAGTCTGTCTTCCACTCAACTGTAAGACTGCTCCTCCTAAATCAGAGGTCTGACCATGTCACTATTTAGTCCCCAGTAGTCTTCCATCACCAAAATTCTCTATTTGGCATTCAAAATTTTTCATAATATGACTCCTCCTGCCTTTCCATTCCTCTCCAACCTTATGCTGCTCCTATGTACCTCCCACATGCAGGGATCCATTCCATCTCCCACCTCTGGGCATTTTCACTAGCAGTCTCTCAGGACTGGAATTGTCTCCCTCCTCATCTCTGCCTCCTAGCTTCCCCAACTTCCTTCAAGTCCCAGCTAAAATTCAACCTTCTACAAGAAACCTTTCCTGGTCCCTCTTAATGCTTGTGCCATCTTTTTTGTTGATTGTCTCTGATTTACTTTGTATACATCTCATTTGTATGTGATTGCTTTCACCTATTATATCTTATACATATACACATACATAGATAATTACAATCATATACATATATACACAAATATATTCATATCCAAGTTGTGTCCCCCATTATACTAGAATCTCCTTAGGAACAGAGACCATTTTTGGTTCTATCTTTTTCCTTTGCTTTGCATCTCCAGCATTTAGGTATATAACATATCCCCAGTATTTGGCACGTAGTAAGCACTTAAATGCTTATTGACTGACTAATATCATTTGCACTAAAATTTAGTGAAAATTCATCTTTTTCACTAACATATTTCTCATATGACTAGGAATCAAAAAAGCTTTGGGAGGCAACTGTTGTCTTGCATAGATTTCATGATGAGTCAGACTGGAGAAACATCATTTCATGCATTTATTTCTTAAGAATATTAGTTTGTAATATATCTTTTGAAGAAAGCTTATGCTCAAATAATGTCATTTTAAAATCAATTAGTCTCTCTTACTTTGTTTTTTAATATTTTTCAATTATTTAAAACATGTAAAAAGGAAAAAAAATTATGTGCATAGCAGGGCATGAGGATTTAAAATGTAAAAAATAAATTTCTGTTTCAAGAAAGCACATATAATAAATACTATGCATCATATTCAAAACTGTCCATCCTTTCTTCACTTTCTTGTAGGTTTTCTTTTGTTTTCTACTGTGTATTTTTAAATTTTATTCTTTTCCCCCTTTCTTCCTTCTACTTCCCCAAAGTACAGTTAAACCTTCTAGTTATTATAAGTAATCTAAAACAATACTGATTAATGTGGCTGACATATGGTACAGTTTCCCTATTTTTCTCTTTAGTTTGAATCTATTTTTGTGAACTCATTTGATTCTTCATTTTTCCCCTGTTCATTAAGACAATAGAATTTGATTCTTCATTTTTTCCTACTTGTTAAACAGAAATTCAAACAGCAAACTTCAGAACTTCAAACAGAAAAAAATTTAAAATAAATCATAGTTCCTGCCCTCAAGAAACTTACAGATTTAAAAGCAGAATAAGAACTATTTACAAATAAATATAATAGATGAAAAGTAGAATGTGAATTGGAGGAAAAAAAGGGCCAAAGCAAAGTGCTTCAAAACATGGGGAAGGAAAGCTTAGTCCCAGAAGGCAATAGGTCCACTATACTATTATCTTTGGAATGTGTTCAATTCTTCTTACTCCTCAGTAAGAGCTTTGGCAAAAACAAGAATAAATCCAGAAGAGGAGTATCAGGAAAGCAAGGGCCTGGATTTGAAGGGTTGTGTGTAGAAGAGGGATCAGGGGCAGTTAAGTGTCACAATTGTTAGAGTAATGGGCATGGAGTCAGGAAAACTTCAATTCAAACTTGACGTCGGGGACTTTCTAACTGAGTAATCTTGGGAAAGTCATGTAATCTCTATCTCCCTTACTTTTCTCAACTCTAAAACAGAGATAATAACAGCACCTATTTCTCATGTAGATGTCATGCTGTACCTAGAGTTGGGAAGACTCCTCTTCCTGAGTTCAAATCCAAACTTAGCTATTTATTAATTGTGTGACTCTGGGCAAATCCCTTTGCTTTGGTTTCCTCATCTGTAAAATGAGTTGGAGAAGAAAATGGAAACCTCTGCAGTATCTCTGCCAAGAAAAACCCCAAACTGGGTCATGAAGAATCGAACACAATTGAAAATCCACTTAAGAACATCTTTCAGGGTTGTTGTAAGGATCTAATAAGGTAATAATTGCAGCCATACTTAGCACAGTCCTGGCATATAGTAAAAGCTTAATAAATACGTATCCCCTTCTTTTCCCCTCTGAAAGAAAGAACTAAAAGCAATGAGGTTAAGATTCAGAGAAGCAGATTTCAATTCGTTGTAAGGAAAACATAATTCAGGTAATTGTTGTTCAGTTGTGTCCACTCTTTGTGACCCTATTTGGGGTTATCTTGGCAGAGATACTGGAGAGGTTTGTCATTTTTTTCCAGCTCATTTTATAGATGAGAAAATGGAGGCAAATATAGCTAAATGACTCGCCCAGAATCACACAACTAGCGAGTGTCTGAAGCCAGAGGAGTCTTCTTCTTCAAGCCAGATATTCTACCTCCTGTACCACCTAGCTGCCATCATTACAACTATCCAAAAGCATAATAGGTTCCCTTCAGTGATCATCCTTTTTTCTCATCATCACTGAAGGGTTTCAGGCAAATTGAAAAATCACTGATTAGAGGTACTGTAAAAAAGGGATTATAGACCAGGCAGATTCAGACTAGAGACTAGTCTAGACAGAGAATACAAACTATAGGTCAATGAGCTTGATTTTGATTCTGTGGAAATTTCTAGAAAGGATCATGAAAAAGAAGGTAGGTGAGTGAGGATCTAGAAAGGGAAGCAGTGATAACAAAGAGCCAGAATGGCTGTCTCAAGATGCCAGATTAGCCACATTTTTTGATGAGATCACAAAGCTAATAAATGAGGCAGATGCTTTCCATCTGCTTTCCCTAGATTTAGCAGAGCTTTGGAATAGATGATAACCTGATAGACTCAAAGCTGGTTGTATGGCAATAGTTTGATGTCAGTGTGTCAGATGGTCTCTGGGGGAATTTCTGGGAATATGTATTTGGATCTGTAATGCTTCACATTTTCTTCAATTACTTGGACAAAAGCATAGATAATTAGTTCATTAAATTTTATAGCTGACACAGAACGAGAAGAATGACTGAATACTGAGTGACAAAATAAGAATCACAAAGGATCCTGACTGGATAGAGCATTGGGCCTTATTTAAGTAAGATGAAATTTCACAAGGATAAATTTGGGGTTGTGATGGAGCCAGCTCATGAAAGCTTAAAAAAGTCAATTGTTAAATTTTCAATGTGAGCATTTACATCTCAGAAATCAGCAAACTACAATTCAGGGTTTGATTTGTTGCTTTATTAATTGTCTAGATTTAAGAGATGGAGAAAATGTGAATAATGCAGATTAAATTGCAAAGGTTTTTTTTTTAATAGTTGATTGTTAAACCTGAACTCCTGAGCAAATATAAAATCTTCCATTTAAGTACCAAAAAAAAAAAAAAAAAGCTTCACAATTATAAGGTGTGGGGAGACAGGAAAAGATAGAAATAGTTCTAAAAAGGATCTGAGAATTTAGTGGATCATATTTGTAAAGCCCTTAGTTCAGTGCTTGGCACATAGTTACGTACTACATAAATGCTTACTTCCCTTCCCTTCCCTTCCCTGTAAGCTCCGTCTGAATTACTCATGTGCTGTGACAGCCAAAAAAAGCTAATTCAATCTCAAACTGCACTGGAAGAGGCAGAGCTTCCAGGAATAGGAAGGTGATGGTCCCACTGTGCTCTGCCCTTGTCAGACCTCATGTAAAGTATTTAGTTTGGTTCTGAACACCATGATTTGATAAGCTGGAGAGTATTCAAAGGAGGTAACCAGAATGACAAGTCTATGACAGAGCAAAATTGCTTGAAAGAATTGGGCATGTTTAACCTGGAAAAAAGGAGACTCTTTGGGGACATGATATCTGTCTTCAAGTAGTTGAAGGGCTGTTATATAAAGCAGAGAGTGGTTTTGCTCTATTTGGCCCCAGAAAGTAGAACCAGAAGAAATGGGTAATTTCAATGAAATAGCAAGACTTTAGACAGCCAGGTGGTACAGTAGATAGAGCACTGGACCTGGAGTCAAGAGAATATGAGTTCAAATGTCACCTCACACACTTCCTGACTATATGACTCTGAACAAACCACTTAACCTATTTGCCTCAGGTTCCTTGTCTGTAAAATGAGCTGGAGAAGAAAATGGCAAACCTCTTCAGTATCTTTGTCAAGAAAGCCTAAATGGGTTTGTATTGTATAGACCAAATTTGAATTTGTATACATGTACTTTACAGTACAAATCTGACCTAGACACTTTCTGCATAACCCTAGAAGTCACAAAACTTTTGCCTGACTTAGTTGATCCTGTTGTAAAAGGGATATAATAATAGCACCTATCTTTCAGGATCAAATGAAATAATATTTGTAAAGAGATTAACTTTGTTTATTGCTTCTTCCCTTTCTTTCATGGATTCCTCTAAAGGCATCTTTATACTGTTTCTTTTTGTCTAGTTCAAATTCATAATATATTCCAGCCTGCTAATGCCTATCACGTGTCTCTCCATTGCCTTTTGGGTAATCCTTAAAATTCAATTCTTCAGATATTAATTGTCTGTGGTTCATAGACATATAACATCACTAGAAGCAAAATGAGAGTTCAAAAAATGAGACTTTATTTTAGGGAAAAATTTGGAGTTGTTAAAAGGATTGTATGATTTCTCAGAGGCAATCTAGTCTGCTTTTGTTTTCGATTCTGGACCTAGTTCATTGTCCATTTGTTCTGTCTGTACAAGATTCACATACCAATAGACATCTATTTAAGAACTCTAAGAAGACAGGCAATAATATTGCTCATAGCTGCAATTATCCATACACAAAAATACAGGGTTTGGACAATAAACAAAATGAACTAGGGATCTCAATTACAGAAGATAAGTTCAATCTTTAAAGCATTACTAAGATTTGGCAGGATGTGACTCACAATTAGACTATGGCAAAGGAAGGTTATATCTTAATAGAAAGGGAAACAGATAAAACAGAGAATGGTGTGCTGCCAAGGAGATATCCTCCTATGAGGAAATCCACAAAGCAGAGGATGAAAACATAATATAAAATATTAAGGATAAGGATCAATGGCAGGAAAAAACAGAATCAATATTGTAGATATTTCCAGTCAAGTGAAACAGATTGCAAAGTTGCTTCTAGAAATTGGCACAAAGATAGGTTATGGCTGGGATGGGGAGGTTGGGGGGGGTTGGATGTCAGGTAGAGGTCCAGAGATTAAAAGTAGACCAGTTATTAATTTTTCTACTTGCTTTACTGTTACGTTTGTCATAGAAGTTGGAAATTGAAGCAAACTCTCAGTACACCTTGCTATTCTGAACTTGATGCTGACCAATATGGAAGACATGATTAGTATAATAACAATGGCAGAGATGCCCATTAATTGGGGAAGGGCTGAACAAGTTGTGGTATATTATTGTGATGAAATACTACTGTGCTATAAGAAATTATGAGTTCAATGATCTCAGGAAAACATGGAAAGACTTGCATGAAAATAGTGAAGAGAAGAACCAAGAGAACATATATATAGTAACAACAATGTTGTTTTAAGGTTGACTGAGTACATGTCAAATGTGGAAATACATTTAGAAGAAATGCACTTGTTTAATCTATATTGGATTACTTGCTATCTAAGGGAGGGGGAGAGGGGAAGAAAGGAGGAAAATTTGGAACACAAAGTTTTGTAAAAGTGAATGGTGAAAACTATCTTTGCATGTGTTTTGAAAAATAAAATACTATTATTATTATTTAAAAAGAATGACTGAGCAAATGAGTCATTTAGATTATTGTAAATACTCAAATGAATTATAAAGAACATATAAGGAAAGATACTACCTGCATCCAGACAAAGAATTGATAATTATATATATATATAAAATTACATATTATATATACATATATCTATTTATGTCTAATAATCATCATGTCCAGGTAGGAGGTGAGAAGGAAGAAAAAAGAAATTTACATGATAACTTTTATATATGTAAAAGGAATAGCAATATGTACAAAATAAATGTTCAGTTTCATGTGCTATCATCTTTTTATTGCACTATGTTTTAGAAATGCTTCCTATATTTAATAAATTAAAAATAAAATAATTTTTTCTCAATGACAGCAATTTGAGGAGGAAGTAATTATAATATTGCAAGGTTTGTCATAGATAAGAAAGGAAAATGCTAGCAAAATGACTTGCATCCTCAAGGGGATCAGAGAAAGAATAGGTAGCATCCTGTATCCTAAGAGTATATTTAAAAAGTTGATTTGTAAAGGATAGGAAACTGGGGGGTGGGGAGGAGAAGAGGGAGAGAACATGTAAATAAAAAGTCATATAATTCCAAAGAGGAAGAAAAGAAAAAGCTGTCTAAAGAAACTGTAGATACATAGAAAATTAATCACTTAACTTGGATGTCAAAAATGAATGTGTATAAAGAAAAGTGACTGAGGATGAATATAAAAATATGCCCAAATCTGGAAGGAATATGGTTAGGAAAACTAAAGCCTCATGAAAGGAGGCTTACATCAAAAAGGGCCTTTATAAAAAAACTTAAATCAAGTCCTTAAGGGAATTTAAAGAAGGGAAAGGATTATCTGAATGTGGATGAAGCTATGATAAAATGCGATATTTGTTTTGCATCTATTTTCTCTACCAAAAAAAAAAAGAATCTTCAGAGTGGGATGGATAACTGGAAATTGAAACCCATGATAAGCTGAATAATGGTAAGAGAGTGCTTAACTTTTCTCAATGAATTTAAGCCTCAGGACCAGATGAACAACATCGTAGAATCCTAAAAGAAATACCATGCATAACTGGGGAGTTCAGTGATCTCTAAAATGACAAATGTTGTACTGACAGGAAGATTAGAGACTGTAAACTATAAACCAATGAATTTAACAGAGTCCTGGCAAAATTCTAGAATGTATTATTAAAGGAATGGTTTATGAGTATTTAAAAGGAAAAGCTACGATTACTAAGAGCCAGTATGGGTTCCTTGAGAACAAATCATACCAGATTAACCTCATTTACTTTGGAGATATAGTATTTTGACTGACAGATAATGGGAGTGTCTTAGACATAGAGTTCAGCAAAGCATTTTAACCAAATCTTTCATGCTACTTTTTTTGGGGGAAAGACAGTAATATAGGATAGCTAAGTGGTATAGTGAATAAAATGCCAGGCATGAAGTCAGGGAGACTCACTTTTCTGAATTCAAATCTAGCCACAGATAACTTACTAGTTGTGTAACTCTGGACAAGCTACTTAATCCTGTTTGCCTCAGTTTCCTCATTTATAAAATGATCTAGAGAAGGAAATGGCAAACATTCCAGTATTTCTGCCCAGAAAACCCCAAATGGGATCATAAGGACTTGGACCTGATTGAAATAATTGAACAAGAAGAAGGTAAATTGAAATGGGTCAATCACCAAACCCAAAGAATAACATGAATAGATTGTTGTCTTGGAGGAAGGTCTCTAGCAAAGTTCCACAAGGTCTATCATGTTATCAATTTTTCTTGGCCTTCTGGTTTGTTTGTTTGTTGTTGTAATTGTTTTTAATGTGATTCAACTCAATCAACAAACATTTAGTAATTATCTACTATGTGCCAGGTTCTGTACTACATGCTGGAAATACAAAGTACTATAAAAACACAGTCTTTATCCCAAAGAAGTCCACATTCTAATAGGAGAAGCAACACTTAAATAACTACTCCAGTCATCTTGATCTATATCTGGCCATTGGACCCAGATGGCTCTGGAGGGGAAAGTGAAGCAGGTGATCTTGCACATCCCTCCCTTACAATTCACATGTACATCATGGCATCACCTCCCTGATGTCCTGGTCCTTTTGAGAACGAAGGAGAAGCAACAACAACCAACCTGTGCACAGAGTAACTGGAATTAACTCTAAAGGAAAGGTACTTCGAGCAAGGTCACCAACAGATGAATTCTGCAAAAGGTAGGATCTGAGCTGAGTGTTGAAGAAAGTCAAGGTGAGAAAAGGAAGTGAGAAGGGAGAGAATTCCAGGAATGGGAGAAAGGCACAGAACCCAAGTTGGAGCGTCGTGTTCAAAGAATTGCAAGTAGACTAGTGTCATTGGTTCATAGAGTGCCTAGAGGAGATTAAACTGTAAAATATCTAGAAAGATGGAGAGAAGCCAAACTGAAGTTATAAAGATCATATTTATCATATTTACAGAAGCTACAAAACTAGGAAAGATAGCTAACCTTAGGCGGTAAATCAGAAAAATACTCCTCCAGTTCTAATAGGTTTAAATTTAATAAGGGTAAGTGTGAAGCCCTTAGCTTGAGTTTTTTTTAATCAAATTACTAAGTATAAGATCTAGACATGACTGAATCATAAGGATCATAAATAACAGCATTTGACAAAAAAGAAATGAAGTTGCAAGTTCAATGTGATTCAATAATGGGACAGGCAGACAAAAAAATGGAATGGGATTGTGGGCATCATGAAGAGAGGCATAGTATCCAGAGCACAGAAGGTAACCTTCCCAATGGACTTTGCCCTGGTTGGACTTTAACTTGAATATTATTTTCAGATCTAAGGAAGGACACTGATGGGTTAGATCGTAATTGGCATGGCAAAGGGCTTGGAGATAATTCCCTAGGAGGATGGATTGAAGGAACTGGGAATGTTTAATATGGTACAAAGATTTATGTGTGAATAGACCTCACACTAACTAGAGCTTAGTCACTCTCCACATGCTTGTGTATCCCTTGGCAGTCCCATGTGAAGGCTAGCCCTGCAGGTTCTGTCAGAAGCCCACATTACCTTTGCCTTCTGATTTTCCCTACTTCTTTAAGACCCTGCTTCTTACTCCACCTTCTCTAGGAGACCTTTTCAGGTTTCCTATGCTAGGAAAAAGTACCTTCTCTCCAAGATCACCTCCCATCTAGTCTGTATATATCTTAGCAGCACATAGATATTTTATATGTCATATCTCCTAAATAAGTCCCTTTATTTAGAAATTTATCCCTGAAGTTCTTGTCCTTGCGACAAGAACTGTTTTTGCTTTTCTTTGTGTCTCCAGCACAGTGCCTGGCACACAGTAAGTGCTAAATAAATGCCTGTTGCCTGATTTCATGGATAGGGCACCAGAAGCAGCACCCATTCTGTTTTAGTTCGAGAGGCACCTATCTTTAAATGCTACCCTAAATAATCCTTTTTCCTATATTTCTTAAAACAAAGTGCATCCAAGTAGTCAGCTCCAAATTTCTGAGAATACATATTCAGAAATGCCCACAGTACTGTGGACATGATTATCCAGCCTTTGCTTGAAGACTTCTAGTTGGGGTTTGGGGTGGCAATGGGGGACACCAATCTCAAAGGCAGCTCAGTTTATATTCTGGCATGAATCTGTGCCTGGCATGCCCTCAGCCTTCCCAGGGATCCACTCCCAAACACAATCCTGCTCATTCACAACCCACTGTGTTCTCTCACACTTTCTTAAACCTTTAGTCTTAATAACAATGGATCCCTCAAACCACAACATGAACATTCAGGCTACAGTCCATTCTCCACACATTCCATTCTTGACACTCTCTCCTCCTACTCCACTGATTGCCATTGTCCGGAGAATCTCCTAATTGCCCCTTTATAGGGAAGAAGAAAGAAGAGTATTCAATAACCATGAACAGCTGCAAACCCTCCTGGACTTCAGCAGACAGCTGTTCTCCCTCTCTTTCCCCTTCGGAGTGTATCATTAGGGGGAATATGATACCTATCTTCAAGTATTTAAAGGGGATGGGGATTCAGAAGACAGATTACACTTACTCTGTTTGACTCTAAAAGCTTAACAATAGGTGGAAGATTCAGAGACACAGATTTTAGCCTTATGTAAGGAAATTTCCTAATAAATAAGGCTATTCAAAATATAAACTGAGCTGCCTTTGGGCATTGCCACCCCAAACCCCAACTGGAAGTCTTCAAGCAAAGGCTGGATAATAATTCCTGGAGATGTTGAAGCAGGGATTTCTCTTCAGGGATGCTATGTTGGCTTCTGAGGTTAACCAGTTCTGAGATCCTGTGATTCTGGTCACAGGCCAAAGAGAACAGAGCAGTAGCCCAGATTTAAGCAAATGAAATTTAATAGGAATAAAGGGAAAGGGAAGGGAACAAGTATTTATTAAACACCTACTATGTACTAGCCACTACACTAATTACTTTACAAATATTATCTCATTTGTTCCTCACAACCCTGTGAGATAAGTGTATATCACTATTCTTATTTTATAGTTGAGGAAAATGTGGCAAACAGAGATTTAGTGACCTACGAGGGTCACATAGAGCTAGTATGTAAGACTCAATTTGCCTTCAGGTTTTCCCGATTCCAGTCCCTATGCTCTATCTACTGCATTACCTATCCTCCCTACATCAAATTTACACAAAATCAACAACAACTTCAGAGACTCAGCAAAAGGGAAGGATAGCGCTAGATAATAGTGTAAAGAAAATTTGGTTGGGATTGGGGGGACACATGATTGATGGTCTGGGAACTCTGTGTGAATCCATGGTTTGATATGTCAAATGACTGATGTAATCTCAGGCTGCATTATTAGTGTCCATCACAAGGGAAGTTCTAGGTTTATTGTGTTTGGTAACTGTGATCCCCATAGACTGGAGGCTTCTCCCTTAGGGTTTGTTGTTAGCCTTAAGAGGAGACTCAAGGGGACCCTAACATTGGCTCAAATTCACACTGATTGTAAGTGCTTGGAGTCTACTAGAGATTCTAAGAGGTGAGGATGGTAGTACTTAGGAGAAATGAGGAATCAATTGTGCTCAGACTAAGATGAAATAATAATGGAAAGGCAGATGAATGAATGAATGGAAAAGCATTTAATAAATATTTATTCTATCTAGGGCAAGTAGTTGGTGCAATGGATAGAGTGCCAGTCCATAGTCAAAAAGACTTGAATTCAAATCCAGTCTCAGATACTTATTAACGATGTGATCCTTAAAAATCACCTATCCCTCTTTGCCTCAGTTTATTCAATCTGTAAAGTGAGGTGTAGATGGAAATGGCAGGCCAAACCAGTATCTTTGCCAAGAAATTACCCCCCCCAAAGATCCCAGAGAATTAAACACAATTGAAATGATTGGACAAAAACAACAGCAATGGACAATAACCAGTTATTTTACTCTATTCTACCTGGTCACCCAAGTAATCTCTTACAATTCTTTTGATCTAGGAGGAATTTATCTGCAGGATGATATACCAAAGTAGAACATGAGGTTCTAATCCTGGCTGTTCTATTGCTTCTCTATAAAATCCTTAGCAAGATATTTACTTCTCGAGGGGAGGGGGAATGCTGCCTCAGTCTGGTGTGGAAACCGCGCGGAGTATACGCGAGAGGGAGAGCGGCAGCAGTAGCAGCAGTAGCGGCAGCAGCTGCTGCTTAGAGGGCATCCTTCTTTCCTGCCTCCGCGAGGCCATGGCCAAAGTTTCGGTTCTGAACGTATCGGTGCTGGAGAACCCGAGCCCTTTCCACAGCCCCTTTCAGTTCGAGATAAGCTTCGAGTGCAGCGAGGCCTTGGCAGACGACCTAGAATGGAAAATCATTTATGTGGGTTCAGCAGAGAGTGAGGAGTTTGACCAGATACTAGACTCAGTTCTGGTAGGGCCAGTCCCAGCAGGGTGACACATGTTTGTCTTTCAGGCAGATGCCCCTAATGCCTCCCTAATCCCAGAAAGTGATGCAGTGGGTGTAACTGTGGTCCTTATAACCTGTACCTACCATGGACAAGAGTTCATCAGAGTTGGCTACTATGTCAATAATGAATATACAAACCCTGAACTTCGGGAGAACCCACCTCTGAAACCAGACTTCTCTCAGCTTCAGCGAAACATCTTGGCTTCTAATCCAGAGTAACTCGATTCCACATCAACTGGGACAGTACCACAGACAAATTGGAGGACATTGAAAACCAAGACCCTGTATTCAATAACCATGAACAGCTGCAAACCCTCCTGGACTTCAGCAGACAGCTGTTCTCCCTCTCTTTCCCCTTCGGAGTGTATCATTAGGGGGAATATGATACCTATCTTCAAGTATTTGAAGGGGATGGGGATTCAGAAGACAGATTACACTTACTCTGTTTGACTCTAAAAGCTTAACAATAGGTGGAAGATTCAGAGACACAGATTTTAGCCTTATGTAAGGAAATTTCCTAATAAATAAGGCTATTCAAAATATAAACTGAGCTACCTTTGGGCATTGCCACCCCAAACCCCAACTGGAAGTCTTCAAGCAAAGGCTGGATAATAATTCCTGGAGATGTTGAAGCAGGGATTTCTCTTCAGGGATGCTATGTTGGCTTCTGAGGTTAACCAGTTCTGAGATCCTGTGATTCTGGTCACAGGCCAAAGAGAACAGAGCAGTAGCCCAGATTTAAGCAAATGAAATTTAATAGGAATAAAGGGAAGGGAAGGGAACAAGTATTTATTAAACACCTACTATGTACTAGCCACTACACTAATTACTTTACAAATATTATCTCATTTGTTCCTCACAACCCTGTGAGATAAGTGTATATCACTATTCTTATTTTATAGTTGAGGAAAATGTGGCAAACAGAGATTTAGTGACCTACGAGGGTCACATAGAGCTAGTATGTAAGACTCAATTTGCCTTCAGGTTTTCCCGATTCCAGTCCCTATGCTCTATCTACTGCATTACCTATCCTCCCTACATCAAATTTACACAAAATCAACAACAACTTCAGAGACTCAGCAAAAGGGAAGGATAGCGCTAGATAATAGTGTAAAGAAAATTTGGTTGGGATTGGGGGGACACATGATTGATGGTCTGGGAACTCTGTGTGAATCCATGGTTTGATATGTCAAATGACTGATGTAATCTCAGGCTGCATTATTAGTGTCCATCACAAGGGAAGTTCTAGGTTTATTGTGTTTGGTAACTGTGATCCCCATAGACTGGAGGCTTCTCCCTTAGGGTTTGTTGTTAGCCTTAAGAGGAGACTCAAGGGGACCCTAACATTGGCTCAAATTCACACTGATTGTAAGTGCTTGGAGTCTACTAGAGATTCTAAGAGGTGAGGATGGTAGTACTTAGGAGAAATGAGGAATCAATTGTGCTCAGACTAAGATGAAATAATAATGGAAAGGCAGATGAATGAATGAATGGAAAAGCATTTAATAAATATTTATTCTATCTAGGGCAAGTAGTTGGTGCAATGGATAGAGTGCCAGTCCATAGTCAAAAAGACTTGAATTCAAATCCAGTCTCAGATACTTATTAACGATGTGATCCTTAAAAATCACCTATCCCTCTTTGCCTCAGTTTATTCAATCTGTAAAGTGAGGTGTAGATGGAAATGGCAGGCCAAACCAGTATCTTTGCCAAGAAATTACCCCCCCCCCAAAGATCCCAGAGAATTAAACACAATTGAAATGATTGGGCAAAAACAACAGCAATGGACAATAACCAGTTATTTTACTCTATTCTACCCGGTCACCCAAGTAATCTCTTACAATTCTTTTGATCTAGGAGGAATTTATCTGCAGGATGATATACCAAAGTAGAACATGAGGTTCTAATCCTGGCTGTTCTATTGCTTCTCTATAAAATCCTTAGCAAGATATTTACTTCTCCAGGATCTGAACTGTCTATTCAGCAAAATGAGATCCATGAACTACATTAACTCCAAAATCTCTTTCCATTCCTGATTTAGGAATTCTAGGCTATACCATCACCATCAACAAGTATTAATTAAATGCCTAATATATGCCAGACACCATGCTAATCAGTAGATATATCAAGAAAGGCAAAAATACAATTCTTGCCTTTAAGCTCATCTCCTAATGGGGGAAACATAGCATTTAAACAATTATGTATATACAAGATATATGCAGATTAAATTGAAAGGCTATTTAGTAGCTAACAGCAACATAAAAACCACAATTTTAATGTGTTCTCTTATGATAATAATCCTTACAAAGAGTTTCTGAGACGTTCAAATTCAATTCTGCTGAATTTTTGAGCACAAAGGGAGATATTAGCTGTTAAAAGACATGAAACATATTTTCTGTAGCATATTAGCTGTTATTATATCACTGATATTGACAAATGACTCACCATGTTGGCTCCTCATTTCTTTTTTAAAAGAAAATAAAGGGAAATTGGACTAGAGCTATTTATGGTCCTTAACCATGGGTCCATGATCTTGCTTTTTATTCTTATTTTTTGATAACTATATTTCAATTTAATGATAACTATATTTCAATTCAATTTCAACAATTCCTCTGTTATCTTGTGTTTTTATTTTCTGCATTTAAAATATTCTGAAAAGGAGGTCCAAGGGTTCACCAGACACACAAAAAAGTTAACTCCTGGATTAAACAATTTTTAAAGTGCCTTACTTAAAAAATAAAGCAGAATAGCTTCCTTGGAAGATAAGGGGTTGCACATCATTGGAAGTCTATAAACAAAGCTAAATGATTCCTTAATTGGCATGTTATAAAAAAAATTTGGGTTTTTTTCCTCAAAATTAAGGTGGACTCAATCCACTTAATTGGTGAGGAAGCCCTTTCTAATTCTAAAATTCTCTGACTTTCTAGCCCAGAGCTTCTTAAACTTTTCCCACTTATGACCTTTTTTCACCCAAGAAATTTTTATGTGACCTGGGTTTATAGATATATAAAATAGGTATGCAAAATTTTTTTATTGACAATAAATCACAGTTTTGCTACCTCTACATTCAAGAAATGTCTTGAATCACAATGAAGAAGTTGGGCTCTAAGTCAATTCCAGACATTAGGGACAGCCTGTGGGAAAATGTGGAGGGCTGAGTTATGGCCAATACTAATAAGACATTTCAGCTGTAACATAGAAAAAGGAAAGAGGAATAATGTGAGCAAAACTGGAAAGGTAAGTGGCAGCCATATTGGAGAGTTCAGGAATTTTTCTTTTATAGATAGAGGAATTTATATTTTGTGCTGTAGGCAAAAGAGAACCAATAAAAGATTTCTGAGCCAATAATAACTTGATCTGACTTATGCATTAGCAGGTTTAATTGCAGAGCTAAATGGACAATGGATTAACAAAAGGGAGTGACCAGAAAAAGGGAGAGCAGGTGCCCAGGTGAGAAGTAATAAGTGCTTACCTTAAAATGTTTTGTAAACAATAAAGAATTCTACAATTTGAGGCATAATATTGTTTAGTCCCCAGAGTTTAGAAAATAAATAGCACTTGCTAGGAACATGTAGTTAATCACCTTACAGTATTTCTTTCTCTTTGTTCCACTCTTTCTCTAGGAGGCATAGCTAAGAAATAAAGATAATAACTCTTGAGTGGAGTTTATCAATTGATATTTAATGCTTTGGGGCATACAGATGTCTGGGAAAGATTAGTACCTCTGGTGTGAGGGCTGTGGAATCCTTTCAGGGCAATTTCTCATCCTTGGTGTCCAACTGATTCACCTAGTTATTACCTGTGGCTCCAAGAAGCTGGAACATGCACAATGACCACAAAAGCAAACACTTTAAGTAAACAAGCTAAACGAGGTTGAAAGCCACCATCTCAAACAAATGGGTGAGTGGTTCTACTCCAACCATGTGAAGACTTATCCCAGTAACTAGGCAGGTAAGAACAATCTATCAGTGGCTGTGAAGGTGGGTGAAGCTGGTGCTGGGGAATGCTTAGAACTTGGTTAGACATCCAAGGCACCAAGGTCATTCATTGCATCCTAAACTTTTGTCACTTGTCTGAACTCCAATGATGCTGGAAGAGAGAGTGAGGGCAATGACTTCATAAAATTCTGCCTCACTTAAATCCAATTTATGTACAACAAAATTCCTCATCCATACCATTTTACCACTTTCACCTTCCTCGAGGATCTCTGGAGCCAGGCAAATGAGGAATCAGCAGGTGAAAACAGACTAAGAATTGTAGACACAACTTTGCACACAGGCAAACAAGATCATAATGATGCCATGTTATGATCATCAGTGCTTGTGCTCCTACCATGATGAACCTTGATGAGATCAAAGAAAAATTCTATGAAGATCTAGAAACCTTCATCTTCAATGTCTTTTCACTGACTGACGTAGCCCTGGGATTCAGCAGTCCCTTGGGTATCTAAACACCTTCCTTGCTCCATTCCTTCTTCCCTTTCTTCTTTCCTCCTTTTTTTCCTTCCTCCATTCTTTCCTTCCTTCCTTCCTGGCCATTGGGGTTGAGTGACATGCCCAAGGTCACACCATTAGTAAAAGTTAAGTGTCCAAGTCATATTTAAACTTATAAAGTCATATTTAAACCTACTGACTCCAGGGCCAGTGCTCTATTCACTATGCTATCCAGTTGCCCCTCATCACCTTTTGTAAGGTCTGTACTTCTTACCTGGTGTGAGGAAGAGGCTAGAAAAGGTGTCCTAAAAATTGCCTTTTTAACCCAATCCTGGTCTGCTTAGTACAGTAGACAGGGGATTCCACCTTACAGTTGAAATGAAAAAAAAAAAAAACAAAATTTTTTGTGAAGATGATTCCACTCACTATCAGTACACAGCATGGGTACACATTTATGGATAACACAAAATTCAGTCGACCTGAAAGACGAACAGCTTTTGTTGTGAGAGAACTCAGCAGGTATCATATCCAAATATTAGCTGAGTGAAACAAGGCTGCCAAATAAAGGCGAGCTTATTGAAGTCAGAGTTGGAAACATTTTTCTAGAGTGGCCACAGTGAAAAGGAGTATTATGAAGCTGGCATAGGTTTTGCAATCAAAAATAATGTAATCAACAAGCTTATATGCTTATCAAAAGGAATTAATGACAGGCTCATGATAATACAATTGCCACTTGCAGGAAAGTGCCACGCTACCATCATCAGTGCTTGTGTTTCCATCATGACGAACCTTGAGGAGATCAAAGAAAAATTTTATGAAGATCTAGAGACCCTCATATTCAATGTGCCCAAAGAGGACAAGCTTATAATTCTAGGTGACTTTTATGTTAGAGTAGACTCAGACTACCACACATGGCACAGAGCCTTTGGGAGGAATGGAATTGGAAAAAGCAACAGCAATAGTCATTTATAGACTTGTGAAGACTTGTGCATCTCCTGACCTTATTACCAACACTGTCTTCTATTTACCTAAAAGCAATAAAACTACATGGATTCACCCTCACAGCAAACATGGGCACTTAATAGTCTTCGTCATTGTAAGAAGACATAGGATGGGAGAGTGATGAAGGCAATAGGTAGTGCAAAGGGCTGGACTTTTCTTTATTATATTAAACATGGTAGAAATATATGTTAGATCTAATATATGCATACATATTTATACAATTATCTTGATTCACAAGAAAAATCAGATCAAAAAGGAAAAAAATGAGGAAAAAAAAACAAAATGCAGTCAAACAACAACAACAAAAGTTGACCATATCATGTTGTGATCCACAGTCAGTTTCCACTATCCTTTCTCTAGGTGTAATTGGTTCTCTTCATCACAAGACCATTGAAATTGGCCTGAATCACCTCATTGTTGAGAAAAGTCACATCTGTCAGAATTGATCATCATATAATCTTGTTGCTGTGTACAACGATCTCCTAGTTCTGCTCATTTCACTTTACATCAGTTCATGTAAATCTCTCCAGGCCTTTCTAAAATCATCCTGCTAGTCGTTTCTTACAGAACAATAATATTCCACAACATTCATATACTATAACTTATTCAATCATTCTCCAACTAATGGGAATCTATTCAGTTTCCAATTTTTTGCCACTACAAAAAGGGCTTCCACAAACATTTTTGCACATGTGAGTCCCTTTCCTTCCTTTAATATCTTTTTGGGATATAAGCCTAATAGAAGCACTGCTGAATCAAAGAATATGCACAGTTTGATAACTCTTTGGACATAGTTCCAATGCTCTCCAGAATGATTGGATCCATTCACAATTCCACCAACAATGTACTAGTTGGGTGTATCTTCTGCAAGCTAAGTATTCAAAAGCAGTGACCTCAATACAAGAAGACTACCAGAACACTTCATGTAATCAGATTAGAGCACTTCTTTGAGTGACAATAATTCATTGCTAACTTGGAGGGAAAACTGAGCACTTGGTAACAATGGAATAAAAAAGGAATGAGCAGTCTTCAGAGATCTGGTGTCCAACACTGCATTTGCTCATCTGGACTAGAACACTCACAAACATTAAGATGAAGTGAAAAATGAGAACTCTACATTCTCAGCAGGATGGTTTGTCCATCTTTAAGAAAGCAGCATTTAATTCCATCAAAAGTAAAGTGCAAGTGAAACTTGAGATGTTCAGTTCAATAAGGTTCAGAAAGAAGGCAGATGAAATTCAGTGTTATGCTGATAATAGCAATTCAAAGCACTGTTATGATGCCCTGAAGGTTATTTATAGGCCAAAAGTCCATATGTTACATCTCAACCACTCAGTGATAAGGACATGATACTGGAGAGGTTGCCTAACTACTTTCCTAGTGTTCTCAAGAGACTCTCATCAATCAATACAATACATTGATCATATACCTCAGGTTGAAGTTAACTTCTCTCCAGCCAAACTTCCAAATGAAGAAGAGGTTTTGAATACCATTTAGCTTTTCTCGTGAGGTGATATGCTGGTGTGGATTCTATTCAGGTGAGATTTACAGAGCAAGGAGTTCCATATCTCATATAAAAACTGACTTAAATTTTCCTGGTTCTTTGACAAGAAGAGGTTTTCTCTCTAGGCATTCAGGAATGCCTCCATTGCCAATCTCTATAAAAGGAAATTATCTTGTGAGAATTGCAGGCAGTCCTCTTAGTCAATGCTAGCAAGATTCTTTCCTGTGTCTTCCTTAACAGGCCAGTCCTTCACCCAGAAGATGGTCATCTACCCAAGAGGGCTTATGAAAAATCATGGCAAAATTTGGTTGCCTTAAGTTCATCAGTATTACATGTAAGTGCATGATTGTACATATTCTGGGTAAAAGACAGAGTTATGACACTTTCCCAATCACCAGTGGAATGAAGCAGAGCTGTGTGATTATTTCCCATGCTTTTTAGCATGATGTTTTCATCAACATTGTCAGAGGACTTCAACAAGGACAAAAATAGCATCAAGATTCAGCTACCAAACTGATGATGGATTATTTAACAACCCAAGACTAAAGTGGAAGGAGAGTTTTTGGGTGACTTTTTGTTTGCAGATGATTATGCAATTTTTATAGCCTCTGAGTCTGAGATGCAACAAAATATGGATTAATTCTCTGCTGTTTGTGCTAATTTTGGCCTAACAATTAATCAAGAAAATAGAGATTCTCTACAGCGAGCACCACACTATTGATATGTGGAACCATAAGTTACAACAAATGAAGAAATTTTGAATGTTGTGGACAAATTCAATTACCTCGGCAATATACTTTTCAGGAATGGCTAAAAAAATGATGAGGTTGATGTCAGATTGTCAGAGCTAGTTCATTGTTTAGAGGATGTGAAGGAAAATGCAGGAGAGAAGAGGTAGTAAGCTGCCTAACAAGTTGCAGAACTACGTTATGTTGTTGCATACTTGGGAAACCAAGGCAGTGTACCAGCGCCAAGCCAGGATATTGATTTGCTTCCATTTAAATTGTCTTAGGAAGACTTTGAAGATCACCTGGCAGGATAAGGTACCAGACACTGAGAACTCTTCTTGAACTAGACTGTTAAGTATCCAAATTGCCCTGCAGAGAGCTGGCCACATGATAGAATTTGCTTAAAAGACAACTATGAAGAACTCACACAAGTTAAATGCTGTCATGGAGGTTAGAAGTACAAGGATGCTCTCAGTATCTCTCTGGAGAACTGTGGATTTAATTGTGAGACACAGAATTGTCCAGTATGGCATGCCTATATCAAAGAAGGTGCTGTGCCCTCTGAGCAAAGCAGAACTGCAGTAGCTCAAAAGAAACATGAGATGTATTCATTTAAAGACATCTCCACTCCACGTGTTCCTGTGGACTATTTGTGCCCGGCCCGTGTAGAGCCTTCTGAGTTTTTATAGGTCTGATCAGCCATAATCAGACACATTGTTCCTTGATCCCCACATAGTGATATCATGTTGGTACTCTTTGAGAATAAAGAACAAAAATCACTTAATACTTTACAGTTAAATCGCATGCTTGAATATTTTATTTGCCTTTTCTTCTCGGTGCAAGCCATTTAAATTTTCCTTTCCTTAACAAGGGTACTTAATCTTTGTGTGTATGTGTGTGTGATTGAGCCCTTCAGCAGTCTGATGATAACTATCTCCTCAGATAACTTTAATTTTTAATATATTAACAATTTTAATATATTTCAATATAATTTTATGTATTTTTATTTATTTTGGTGGGTAGCTAGATGGCACAGTGGATAGAGGGCTGAGTCAGGAATCAGGAAGACTCATCTTCTTGTGTTCAAATCTGGCTTCAGAGACTTACCTGTCTAATCCAGTCAAGTCACTTATCCCTGTTTTACTTTAGTTCCTCTTTTATAAAATAAACTGAAGAAAGAAATGGCAAACTACTCCAGCATTTTTGCCAAGAAAATCTCAAATGAGGTCATAAAGAATTGGACATGACTGAAATGACTGAACAACAACAATGTGTTTTGTTAAATATTTCCCAATTACATTAACAATTTTAAACATTCGTTTTTAAAAAATTTGAGTTTCAAATTCTCTCCTTCTTTCCTGCCTGACCTCAACATTTTGAGAAGGTAAACATGTTATATCAATTATAAATGTGAAGTTATGCAAAACATATTTCCATATTAGTCATGTTAATATACACACACATACACACACACACCTAAAAAAAGGAAAAAAGTGATAAAATATTATTCATTGCACTCGGTTCTTCATTTTTTCTCTAGAAGTAAATAGCATTTTTCAGAATAGGTTCTTTGGAATTGTATTGGATTATTGTCTTCATCAAAATAGCTAAGACTTTCACAGTTGATCATTGTTACAATATTGCTAATACTGTATACAATGTTATTATTGTATATATTGTTATTCTGGTTCTGCTTACTTCACTTTGCATCATTTCATATAAGACTTAAAGACTTCTTAGATGTCTTTAAGTGCATGAAATAAAATATATAAGATTGCAAAGGAAATCAATTAACTATATTGAAAGTTATAAAAAATATTTAACCAAATTCAGAGATCCTAAGTTGAAAATCACTGAAAAGAGTAAGGATCCCTCATAAAGTCTTATTTTCCAAACTTTTCTGGGTCTCAGTTTCCTTATCTGTAAAATGAAGAGAGTACACTACATTCACAGTGGTACCAATCTCAGATATATAACATTCCTTGATGTGGCATATCTTAGAAAATCACAAGTTAATATTTTCTGTGTTGCATTTTTTAAATTATTTCTATGACCTAGATATAAAGAGAGATTTTTAAAACAAAATGTGAAGAATATGTAACATATTGTTTATCAGAGTTATGATTAGAAATATCAGATTTATGACTTAGAAAGATCATACTTATGGCTTAGAAAAACATGTATAGACTAACACTAAATAATGAGTAAAATAAGCAGAACCAAGAGAATGTTGTATACAGTAACTGCAATATTGTTTTAAGAAAAACTTTGAGCAAGTAAGTAATTTTGACCACCATAAGGAAGATTCTATTGGAATCTGGAGAAAAAACTGATAAACAGATGTATACATAGAATGATTTTACATATGTATGTTTATACACACACATCCTTATTTGTATCTAATGTTAGCCATCTCTAAGGCATGGAGAGGAGGTAATAGGGGAGGAAGAAAAACAAGAAAAAAAAGAAATTCATATGATAACTTTTTTGCAGTTTTTTTTATTATTCTAGCTTTTTATTTACAAGATATATTCATGGGCAATTTTTCAGCATTGACAGTTGTAAAACCATTTGTTCCAACTTTTCCCCTCCTTCCCTCTACCCCCTCCCCCAGATGGCAGGTAGAGCAACACAAGTTAAATATGTTAAAGTATATATTAAATTCAATATATGTATATATGTCCATACAGTTATTTTGCTGCACAAGAAGAATCGGACTTTGAAATAATGTAAAATTAACCTGAGAAGGAAATAAAAAATGCAGGTGGACAAAAACAGAGGTATTGGAAATGCTTTGTAGTGGTTCATATTCATTTCCCAGAGTTCTTTCGCTGGGTGTAGCTGGTTCTATTCATTATTGAACAAATGAAACTGATTTGGTTCATGTCATTGTTGAAGAGGGCCACATCCATCAGAATTGATCATCATATAGTATTGTTGTTGAATATATATATATATATAAAATGATCTCTTGGTCCTGCTCATTTCACTCAGCATCAGTTCATGTAAGTCTCTCCAGGCCTTTCTGAAATTCTCCTGTTGGTCATTTCTTACAGAATAATAATATTCCGTAATATTCATAGACCACAATTTATTCAGCCATTCTCTAATTGATAGTCATCCACTCAATTTCCAGTTTCTAGCCACTACAAAGAGGGCTGCCAATGATAACTTTTTTATATGTTTAAAAGGAATAGCAAGTCACATATAATAGATTTGTAGTTTCATGTGCAATCTTATTTTTTTCTTATGTGTTCCTTGTTTTAGTCCATAAATTAAAAAAAAAAGAAAAGAAATTTGTTAAACATTTCCCAATTACATTTTAGTCTGATTCCTGACCATTCCTAAGTTTCAAAGGCTACTTGAGCTACAATCCAAGAGTCTGACACCTCTTGACCAGAATTCCAAAGTGCCTTCCATCTCCAAATCTTTGTTTTTCTCTGAAAGCTATTTTCTGAATCCCCTCCAAATGTAGGTTATATCTCTGATAGAATCATAGAAATTCAGGACTTTATATTTGGAAAGGACCTCTTCTTTTGTTAAGAAAGGAATAGGGGAAACAGAAACCAGGGAAAATAAAGTTATTTGTTCAATGGAACAACAGTAAAGTTGAGAAGAATAATAACTCATAATTGTATAGCACTTAAAGGTTAGTTAAAGGTCCTTGCAACATTTCTGTGAAGCAGGTATTTATATATCATTGAGTCATCGATGTCCAAACTGGAAGGGATTTTAGAGACAATATACTTCAGTGCCCTAGTTTTGTAGACAAGTAAAACCAAAGTCATACAGATGGTAAGTAATGACTGGGGATTCAAACCAAGATTCACTGACTACAAATCCACAGTAGTATCAATATTATTCCCATTTTATAGAGGAGGAAAATACAGTATATAGAAGTTAAGGAGCTTGTTCAGAATCATCTAGCTAGTAAGTGTTGGAGAAAGGTTTTTAATACAGGTCTCTCCTTTTTTGGTCTAATGCGCCATCCATTAAGTTACATTGTCTTCTCGCGGTGTAAAAGAAGGATGGCTTCAGGGTTCCCATTTATTTAATTGTTTATGAATCCCATTGTTCAGCTTATTTTAAGGGGGGAAAGATTTGCAGTAATAATGTATGATTCAACCTCAGTTCATAGTCATTCTTTAAATCTTAAAATTAAATCTTACTTACTTGCAGAATCTATATTATAGGCTAGCTCTCCTCCCCCACCTGTGATATGTCCTATATTTGTTTTCTCTGATTTTCTGTTTATTTTTCATAATTCTACAATTTATCAAAGTCATTTTGAATTTAGATTATATTAAGGAAAGATAATAAATGATGATTTTTCATTTACATTATTTATTGTACTGTATTGTGTGTATGTATATAATATAGGGATTATAGTTTCCATAGCAGAAAGTAGCCAAGTATTTTTTATTTAACTTAAATTCCTTACAGACTCTGCCAAAACTGTTCACTATCCTATTTCCTGTGGGTCAACTACAAAGCTAAGGTTTCCAATAATGGAGGCATCGAGCCCTGGGTACACAAGTCCTAGCAGATACGCTTCCTAGTTATATGACATACACACATTCTCTCTCTTCTCTCTCTTTCTCTCCCTCTCCTCTCTCTCTCTCTCTCTCTCTCTCTCTCTCTCTCTCTCTCTCTCTCTCTCTCTCTCTCTCTCTCTCTCTCTCTCTCTCTCTCTCTCCCCCTGCCTTGCTCAGGGTCACACAACTAGTAAGTGTTTACATAAGTACCCAAAGATAATACCTGCCAACAACATAATTAGGAATTCTTCAGTCCACAACTAATTCATTGAAGGAGGGGGTGAGGGTTCATTGTAAAACATAGTCCATCCCATGTGAAATAATGCCAGGAAAGAGAGCAATCCATCCCCAGAGGGTCAAAGTTGTGCCCTGTAGCCAGGGCTGACATCCCTCAACCACTAAGAAAAGGTGGAGTTTGAGGAAAACCATTGGCAAGAGGAAAGGGGCTGCAATGAGATAAACTGGATCTGAGAGAAAGATACAATCATGACATGACATAGAGGAGGACAGTGAGAGAGTGCAGGGCTGTGCAGGGCTGTGGAGGGCCTTGACTGAGACCAAAAGATTCAATGAATAGAGAGAAAAATGGACCCACCCTATGTCAGCAAGCAATAATCAAAGCTCCAGTCACTTCTAATCAGTTACTCTGGATACCTGCATTATTTGCCTCATATCATTCTTGTATGGAAATTTTTTTGTAATGTTAAAAGACTTTGCAATAGTTGTGGCAAAGAAAAGACTAAAATTCAGCCTGGGGGTCAATTCAATGGTTTTTTTTTATTCTTCAATGTTGATTGGTTTGTATGTTACAATTTACTTCCTACTGCAACAAAGCAACAATAAGGATCTGTAAAATAAGTGGAGAGAATAACTTTTATTAGAAAAAGGCTTGCTTGTTAAAGTATCCAGGTGGCTCCAATATAAAAAAACAAGGAAAATAAGTTTTATGTGGAATGTTTTATAAAGAGAATTCAAGTTTACTATTTAAAAGCCAAAAGATCCACCTGTCTGGGATCTGAAAAACAGTAAATGTCAAAAGGGACAAGCAAAGGTCCCTGAAATAGATTGCAGTTTTCTTATAATCCTTGCTCCTTTTTTGTAAAACAACACTGAAATGTCCTTTTTAGCCAGATGATCCTGAATGTATCTGGTCTTTGCCCTGGTTTCTAGAGTATAATTTCAGAGTCTGGAGAGGTGATCTGTCTTCCTGGTTCATTCCCATCATTTAGCAACAAATGGTCTTTGAAAGGATGGTTGCATGGCAGGTATTGCCGTCATGCCAATAAAAAGTGAAAGAGAGTCTACTACATAAATTGTGTATGGAGTTGGGGTTCATTGAAGGATATACCAGAGCAACTTGGTTTCCGAAATGGTAGAGAAAGTTTCTAAAAATGAAATTGCTTTTCAGGCCTATAATGACTTAAATTCACTTATTTATGAATGGTAGGAGCAATAGATCCTCACTATCTTGGGTCTTTAGCCACAAGGTAGCTTTAACAAAATGTAAAGTGGAGGCTAAATTACTCTTGGAAAAGGCTTCAGCTATGGTATAGTTTATTAGGAAAGTTATTTCTAATCTAGCCTTGAAAGTTTGGTGAGCTTAATTGGTCAAGATGCATGCAAAGCAGTGAGTTATGGAAAAGTCTTTTTAGAATTCATAATCACTCTTTAGGACATCTTAAACTTAACATAACTTCAATATCTTTGGCAGCTTTAGACACAGGAAGCTGACAATCTGAAAGGAAGACCTATAACAGGACAGTTTCTCACGATTAGTCAAAGGATGACCCAAATTTAGTAATCTTGACAGATAGTTGTTATTTCATAGGGTAAACAGCCAGCATAGTGTAGGTACTAATAATTGTGCTTAGGATGACCATGGATTAGATTAAAGTATGTTTGTTTATTTGTGAAAGCTGAAAAGAGGAAAACAACTATTAAGATTTTAATAGACCAGTTAAGAAGACCAGTTGTGATCCGCTTCAGAGGAAGTTATTAACTCACATATGAGCAGGAGGGTCTATACTACTTAACGAAATGTTTTTTTCTACCAAGAAAGGAAATCTCGCCAAAATGAGGATAAGGGAGGCAGGGAGGAGAATAAGAACCACAATTTAACAGTACAACAAAAAACAAATGGATCCAATCTCATGCAGGAGCTTGATTATTTACTTATCCTTAATGTGCAGATAAAATCCATGTATTGGTAATTCCTTGGGATCCATGTCAGGCAGATCACAGCAGTCACATAAAGACCAATCCAAGGTTATCTAGACAATACAGAATCTGAAATCAATGATCTCTTTTTGGAAATTAAACAGGATTGTACCTGGTTAGAACTTGGGGGAATAACTGCCTAGTGGGTACAGCATTTTTAAGAAGCAGTAGAACATAGGTTTTAGAATCAAGAAACCTAGTTTTAAATCTCAGATCTAGTATTTATCACCTATGAAAACAATCTCTCTAGTCATCAATTTCTTCATCTATAAAATAAGGAATTGTGCTAGGTGATGCTCCCCAAATCACTTTTGCTCTAATTGCTACAATTCCAAAATGTTTTTTGTTTTGTTTGTTATTAGAATGGCTTGGATAGAAAGAAAATAAGTCCACAGAAAGAAGCATATTCTTGGCTTTCAGTCTTAGATATCATGCATAGGAGAAACACTTGCTCCAATCTTTCATGAACTCAAACAGCTGTTCAAAACGCCCTTGAAAATCACCATGCCTTACAAAAGATCGTTTGTCCTTCATTTTTCACATTAGATAGGTTACTGAATGTTCTTTTTGCCTTGGTGCACCTGCACAATTTATTCCACTGACAAAACAATAATGTCAGAAATTAAGTTAAACCGTTTGGAAATCAGTGGTTTACTTTTATAAATTTTCTCTTTTTCTTTATCCAAGATCTTGATCCTTTATTCCAGAAAGCATAGTTAATTACTTATTTTTACTTGGGAAGCACATTTCCCTTCATGGCCCATTGAAGTATTAAACAAATGATTATCATCAGAGTGAATTTTTCTCTGAGACTGAGGTATCAAAAAAAGTCAGGTGCTGGTGAAGTGCTTTAAGTTGCAGGTGCAGTTAGTGGTAACAGGAGAAAGGACCACATGGAGATCTTAAATAATTGGATTCTAGTGTCTATTTTGCTACTGACTAGCTGTGAGAGTTTAGGCAATTCATTCTACTTGTCTGAGCCTATTTCCTCATCTCCAAAGTGTATATCTGGAAACAAAATATTATATACATATTAAAAAGACATTATTGTAAAGAGATATCATCATCTTTAATATCATCTCTCAGACACACTACTTATTGGACATCTGGAGAGCTGGCCTTTAGGTTGAATAATGTTCAGCCCTTCACAGGCTGGTTTTTTTGTTTGTTTTTTTTTTTTGGCTGAGGCAACTGGGGTTAAGTGACTTGCCCGAGGTCACACAGCTAGGAAGTGTTGAGTGTCTGAGACCACATTTGAACTCAGGTCCTCCTGACTTCAGGGCTGGTGCTCTATCATACAGGCTGTTTTTAAAGCAAGGTCACCACACTAGATCCTATAAGATTATTTAAACAATATAGAATCAGAAGTCAGTAATCTTTTTTTTTAAATTAAACAGGATTAAACTTGGTTAGGACTTGGAGGGATAACTTCCTATTGGGCATCACTGCCAGAATTTCATTTTGAGAAAATTGGATTTTTATATATCCTGAGTTTTTCTTCAGCCTTAGATGTGACATTTTGACTGATAACATCTCTGCTGAAGCTCCTGGCCATGTAAAGTCCCTGCTCCCATAAGCTGGGAATTCTACAGTGTTCTTTACTTGGAATGTGCATATGAAATAGATTCTACCAGGAGGAAAATTTTAAACTCCATGGGAGAAGACCATAAGAAATATAACAGGGAGCTAAATCATTCCCAGACCACTTGAGATAGCATTTCCCCATGTGAAGAGACTGAAACTCTCCTTCTAGGATAGTGGAAGTACTCATGGCCATTCTATAAATGATTCTGCTTGGCTAACTACATATTGAATCTCTCTGATTGAGTCTGGAGGCATTCAAAAAGACCTGTTGGCTTCATTTACTTCCTTCTTGGTGTTCTTCATTTCATTATCTTATGACATAACTTGGTGGTCTGATATGTCTCATGACATAAAGGAAAAGGCCCAAGAATGAGACTTGGATCCTTGGATTTTAAATCTAGGTACAAAGCATAGTCTCCAGCCTTGAGAGTTTAAAAGACTGGGGAAGCAAGCCATGGAAATATAGTCCAGATTCTGTAACCAACCCAGCATCAATGCTCCAAGGAGTAAGGAGTGATCTTTATTAATGATATTCAGGACTCCAGTCCAGTGGAAAGATATGGCAGTCATGCTATATATGGGCAAGAACATGGTGGGAGCTGAGACACATTAAGCTAAATTTTTACCTTAATCTCCCCAATCAGAGAATAAGATGGTATGGGAAGAGTGGGAATTATGCCCCTGAGGTGTTAGGGGAAATGTTTGTATGTTTGGTCTTACTATATCTTTGGACTTAACATCCATTTGTAAAAGTTGACCAGTATTAGATGATTAAATAAATCCAGAGTGTTAGTCAGTGTCCCTCCTAATAGACGGGGGTCACACAGCCAGGGGGTGTTTAAGCCAATGGCAGAGAAAAATTAGTCCCAAACTCTTAGAATTACCTGAGAACCTTGAGAGGGATGTCTAGCCTTCCCAACCCTGACAGAGTAGAGCCAGAGCATATGCATAATTCTAAAAAACATTGCTGCTACATATTTGAAAGATTTCCTTTCACTGAAGATTAGCCATCCTTTTGCTGAAGTTCAAATATGGACTCAGTTGAAACATGATGCTTGACATGTCTTCCCAAAGAGATTTAGAAGTATCCTGAAACTCATTTTTTCTCATGCCTTCCTCTCTCTCATCTTCTCCTTTCCTCCTTCTTCCTGCCCCTCCTCCTACCAAAAAAGATCTTTTGGAATAGAAATCACTTCCTGGCTATTATTCCTGCTTTTCCCTCCTAAACTTACAATTGAAATATTTGCTTTTTAATTCAAGAACATAAATTGGGGTTTGGATGATTTTTCTTCCCTTTGATTGTGGAAGTTGGTACAGCCATCTGTTCCAAACAATTCACATATTTTTAAGAAAGTCATTTCTTCACCACTTTTTATAATATCTGAGCAAGGGAAAGTAAAGTAATTTGGGGGGCTTATTTCTTGAACTTATTGTGAGATTGTTTTATTGCTGCAAAGGGGTTTCCTTCTGACAGGACCTAAGCTTCTAGGAAAGGCATCAATAAGGGAAGCTGGGGAAAGTAGCAAAAGTGGTGTTTTGCTTCAGTCACATCCCTTGGGGATGTTCCTGGTTTTGAAGAAGATTCATTTCTCCTTGTAATGCAACTCTAATTTTCTTTCCCCATTTTCTTACATGGCCGGTTTCCATTAGTGCCCACAGCAATATCCTGAGAAACAATGCCTGAGAGAGTCAGCCTGGCAATTCACTACTCTTATACATGCTGTAGCCACAGGTCCTGAAGGTTCAGAAAAGTAAGTTCTTCCCTGTCAAATGATTCAATATCAGAAACTGATGTAATTATAATAGTGGAAATGGCTTTTAAGAAGAAGCATTACCATCTGCTTTGCCATGGCACCCTAAGGACCACTGGACCATGTCATTGGATTTGCAATCAAAACTTTCCATATGTGTTGGCTCCCCCCTAAGAGTGAGGCTGGCTTACTTCTCTATTTGCATCCCCAGAACATAATAAGTACTTAATAAAGTCACTCATTGGTCTGCCTTTTCCCATTTACATCACCAACTCATCATTATTCCATTACATTCACACACAATTTGTTCATCCACTCTCTAGTTAATGAGATCCATGGTTCTTTGAAACATCAACATTTCCTCGAAGTGCTGAGAGTTGTACAGATGACCAGGTGTGCTATGTTATTGCCAATTCCAGACAGAGTCACTCAGTGATCACAGCCATGAAGTTAAAGGGACAAAAATATCTAAGAAGCTGAGCTCATTTTTCCCATCAGAGGGCCTGTTTTATTCTCTCAGACCATCTGACCATTTAAAGATGGTTTGGAGAGAGGCAACAGGGCTTAGGTGATGAGAATCAGCTTCAGTGTAAAAAAGCAAAAAACAACCGAGTTCAAGTCCCATCAGTCACATAGTAGCTTATGATCCTGCACAAGCCCCTTAACCTCTCATTATAACAGTAAACACTGCTTATTATAAATAAGATGTAAATAACATGTTAATCTGCTTTCATGGGGGTAATAGATGATCAAGATAAATAAAGCTAGAGAAACAAAGAGCCTGGATGAATTCAAGTCACCTCATCCAAATGGCACATACTCTTTGCTGGAAAAAAACTAGAAGATGTGATTTCTGGGTAATTGTTAGTAATATTTGAAAGATAATGAGAAATGAAAGAAGTAATACAAGGTTATAAAAGGTCAAATGTCTTGATTTTTAAGAAAAGAGAACTTTATATGTCAATTTCATGAGTCATTAAATTTGACTCCAATTCTAAGGACCATTTTCTAGAATGGATCTTTAAAGGAATGATTGCCAAACATCTGGACAGGGAATTATTAATTACAAAGAGTAAGCATGATTTCACTGAGACTAACCTCATTTCCTTTTTGATAGGATGACTAAACTAGTAGATGAGGGTAAAGATGGATTTTATCCAAATTTTAGCAAAGTTCTTTTTTAATATTATTTTTCAACTAGTAAGTATTCATTTTCTCTTCTCCTCCTAATTTAAAATGAAAATAAAACACTTGTAACAAATAGGCATAATAAAACAAAATAAATCCCCACATTTTCCAAGCCCAAAATGTGTGTCATATTCTACATCTTAAGTCCAGAATATTTCATCCTAAGTCCTCTGGAATCCTGGTTGGTCATTCTGCCCATTAGAGTTCCTAAGTCTTTCAAATTTATTTGTCTTTATAATGTTGTTGGTATTATATAATTTTTCCTGGTTCTACTCACTTCCTCCAAGTATTTCCAATTCCTTATAACACAATAGTATTTCATTGTATTAATATGTCATAAATTGTTCAGCCATTCCCTAACTAATAGATTCCTCCTTAGGTTCCAATTCTTTCCCACTACAAAAAGTTGCTATAAATATTTCTGTACATCTGAATTGTTTTCTTCTTTGATATTTTTGGAAGACTTGGTCATGATATCAGAGATTAAAGAATATGTGCAATTCAATGTCTTTGGGGGCAGCATAGCTTTTAATGAAGCCCTTCATACTGTTCTTGTGGAGAAGATTGAGAGCTATTAGATGGTAATATAATCAGATGGGTCAGGTCTGATTGTATGAATGTACTTAAAGAATTTCAGTGGAACAGTCCAGGGATCTGTGCTTGGTCCTATTATTTACCGTTATTATCAATTACTTGGCTAGAGACATAGATGACAAATTCACCAAATTTTCCAGTGACACAGAGTACGCTAGATTACAGAATAAAGATCAAAAATAATCTAATGTTAAATGCCACCAATCCATGACCCGTTTTTGTACAGCTAAGATAATAATAATTTAATTTTTAAAAAATACAATAAAACTTCATTTACAATTGTAAAAACTCATTCTTAGCTCATATGGCATATAAAGCAGTGAACAGGATTTGTCGCACATGGATAATTTGTTGATCCCTGTGCTACAGCATTTGAACTGATCTAATAAGATAAAATTCCATAGGGATAAATGATAAGTTTTATATTTGTGTACAAATTGAGATGAAGGAAACAGAGAAAGACAATAGATTTATGACAAGGAAAGTTTATGATCAAACAAAAGACAGAGAGGAACATGGAAAGTATAATGGATAATTTTGATTACATGAAATTTAAAAAGTTTTGGACAAATAAAACCAATGCAGTAAAAATCAGAAGGAAATCAGGAAATAGGGGGAAAAAATTTGCAGCAAGTTTCTCAGTCAAAGGCTTCATTTTTTTAATATAAAGAAAACTTAGGCAAATTTATAAAAAAAAACCATTCCTGAATTGATAAATGGTCAAAGGATATGAACAAGTAGTTTTCAGACAAAGCTATCAATAGTCATATGAGAAAAATGCTCTAAATCATTAATCAGAGAAATAGAAATTAAAACAACTCTGAATTACTACCTCAAATCTATCAAAATTGCTAATATGATGGAAAAGGAAAAGGAAAAATTATGGAGGAGATGTGGAAAAACTGGGAAACTTGTATTATTGGTGGAGTTATGAACTCATCCATTCTGGAGAATAATGTAGAACTCTGCCCAAAGGCTATAAAACTATGTATACCCTTTGACCCAGCAATGTCACTACTGGGTTTGAACCACACACATACATAAGGAAAAGGAAAAAGATCCATATGTACCAAGATGTTCATAGCAAGTCTTTTTTGTGGTAACAAAGAATTGAAAATTGAGGGGATACCCAACAATTGGGGAATAGTTGAAAAAGTTGTATTACATAAATGTGGCAGAATAATATTATGCTATAAAAAATGGTGAGGGGGATAGTTTCAGAAAACCTTGGGAAAACCTGTATGAATTGATGCAGAATGAAGTAAGCAGAATGAGGAGATCATTGTACATAAAAACAGTAATATTGTGATGATTATTAACTGAAAGATTTGGCTACTCTGAGAAATACTGTGCTCCAAGATAATTTTTAAAAACTTACAATGAAAAAAATTGCTATCCACCTTCAGAGAGAGAACTATTGAACTCTAAATACAAATTGAAGTAGTATTTTTTTCCATTTTTTAGCTTTTTTGCAACATAGCTAATATGGAAATATTTTTTTCATAATTTCACATGTATAATTGATATCACATATCCTGCCATCTCAGTAGATGAGAGAGGGGTGGGAGGGAAGGAAATAATTTGTAACTCAAACTTCTCTTTAAAAGAATGTTAAATAAATAATATTTTTAAATATGCTTAGGAGACCACATAAAGTCTAAAGGTTTTGAATGGTATATGAAAAGTAGGATTTTTTTTCTTTTATTAATCTGTGTGTTCTTAATACATTGCCTTTCTGTGATCTAAGGTTTTTTTCTTTTTAAGTCTTATTAATGATTTAATTTTCACATTTCTGAAGATATTCTTCTTTAAGGAAGCCTCCCTCTCCACTAGGTCATGATGGAATAAATACTTATAAATTCTTACTCTTGGTTTACTTTTTTTTTTTTTTTTTTTTGCTGAGGCAATTGGGATTAAGTGACTTGCCCAGGGTGATACAACTAGGAAATGGTAAGTGTCTGAGATCAGAATTCAGGTCCTCCTGACTTGAGAACTAGTTGGTTCACTTTTTAAAGATCCCCTGCAGACCCTTCTGTTGGGAAAACATTTCTTTATGGTGAACATGTTACAATGAGTTACAATTTATTTTATACTTATAAACTTTAAATAGCTATTACTCCTGCTAATCTTGTGATGTTTTGCAAACTGCTCAGATCTTCTTAAAAAACTTTTCTTAGATTAGTGTTCTATTTTTCATATACAGGTAGCAGTGCCAGTATGACAATGACTTGGTAGAACATATCACAAAAGTAGCATCTCAATGCTTGAGGGGCTGGACATAAGAGGGTTGCATTTAAAGGGTGAAGAATTAGTTTTCAAAACATCTACAATGAATTACCAAACAAATATACAACAAAGATAAGTGGAGTGTCCAAGGACAAGTTCATATGAAGGTAACAGGATTCAAGAAGCAAACATAAAATATGATTTAAGATTCAGAACTTTGTCCAATAAGTCTTGTATGTGTATGAAGATTTTATGTGCAGCTTGACATGTGCCTTGTACCGACCATGTCTGAATTCTTATAGAGAGAATACCTCATGGCTCACAATTCTAAAACAATTTGAATGGTAGACAACTCTGGATTGAAGCTAGCACTTTTGCCTCTTTTTATGAATTTTATTCTTATTTTATTAATTTCAATTTCAAAGGCTGATATTCTATGACTTTGCCCCCATGTTCTCTAAGCTTATTGTCACCTTCTGCAGCAATCACCTACCCATTCTGTGGTTTTCTTAATATATATTCCTGTATTGTTTGATCTTTCTTCTATTCTCTCTAGGATGGGCCATCTTGCATTTCTCTTGGGATTGCTATTTGGAGTCACTTCTATATGTGGAATTCCTTTTTGCTCAGATGATGGACAACTTGCCTTCTATAATTCCTGCAACCTCACCGAAGTCCCCCAAGTGCCAAATACCATTATTAAGCTATTCTTAAGTTATAACTATATCAGGGTGATTAATGCTACTTCATTCCCTCTATTGGAGATGCTCCTATTGCTACAGCTAGGAACTCAGCACACGCCTCTGATCATTGAGAGAGAAGCTTTCAGAAACCTGCCCAACCTTAGAATCTTGGATATTGGCTATAGTAAAATTCAGTTTTTGCATACTGATGCTTTTCAAGGCTTGCCCAACTTGTTTGAATTACGTCTATTTTCCTGTCATCTCTCAGATTCAATTCTAAAAGATGGTTATTTTAGAAATTTACATTCTTTAGCTGTGTTGGACCTATCTATAAATGACATCCAGAATATCCACCTTCATCCTTCTTTTGAAGATCTGAAATCTTTGGAATCTATAGACTTGTCTCAAAACCAAATATCCCATGTATGTGAAAGAGATCTAAAACCCCTCCAAGGGAAAAGATTTTCTTTGTTTAACCTTTCTTTCAATATCCTCTATAGCAGGATCTCAGTCAACTGGGAAGAGTGCATGAATCCTTTCCAAAGTATGTTCCTTGAGATCCTGGATGTCTCAGGCAATGGCTGGACAGCAGATATCACCCAAAACTTCTGTCGTGCTACCAATGGAACCAAGATTCTTTCTTTGTTTCTTAAAAACCATATTATGGGGCCAGGATTTGGTTTTCATAACATAAAGGAACCTGACCAGGACACATTTGCTGACCTGGGCATGAGTTCAATAATAAAAATGGATATTTCACATGGCTTTATCTACTCCTTGAATTTTCACCTGTTCAAGACCCTCAGAAATTTAGAATTTATAAACCTTTCACATAACAAAGTAAATAAGATTGCTATAGAAGCATTTTATGGCCTTGATAGTCTCCAAATTCTCAATCTATCCTATAACCTACTAGGGGAACTCTACAATTCTGATTTTTATGGACTGTATAACATTTCTTATATTGATCTACAAAAAAACCATATTGGGGCAATTCAGGCACAGACATTCAAATCCTTGAAAAATTTACAAACTTTGGATCTTCGTGATAATGCTATTAAAACAGTTGATTTTCTTCCAAGCTTAACTATGGTCCTCCTAAGTGGCAATAAATTGGTAAGTTTTGAAAGGAGAGGCATAACTGTTGAATTCCTTGATTTATCAGAAAACAGGTTGGAATCGCTGACAGATTTCTATACTCTTCTCCAGATTCCAGGTCTGAAGTTTCTCATTTTAAATAAAAATCGATTTTCCGTTTGCTACCAACATTATTTTTCTTCAAAGAACTATACCTTGGAGCAGCTTTATCTTTCAGAAAACATACTGCAACTTGTCTGGCAAACAGGATCATGTTGGAATATGTTTAAGGGACTTTACCAGCTTAAAGTTCTCTTCCTGAATAATAATTACCTCAGTTTCCTTCCACCTGATGTTTTCAGTGATCTGACTGCATTACAAATCCTTAGCCTGCATGCTAACAAGTTGACATCTCTTTCTCCTGGTGTTCTACCTGCAAATTTAAGAGTCTTGAATTTATCCCATAACCTCCTACTATCCCCTGACCCAACCATATTTGCATCACTGAGCCACTTAGATATAAGTCACAATCAATATATTTGTGATTGTGAAGCCAAAAATTTTATCCTTTGGCTGAATCAAACCAATGTTACCATGCTTGGGTCCCCTGAGGATGTCTACTGCACATACCCTGACTCATTCTCTGGGGTCTCACTCTATTCACTTTCCACAGAGGGCTGTGATGAAGAGGAAGCCCTAAAGTTTATTAATTTTACACTTTTCATCTTCTTTACCACCACCTTGACTCTGTTCCTCACAGCAACTGTGATATTCACAAAGTTCCGTGGGCTCTGTTTTTCCCTCTGGCATAAGATGGTCCAGAGACTGACATTCAAGTACTATCGTCAAGGAGTAGAAGAGGATCAGCACAAATACGATGCATATTTGTGCTTCAGTAACAAGGACTTTGAATGGGTCCAGAATGCACTCCTTAATCACTTAGACTCCCGGTACAATTCTGAAAATAGATTTAATCTGTGTTTTGAGGAAAGGGACTTCCTTCCAGGAGAAGACCACATCAGCAACATCCGGGATGCCATTTGGAGCAGCAGAAAGACTATTTGCATTGTGACAAGGCATTTCCTCAAAGATGGCTGGTGCATTGAAGCCTTCAATTCTGCCCAGAGCAGATACTTCTCTGATCTTAAAGATGTCCTCATCATGGTGGTAGCCGGATCACTCTCCCAGTATCAATTGATGAAATACCCACCAATCCGAGTCTTTGTGCAGAGGCAACCATACCTGAAATGGCCGGAGGACCTTCAGGATGTTGGCTGGTTCTTAAATAAACTCTCTCAAAGCATACTTACCAAAAAAGAAGAAAAGAAGAAATCCAACAACATCCCCTTACAAACCATAGCAACCATATCCTAGCCAAAGAAAACAGTGTCATCCTCAACTCCTGTCACAAGTTATTCTTTCCATTATATTTACATTACAGATGTTTGACTCTTTCTTTGGAAGCAGCCAGTTGGCAGGATAGATTGAATGTTAAATTGGGAGTTAGGAAGACCTGAAATCAAATCCTGCCTCTGACTTTGATAGCTGTGAGACCTTGGGCAAAATACTTTACCTTGCTTTCCAATTCAGTTTTCTCATCTGTCAAATGAGGATGATCAAGTGAAGTTTATCTTACAGGATTATTGTGAGGATCAAATGAGATAATTCTTATCAAGCCATTAGCAAACCTTAAAGTGCCGTTATCAATGTTAGTTCTCATTATTATTCATTGGATTTTTCTGCTAAGAAAGGACAGAAACCTTCTGTTTTTCATATTCATATGATGATTTGCTATGCTGACTTAAAAAGAAAAATTAATGATTTAGAAAATTGGAATTGACCCCAAGAAGGAGACCAAAGGTCTATCTAGTACCCAGTATTTTTTTTAAATAACTTTTTATTGACAGAATCCATGCCAGGGTAATTTTTTTACAGCATTATCCCTTGCATTCATTTCTGTTCTGATTTTTCCCCTCCCTCCCTCCACCCCTTCCCCCAGATGGCAAGCAGTTCTTTACATGTTGAATAGATTACAGTATATTCTAGATACAATATATGTGTGCAGAACCAAACAGTTTTCTTGTTGCACAGGGAGAATTGAATTCAGAAGGTATAAATAACCCGGGAAGAAAAACAAAAATGCAAGCAGTTTATATTCATTTCCCAGTGTTCTTTCTTTGGGTGTAGCTGCTTCTGTCCATCTTTGATCAATTGAAACTGAATTAGCTCTCTTTATTGAAGAGAACCACTTCGAATATATCCTCAAACAGTGTCGTTGTTGAGGTATATAATGATCTCCTGGTTCTGCTCATTTCACTTAGCATCAGTTCATGTAAGTCTCGCCAGTCCTCTCTGTATTCATCCCTCTGGTCATTCCTTACAGAACAGTAATATTCCATAATGTTCATATACCACAATTTACTCAACCATTCTCCAATTGATGGGCATCCATTCAGTTTCCAGCTTCTAGACACTACAAACAGGGCTGCCACAAACATTTTGGCACATACAGGTCCCTTTCCCTTCTTTAGTATCTCTTTGGGGTATAAGCCCAGTAGAAACACTGCTGGATCAAAGGGTATGCACAGTTTGATAGCTTTTTGACCATAGTTCCAAATTGCTCTCCAGAATGTCTGGATGTGTTCACAATTCCACCAACAATGTATCAGTGTCCCTGTTTTCCCACATCCCCTCCAACATTCCACATTATCTTTCCCTGTCACTCTAGCCAATCTGACAGGTGTATAGTGGTATCTCAGAGTTGCCTTAATTTGCATTTCTCTGATTAATAATGATTTGGAGCATATTTTCATGTGTTTTTTTGTCTGAGAATTGTCTGTTCATATCCTTTCACCATTTATCAATTGGAGAATGATTTGATTTCTTATAAATTAGAGTCAATTCTCTATATATTTTGGAAATGAGGCCTTTACCTTTGATTGTAAAAATGTTTTCCCAGTTTATTGTTTCCCTTCTAATTTTGTCTGCATTTGTTTTGTTTGTAGTACCCAGTATTAATGGTCTTTCATGAATTTTTCTCTTAGTGTCACATAAGCCATGGAATATGCTAAATATGAGGAGGGAAGCTTGGAAAAAGGAACAAATGACGCTCATTTCATCAATATTCAGTTTTGTGGAACTTGTAATATTCATTGTTGCTGAGTTCCCAGGAAAACTGCTTCTCATCAGACTGTAGGAAGGACAGGAAAGGAAAGGGAAGAGGAGGAGAAGAATTGAGGGCAGAGGAATAGAGGAAAAGAGAGAAAGGAAAGGTAGAGAAAAGAAGGAGATGGAGGAGGGAATAGAGGAGAGTATAAAGGAGGAGAAGAGAAGAGGGGAGCTTTCTTTACTTTCTGATCCTTTAAAAAATATATTTATTTTCAACAGAATGGTGCCATTGCTTGAAATGGATGTCGAGTATACCATTGATTCAGATACTAATCTTAGGCAAGACTGTAGATCTAAAAGATGAAATGGAATAGTTAAGTGTTTAAATTGCCATATTTTTCTCCTTACTATGATGGTACCATATAGGTTTTTGGTAACATTTCCTTCAAAGAATGGTGATGGTAAGACTTGGGAAATTTGTCATACATCATCATTGTCATCATCCACAGCAAACTTTTTTAGAGTACCATCTATAGATTAATTACAGGGAACACAAAGAGGCAGGAAATATATGGTTATTTTGGATGTAGATGGGGGGAAGTATATTTAAAATAATCAATGCCAAGGAATAAGTACATAGTATAAGCAATAAATGCCAAAGTTGTTCACAAGAGTAAAGGATCATTAAGGGCTGTGGTGATTTAGGAGAAGATTTTTTTTTTTGACATGTTGGAGCTGAAGCTGGATCTTGAAAGTAGGTTGAAACTTAGGCTGGTGAACATGAACAGAGAACATGGGAAAATGTGAAGGTGGAAAAAGATAGCTAGAGTATGGTTCATTACAAAGAAGGTGTCAAAGGACCAAATTAAAATCCACCTTTGACTTTTGTACCTGTATGAATTGGGGTGAGTCTCTTAGGCTCTGGGGTTCATTTTCTTCATGTATGAAATCAGGGAGTTAGACTAAACTGCCCCTGAGATTCCTTCCAGGTCCAATCTATGCTCCTATAGCAGCATGCTTTCCAAAAATTAATTTTCACTATACCGATAATCATTACTTTCCATTGACAATTGGAACAACTGAGGCAGGGAACCCTAGGTCAGTATAAAGTAGATTTTGGAGTTGTAACTACCGGATGTTTTCCAACAAACACTCAGATCTTACTTGCTTTCAGATCATGGTTTTCCCAAGTACAATTTAAGGTCTGGGGTTGAAAAGGCAAAAATCACAGTGCTTGTATCAACAATACTCAAGGTCAAAGCCATTGGACACTGCTTACAGAAGAAATTCCAAAGAACATTTGAGAGAAATTAAACTGGGGAAAAGAAAAAAATCCACATCCCTTTGAAATTCTAAATTTCAATTCTGAGCTGAAATGCTAGTACAATGATAAGAACTGTATCTTTTGTGGTCCTCTCAGGAATTATGCCAGTGCCTAGATTAAATAGATGCTCAGTCACCATACTGAAATTAATTGATTGTGTCATACTAATAAAGTTTTTTAAAATTGTCAGTAGTCCATTGTCTATAGTTTCTTATGTGATGCAGTCATGCTGCTTGACATTAAGGTGGGATGCTACAAAGCACAATGTCAGGTAAGAACTTCTAGAGGGCTGGAACTCTGAAAAGGTGTATTTGAATCTCAGACAGCAGAGCACTTAAGGCTAAGTACCTACTCAGTGTGAGATAATGGTTCTATAAGCATATATTTAGATAATATGGTGATGTGATGGCTCCCCTCATGATTGGTGCCTGCTGAATGTGATGTGGTGAGGTAATCAGAGGCACGGATTGGAGGACTAAGGGAGAGAGTGAGACTCTCTCTCTGCTGCAGCACCCTGAGAAGAGAAGACCTCAGACTTCAGACTCAGAATCCAGGATACATCTTTGGCAAGCTGAGTGGCAGCTTGCCTGCCTCCTTCACTTCTCCTTCTAAAGACCAAGGACTTTGGTCCTGACTCTGACTGATCCTGAAGCCCTCCAGAGAGCTAGCCTGGACATTCAAATCCTTTCTCAGACACCTCCTAACTCAGTATCCTTTAGCAAATAATTACACCTTGGCAGTGTAATTTCCTAAAGAAGTGGGTTTAACTCAACCAATGTCCTCTAAGATCTCATATAGTTTTAAATCTATTATCATAGGATGTAGAATGTTCCTCTGGCTTGGCTATTACTCTCAAATCTTTCCCCTCCAAGCTCAGAATCTCAATTGGAAGAGTCCTCCGTGGGCCCCTAGTCTAACTCATACAAGGACAAGAATTCTTTCTACAACTTACCCCGTCTTTTTGCATGGGACCCCTTCAATCTATTTCCTAATTAAAAAAAAAAAAACTGTCTTACCTATGCATGAATTCTATATATTTGCTGCTGTTCAGTCATTTTCAGTCAACTCTGATTCTTCATGACTCCATTTGAGGTTTTCTTAGCAAAAATATTGGAGTATTTTTGCCATTTCTTTCTCCAGCTCATTTTACAAATGAAGAAACTGAGGCAAACAGGATGACGTGACTTGTCCAGGGTCACCATCTAGTAGGTATCTGAGATCATATTTGAACTCATAAAAATGAGTCTTCCTGACTCTAGGCTGACACTCTAACCATTGTACCCCCTAGATATAGTATATATCTATATACATGTATGTAGTCTCTCCTTTTATAATGTAAATTGCTTGAGGGCAAGAACTCTTTCCCTTTGTCTTTTTATCTCCAGCACCCAGCACAGTGCCTGACTAAGGATGAACAATTAAGTAGGCACAGTTATAGGCAGAGCATCAGACCTGCTATCAGGAAAACCTGCATCCAAGTCCTAAGGTACAGCTGCAGTTAAGGTAAAGCTTGACTTAGCCTCTGTCTCAGTTTCCTCCTCTGCAAAATGAAGCTAATAATAACATGTATCTCCCAAGGCTATTAAGATAATATTTGTAAAGCTTTTCACAAACCTTAAAATGCTATATAAATGCTAGCTGTTATTAATAATAACAATAAGTGATGGATGGATGGATGGCCATTTAGCTTTTGCTCAAAGCAGAACAACTTTGCTTTGTCTTATCCTGGCACCCACAGTTCTTGCCAATCAGGCTCCAAACTTCTTTTTTGTACATTACTCCCTTTCGTGTGCTATATTCCAGCCCCACTGAATCACTAGCAGTTTCCCTACTCAACATTTGACCTCCCATCTCTGTGCGGTCACTCAAGCCTACCTTGCTCTGCACTTATGTCAGCACTTCTAGTCAAAAGACTGAAGAATCAAATGACCAGGGTTCAGCAACTATGGGATCAACAACCCTGCAGTAAAACATAAGGCTCACCAAGTTACCCAACAGGTTCTTTGAAGTGTAGTCTATACTTTGCTCTTTAAGGCAGACCTGGTTTTGACTACGTGGAGACAGGCCCTTGGTTAGAAGTCACAAGTGGCCTCTTTTCCTGACATAAGTAGTTTACATCTGCAATATGTCTCACATTTCTTCCCACTGACATCATAGATTACATCTGCAAAGCCTCTCAAACTCCCCAAGCTAGACTACAGATTAATTGGAGATGTGTCAACTGATGAACCCTAAAGAACCACTAGAATTTCAGCTGCTCCAATGACCCCCAATAGGCAAAAAGCCTTGGGTTGTATCATGGGCCTTGACAAAGACCATTTCTTTTTATTATCTGTCTTGTAGCTTTTTTCTCTAGAAACCAGCTGCTCTTTTCTCCTTGGTACCTCCATATACAATGTGCAGAGTTACAATAGGCTTCCCATCTCAGTTACCTTCTCTCTCATTCCCAAGCAATCATCAATTCCAAGTACAATATGTTCATCAGAAAATACAGAGGAATCAAATCCTGACTCTGGAATTATAAGCCTTTTCAGTTCCAAGAAGTGATTTGGTTAAAAGAACACTGGACTGGGATTTAAAAAGTATGAAAATATAATAATTGTTGATCTCTGCACCTCAATTTTTTCATCTGCAAAATACCTCCACCTATTTCATAAAGATATGAAAAGAGAATAAGAGCCTCTGGGAAAGTTTTTTTAATGCTCCCAGAGTAAAAAGAGTAATTATTTTCTCTTAATCATTATTTTCATATTGCCATTAAGCAAGAAAGTGGACCTAGGGGAAAAAAATGTCCTACGGTGGTATTTGCCATATTATCTCATTCATTTTGTCACTTTAATAGAGCATCATTCCCATTTAATAAATGCAAAAATTGAGACCTAAAGGAGGGAAATGTCTGTGCTGGGAAGAAAACATAGACATGACTACTAGCATATAGTATGTCACATACTACAGCATCATAGGATAGCAATCATAAATAATCTAGTGCAGCTCCATTTTACAGAAGAAACCAAGACTGGAGATGAAAGAATACAATAAGGATCAAAGCCACAATTTGAACACAGTTCCTTGGACTTCAAACTAGTCCACTCTCTACTGCCCTGTGCTATCTTCCTTGTCTCCTGGATCTGCTACAGTCATTTCATTTCGTTTCATAAGTTGTTCGATTAACTTTGCTTCCAAGCTAGCTCTCAGAATTTATCAAGTAGCTCCTCTATATTGATGTTAATTGAAAATCCTTATTTGTAATAATCAATGGTCAACAAACATTTATTAAACACTCTCTGCCAGGAACTACATATGCTGGGGATACAAATATAAAGATAGCTCGTGCCCTCATGGAACTTATAATCTAATGAAGGAAGACAAAATGCACTATCAACTTGGCTATATTCAAAACATGTCATTACCCTCCATCTAATCTGATGGGTAACTTCTCTGTTATTAATTAGGTTGATCCTCCAAACAAGGAGCAACTTGAAATAGTGTAATAGAAAGAGCAACGGGTTTGGAATTGGAAGTACTGTATTCAAATTCTGACTCTGCTACTTTCTGTCTATGTGATCTCGGCATTCTACCCAACAATCTTTGGGTTTTAAGATTCATCTTTAAAATGAAACAATGAAAGAGATCATAAAATAATAGATTTAGAATAGAACAGATCTTAGAAGTCATCTAGTCCTCATTGTGTTAGTGAGGAAACTAACATTCAGGGTTGAGAAGACCTACCCAAGATCACGCTTTTAGGATACTTTCTATCCTTCCTTCCTCAATGAATTCAGTGACTGGCTAACAGTAGTTCTCTTGTCCCCTAATCCTGCCATCATACTTTGGTAATTCAATCTATATGTTGCTTTCCCCTCAACACTTCTCAATTCCTCAACTTACTCATTTCCCATGACCTACTTCTCCACTCCATGATAGCTACACACAGAGATGGTCATGCCCTCAATAGGACCATAACCCACAAGTGTTCCACTTCTCCATCAGCATTGTATTTCCTTACCCTGTTCTTCATTCTCACGAAGACTTTTAATCCTTAAATACTAATTAAAGACATTTAATTTAATCCTTAATACAATTCTTTATCCAGCCATCACCCTTACACTGGCTATCATCTTCCTTCCCCATCTCTGTCCTTTGATGAACCAGTTCAACTTTACATTGACTGTTTTTCTCAAGTTCTTTATCCCTTCTCTTATTTATGATCTTAGCTTGCCAGCCAAAACCGTGAGTTATTCCCATCATTTGCTTCTTTTGCTCCCATTTCTCTACTGCTAAAGAAAGCTGAAAGAAATCACAAAAACTTGTTGATTGGGTCCAATTCAATTTTTTTAAGAGAGGCAATCAGGTTAAGTGACCTTTCTAGGATCATATAACTACTAAGTATTTGAAGTCGGATTTGAACTCAGATCCTCTTAACTTCAAGGCTGGTGTACTGTGCCACTGTGCCACTCCCTCCATCCCTACCATCTCAATTTTATGTTATATAATCTCAACAGGAGCCTCACCATGGCAAACCAACTCCGTTATACTTCACTAGTCAATTATCTATCCCACTCACCACAGTGGTTTTCTCAAATCCTCAAACATCCCATGGCTGTCCCTTCTCTTTTTTTTTTATTTCACTTAAAAAAAAACTTGAGACTATTTGTGGAGAGCTCCCTCTTTTCCCCTCCACCTCATCCCACAACACTCAGATCTCATTCACCCTTATTCTCCAAGAACTCTCCTTGTCAAGGTAAACTCTTCTACATGCACAAAGCTTTCCTGTTCCATCCCATCTTCTCTAGCAGATAGCCCCCTCTTTCCTCATATTCTCCCTTATCTTCAAGATCTCCCTGTCTCTTGGCTGCTTTCCTACTGTCTACAAATGTGCCCATGTCTCCCTCTTCCTTAAAAAAACCCTCCCTTGACCTACTCATCTCCTCTAGCCATTATTCTATGTCTCTTTCCCTTTCCATGGCTAAACTCATTGGATAGTACTTTTTAGATCATGACTTTATTTTCTTTCCTTCTACCTTTTTTCTTAACTTTTTGCCATGTGACCTTGCCATTCAACTAAAGCTGCTCTTTCCAAAATTACCAGTGACCTTTTAATTACTAAATCTAATTTTCCTTAGTTTTTGTTCTTTTTCATCACTCTACAGCCTAACCCTTAGTGTATGGTCATGAAAAAAAATCATTTAATCATTTTGTGTCTCGGTTTCCATATCTGTAAAACAATGTTAAGAAACAAATATTACCCATCTCACAGGTTATTGTGAGGGAAGTAATTTATGAATCTTAAAATGCTAAATGAGTATCAGTTATTATCTAAGTAGCTCCTGGAAGGTGAGCTAAAATAAGGCAACTACAGACAGATGGGGCAGAAGGACCAAAAACATGGAGGATATGAATCATACTAGAAACCAAAGGGATATAACCAATAGGAGAGTTCTCAACCTTTAAGAAATAAAGGGAAACAGAATAGCAGGAGTTTATGTTCATAAGATCACACATTTACACCTGGAGTTATAGCCCAAAAGTTTTCTGATCTAACCCTCTCATTTTACAGATAAGGAAACTGAAATTTAGGGACTTCTTCAGGCTAATAAGTAGCAGAATCAAAGTTTGAGCCCACTGACTCCAAATTCAGCACTCCTTCCACAGTATCTTGATGCTAAGGCATCTAATTTCAAGTTTGTGGTGTCATAACAGGAAGTCCAACTACCTTGTTGTAAACAGCAGTTATTTCCACAAAACAAAAGCTGGTCTGTTGTGTGGGCAACAGGGAAAAGCAGGATTAGTTATGGATCAGTTATGGATCAGTTAGCTTTCTCATACCCACTGGTCCAACAATCAACATCAACAACGACTTCCACCCATGACAACAATGCATCTGTGAGAGTGATGGCTAACATCTGTTAATAAAGCCTTACAGAAATAGGATCCTTTGACAAATACATTTACTTAGGTGAGTAGTTGCTGGGTTCTTTCCAGGGGCAGTTCTCCCCATGGGTAATCCTTCTTATCTTATGTTGACAGTTTATACCTACACTGATTAATCAATGGTTTATATTTGGGAACCAAACTTACTGAGAATTAACTTCTGGCCCAGCTTTCTCACCTTGAACACAATTTTTAAAAACTTTTTTTTCCAATTACATATAAAGTTTTCAACATTCACTTTTTATAAGATTTTGAGTTCCATATTCTCTCCCGAGCAAGTAATCTATATATACAATCATATTAAACATATTTTCATATTAATCATGTGGTGAAAGAAGAATCAGAGCAAAAGATAAAACCATAAGAAGGAAAACTTTTTTTAAAAGCTGAAAATAGGATCCTGTGATCTGCATTTAGACTCCATAGTTCCTTCTCTTATTGTGGATGGCACTGTCCATCATGAATCTTTTGAAATTGTCTTAGATCATTGTATTGCTGAGAAGAGCTAAGTAATTCATAGTTGATCATCATACAATATTGCTGTTACAACACGTAATGTGCTCCTGGTCAAACATAATTAATCTTGAAAAAACCTTCACAAAACTGGATCACCCTGACCCCAAAGTAAGCTCCCTTGTGGTTTATAGGATTTAAAATCCCTCTCTAATCACGGTGGTCCAAGGAAACAAATTCATAAGCAGTGTTTTGGAAGCTTCTGGTCATAAATCCACCACATTGAAAGAGCACTGAGTTACCTTGAGCTGTGACTTTGAACTCATTGCTTAATCTCTCTGGGCCTCAGTTTCCATATCAAGTGAGAGAAAGTTGGACAAACTTGCTTTCAAAGTCTTTCCAAGAGAATGGATTATATTTTCTTCCAAACATATCCTTCTAGACATCTCAATTCTCCCACCCATTAACCATTAAGTGGGAATGATTCTTTATTGAGATGTGTTTTTTTTAAATGAGTAAAATAATATTACAAAGGTCCCAAGAGGCCTTCAGAAAGCAGGTGTATTTTTAAAAGTGTCTAAAAGATTTTTCTTTTCTGGTTGACATGAATTAGGGTTGGGCTGGGGGGTAAGGAGTTGGCACTCAAATAGCCCCTAGGGACAAAAGCTTGAAGTTGGTTACCTATTTTTTCCAATGACCTTACTTATAAATGACTCACTGCTCCCCTGCCCAGCTGCAGCTGTATGAACGAAGCTACTTCAGCTTTCATGATGTGCCAGGCTAAGCAATATATATATATATATATATATATATTTCAGGATAGCCAGTATAATCCTATGCCTTCCTATTTTTTTTAAACAGGACACCTGTTTGATGGAGAGGCACAGAAACTACCAGACACTGCCTATTTGGGGGTTTTGACCCCTCAAACCAAGGATTATAGAGAAATGAAAAGGCATAACTCTGTAGCAACACAGATTGAAGGGAGTTCTCAAGTCAGTACACGTGTCCTCCCAGCCCAGTACATACATTGTCCCTGATGGTGGAGCTAGCTCTTTCTGACTAGATATGGAGCTTCAGTTTTGTGTCTTACGAGCTGTCACCCACTTAGAAAACTATTCATGGTGACTGTTCTTTTTAGGCGCTCCATGTTGTCTCTGGTTTTGCCCCCATGGGAACCTTGACCTAGATATTCTGTCTTGGGCATGAGGACTATGTCTAGGAAAGTACTGAGGGTTTCCACTGGATTCAGAGGCATTACTTGGGGATACCATTACAGTGTAGCTTTCTTCTCTCTACTTTTGTAGACAAACTCCATTCTCTCTCTATTTAATGCTTTCCCTCCTTAACTCTGCCTCTTAGAATTCCTGGCTTCCTTTAAGATCCAGCTTAAATCCTACCTTCTCCAAATTTCCCAAATCCCTCAGATGATATGTCTTCCCCTCACTATGCCCAAAGGTCTAAAAATCTGTGCATATCCTTTGGTCCAGCAGTATCTCTACTGGGTCTGTATCCCAAAGAGATCATAAAGGAGGGAAAAAGACCCACATGTGCAAAAATGTTTGTGGCCTATGCCAAATGGCTAGAAACTGGAAACTGAGTGGATGCCCATCAATTGGAGAATGGCTGAATAAGTTATGGTATAAGAATGTTATGGAATATTATTGTTCTATAATAAATGACGAGCAGACTTATTTCAAAAAAGTCTGGAAATATTTACATGAACTGATGCTGAGTAAAGTGAACAGAACCAATAGAACACTGTACAGTAACAAGATTAGATGGTGATCAACTGTGATGGACTTGGCTCTTTTCAACAATGTGGCTATTCAAGGCAATTCCAATAGACTTGGGATGGAAAGTGCCATCCACATCTAAAGAGAGAATTATGGAGACCGAATGTCTTTTGTTGTTATTGTTGTTTGTTTGCTTGGTTTTTTTTATTTCTCATGGTTTCCCCCCCCCCTTTTGAGCTGATTTTTTTCTTGCACAGTGTAACAAATATGAAAATATGTTTAAAATAATTGCACGTGCTTAACCTCTATCAAATTGCTTGCTATCTTAGGGAGGAGAGACACAGAGGAAGGAGGGAGAAAAATTTTAAACACAAGGATTTGCAAAGATATATGTTGAAAACTATCTTTGAACATATTTGGAAAAGTAAAATGCAATTAATAATGTCTACCCTTCTAACATACTTGTATCTTCTGTGTGCTTAGCTTTTTCCATGTTGTCTCCATCATTAGATGCTAAGTCTCTCGAGGCAGGGACTATGTTTTTACCTTTCTTTGTATTCTCAGATCTTAATACAGTGCCTGCACATTGGAAGTGCCTTAAGAATTCTCACTAATTGATTGCTGATTGATTAAAGCTTTAGGAGTTTTCTATTTTCCTAACAACTTCCCAGGGCTGGCTGCCTTTTGAGAAGTAAGCTCACCTGCAACTTGCTTATCTTATCTTGGGAGGGCAGGCAGAATTTGCTTAGCAGAAAGACATTGAGATCTTGTATTACTCACATAGCCCAGGATTTAAAGCTAGAAGGAAACTTAAAGGTCATCTTGTCAAAGCTTCTTAAACTGTGGTTCACAGCTCCACATGGGATCATGTAACTGAATGCGAGAGTCATGAAATTATGATTTATTAACAGTAAATGTTTGATTTGTATACCTATTTATTTATTTGGGGTCTGTAAAAATTTCTCTGGCAAAAAGGTCAAGAGTGGGAAAAGTTGAAAAAGGCCTGCTCTAGTCCAACCCCCTGCATTTTCTAGCAGACAAATGTGAGTGAATTTTCAAGTCACAGTCACAATTCAAGTTAGGGGTAGATTTGCTATCTACCAGGGCCCAAACTGATTTCCAAAAAGTCTTGCAATGAAAGGATTGAGATTTTAGAGAGCAGTCTCCTGGATGTCCTTTCACTCAACATTCATTGTTGGATAAATAATAATGGCTAACATGAAAATAACACATCGAATTTTACAAATATTACCTTACTTTATCCTTACAAAAACAATGTGAAATAGCTATTATTATCTCCATTTTACAGATGAGGAAATTGAGGCAAACAGGTTCAGTAACTTGTTCATATATCAAATAAGTTCATACATCTAAGAAAGGATTTGAACTCATCTCTGCCTGATTCCAGTTCAGCACTCTATCCGCTGTGCCACCTAACTGCCTCGACTTCTACTGAAGTAGGAAGTATCGGTGAGTCAAAAGTCTCAGGATCTCAGGGAAGAATGTTCAGGAGTAGGGACAAGGAGACATCTCTAGAGGAGATGTTGATGGAACCTAGAAATGACATTCTGAGATCTGAACTGTATTAGCCTCATAAATCAGAATATCAGGATCTAAGTTCTAGCAAGGAGCTTGGGATAGTTGTCTCCACCCATCAACAGTATTTGTTGCTGTTGAACATGCTTTACTTCTAGATACACACTCTTCTAGCAAAAAAAAAAAAAAAAGTTTTGAAATATTTTTTTCTTGGTTCTCTTCTTACTTATCTGCTTTGCTTCTCTATTGCCTTTGGTGGACCATTATTGCTATCCTGCCACTAACTAGGTATATGCCCCAAAATTCTCTCTCTCCCTCTCCTTCTC